>NC_035433.2:124559923-124881622 GCF_002127325.2 Helianthus annuus | reverse complement strand
TTCTCAAGAAATGTGCCGATTCATGTTCCACGCTTACCAACCTGGGAACTCCGGCAAGTCAGGTTTTTCATTTAAACAGTTTCACCCAAGCCTGACTGTCCTTGGGTGATTTTGAATTCTTGTTCAACAATGGTGGAAAGTTTGCATCATCCATTGTTAAACCTGAATTCTCATATTTTACCTCAATAACTGGCTCTTCTGGTTTTGACACACCAGAATCATTGCCTGCACATGGCTTGTCTGACTTTGACCTGTCAGATTCATCGCCTGAAGGTGGCTTGTCTGACTTCGACATGTCAGATTCATCGCCGACCATTTTCTTCTTTTCCTTTAGCTCCTCTTTTGTCCTCAGATTTGCATCTGACGAATTCAGTTTACTTGACTTTGTTGTCAAGTGAAGCGATTCATCGGTACTCTTATTCGATCTGTCGGTTGAACCCGAGGACAAAAACTTCTCCAGATATTCTCTGGCCTTTTTTCTCTTCTTTTGTAGTTTGTCTTTTTGCCCTTGAGAAAGCTTCACTTTCTTTTCTTGAATTTTAGGTTCTTGGACCTTCTGTTCTTTGACTTTCTGTTCTGAAACTTTCAGTTCCTTGGGCTTGACAGTGACTGGTTTCTTTGCCAATTTCTGAGAATTACCCCTCAATCTTTCATTTGATCTTCTTGGGCAATCCCTGGCAGTGTGTCCTTTGATTTGACAATTATAGCATCTCCTCATCTCAAATCTCTGTCTCTGGCAGTTAACAGCAATGTGTCCTTGATAGCCGTAATTGTAACACACTCTGTTATCGTGCCAATCACCATTTTCATACCAAACGCTCAGATCAAAGTACTGTTTGGCTTGGTGATACTCTTTCCTCTTCTTGATTGTTGGATTTGACTATTGAGCACTGTGGTCAAACCTGCACCACTTATTACCAACAATTTTTGAGTTTTCGTTTTTCAATTTTTGTGCTTTTTGAATGCGATTGGATGATCGATCTGATGAACTTTTATTATCTTTTTGAACAATTTTCAAATTTTTACCTTTTTGTTTTTGTTCTACACTCTTCTTAACAGGTTTCTGCTTTAAGCATTCACCTATTTCAGTAGATTGCAAAACAGTATTTTTGAATTTTTCTTTTAATTCTAAAAACAATTTTTTTTTTTCAAATTTTTCATTTTCATCATCAGATTTCTCATCACAATCTTCAACTTTGACATTGTCAAAGTTTGTGACATCGTCACTTATTGGAATAGAATTGATCGGTTTTGGGCATGAAATATTCACATACGCTGAAGAAGTCACAAAACCTTTCAATTTATTTTCAAGCGAGTTAATTACTGTTTTCGTCCCTATAGTTTGTCAAAAATCACTATTTCAGTTCATTAGTTTAAAAATTGCGATTTTAGTCAATGTGGTTTCACTTTCGTAACCATTTCAGTCCATGTGATTTCACTTTCGTAACCATTTCAATCCATTATTCTATTAAGTACAGGGACTGAAATGGTTACGAGGTGGACTTAAATGGTTACGAAGTGAAACCACAGGGACTGAAATCGCAAATTTTAAACTAATGGACTGAAATAGTGATTTTTGACAAACCACAGGGACGAAAACAGTAATTAACTCTTTTCAAGCTCACTGATTTTCTTTCGAGCTTGTTCTCCTTCTTTTTCAAGTTGAATAATCTTCTGAAGATGAGAATTTATCATTTTTTGCTTTTCAATGTTGTTTTTGCTAAACACATCTCTCCCATCTTCAAGAATTTTTATTTGACTTTGAAATTCTTTTTCCATTTTTAATTTTTCATTTTCTAAATTTTGTTTTTGATTTTTCAAAACATTTTCTGAATTTTTAAGATTTTCGTTTTCTAATGTCAAACTCTCTAAATCCCTCAAGAGTTTGGCATTTTCAGATTTCAGATTTTCACAGTTTGAGCACTTCTCAGTCATCTTTTCAGCTTCAGCTTTCTTCTCCACCTTGATAGCTGAAATTTCTTTAACCTGCTCCTCTTCCTCTCGAACATTTTCCTCAGATTTGAATTCTACTTTATCATTTGCTGCTTTATTCTTTCGGAGTTCAAGTTCTAGTTCTTTAATCTTCTCGATAAAGAAGCCCAAAGTCAAGTTTAAATGTATCTTCTTCAAATCTAACACATACGTTTTCCACATATCACCCGGTAAAGCATTTCCCAATTTGTTAACCCATTCCTCATTGGTCTTGGTTATCTTCAATCTCTCCATCTCCCAATACAACTCGACATACCTTTTGATCAATTCTTCAATTGATTCTCCCTTGATACCTGTAAAATTTTCAAACTTGTTCAGTGTAAGATGAATTTCATAATCCATGTTTTGGTATCAAAAGATTCTTAATGGCGAGTTTTTCAAACGATATGAAATTTCACACAGACAGATGACTATTCGATTGAATAGCAAAGATCAGGCGACAGTGGATCGAGTGGAAATTCGCTCGAGCGAGTGTGCGAACTGATGATGACTTTCAAACGACTTGGGTCAAAATTTGTTTTTATCTTTATACAGTCGCACACACAGCACGTCTCTTTTTATCCCAGTGAACCTGACACAACTATCACTAATATTCTTGACACTCTTATCCGTCGCTAATAACAGTTCCTTCTTTGTTAACCAAAACAACAAATAACACTCTACTCTATTCCAGTTCAGAATTAAACACCTGCTAACCGAAATCAGTCCGACACACTGAATTTTAACTGAAATCGACCAATACAAACTGAAATTCTTAATCGACACTCCAAAAGACACTGAAACGTGTTCAAAGTGAACAAACTTTGATCCGAAAACAGCAAGTTCAGTACAGTTTCAGTTTCCGAAATGAACTAAACGTGTTATTTGTTGTGGTCATTCCTGCGGACGAAGTTCATATCGACGACACGCTCCACTTTACTGAAGAACCCGTTGAGGTTACCGATTGGAAATTTAACAAGACATGCCGGAGCAGTGTCAAACTCGTCATAGTTCGATGGAATGCAAGACACGGGCCAGAATTCACGTGGGAACGTGAGGATCGTATGAAAGAGAAGTACCCACATTTATTCCCCCAGACCCCTGCAACTAGAAGCAGAACCTAAAATTTCGGGACGAAATTTTCTTAACGGGGGGAGAATGTGACAACCCTCACAATTACAAGTATCCGTACAATTAATTAATGTTAAATTTGTGCTTAATGACTGTGCATGGTTACAACTGTTGATTAAACTGCTTACTGATTTCTGTTACATACATATGCATCACATTCATGCTGTCACTCCATTTATTACATACAAACCTTAGTGACAAACTTGATGCACAAAGCACAGTTAGCATAGTGAGCGGATAGCCCAGAGAACATGCTGACAATGCCAGCACATAGACAGACAATGTTTTTGAGGCCAGTATGAGGCCGAGACGGGGTGCTACACTAGTAGGGAGTGTAGGGAAGTGAGGACCATAAAACTGCGTCACTAGGTGATAGTCAAAGTGCCTGGAAGTGCCTAAAACACACTCTAAATGCAGAATTCTGCATCTACTAACAAAATTCAGCATTTAAATGTGCTGGTAATGTGCAAAAACTTGACAAAATGGTCCTGTATACTTTCTTAAGTGTCGGGAATTAAAAGTGTCATTAAAAGTCATATAAAAGACACCTTACGGATTAATTAAGCACTTTAATGGAACAGTATCAAACCGAATAACCGGACACTACCCGGAACACAAAAATATTGTCAAGTACATTGTTTCACTTTTACTAAGCTAGTTATGGTCCCTGAACACCCTAACACACTATATATTTCATAACACTCATAAACCACTAACTAAACCTTTGATTTCCAACCAAGATCACTAACTATCTAGTTGAAACCCAACCCTATACCCCCCCCCTTTGGCGACGGTCACCATGGGTGGCCCACCCATGGATTTCTTTCAATATTTAATATGATCATGTTGCTAGTTTAGGGGCATATTACACATAAGACAATAGCATGTTGGAGTTTATAAGTATTAACCCCAAGTCCACCCTTCTCCCACTTCACAACACATAACACACTTCAAACTCACTCTCTTCTCTCCCTCTTGCTCGGTCGAGAGCACCACCACCATTATCATCATCTTCAAGTCCAAATCATCCAATCTCTAGTGATCCTAGGGTGCTACAAGGTGCACAACGAAGCTTGGTGTTCTCGGAAGCTCAACGACCTTCTCTATTTGCTATTAACCACCTCATTTCTACTCTTGATCTTCCCTAGCTTAAAAGCTAGTAGTAAGTCTCTTGAATCTTCATTTACTTCATGTCTAGAGTGGTTAATAGTTAAAGTATGATGAAATCTCAAGAAACACTAAAGATCATAAACAAAGTCTTGAACATAAAGTAACATGAAGATGAAATAAGAGGAAAACTTGATGAAATAAAGTTGTTATGAAGTTGTTTTTGTTTTGTTGTTGATGTTTTGATGATTACTAGCAATATGATGTTTGATCATCATATGAAGCTTGTTAAGTTATGATTAAAAACATGACTTAACAAGTTAGAGATGATTATGTGTACATAAAATGATCATCTTCTTGTTAAAGCATGAACTTGGGAATAAAAGTGATTTTCTTAGAAAATAATAAACCTAGTGAACTAGTAAACTTGTAAACTCAAGACTTGTGTATGAGTTATTTTAGAAAACCAAGTTTAAAAGGCGGTTTTTTGAAAAAGTATGATTCTTACATATACTTACACCATCTTTGAAATAAACTAAGTATATGGATGCTAGTGAAGCATGAAAATATTGAAAATGGATATTTTTGTAAAATAAGTTCACTAGTTGTGAACATCTAAAAATCCCGAGAACGAGAGTGTTACAAAAATAAACACATTTTGGAGGGTAACTAAACCCACTAAACACCCCACTAAGTTACTACGCGTTTTTATGAAAAACCAAGTTCATGTTGTCATGGAAATTGCATAGTTTATGCACTTGACTAGGGTAATATTGCTTAGTAACTTGTTATTGATTGATTGGATGATTTTTTAAAAAGAAAATGATATGCTATGAGCATGGACACCTCCATTTACAAAGGAAACTCTGGCGAAATTTTCTAAAAATCCGACACTTAGAAAATATTCTTCTAACAAGTGTTTACGAATATATTTTTAACTTTCTTTTCAAAATTAACTTCGCCATAATTTTTATTACAAAAATACCAAGTATCGGAGGTTGATTTTCGTAAAATTTTTTTGATAAATATATATTTAGAATATATATTTTATACTAAAACTCTTATGTGATTATTTGTTTATTTTGCGAAGTAGTTATATTATTTTTAGGGTAAAATAATATAACTTATGAATACCATGGAAATTACAACTCCAGAATAATACCAGAAATATCAAGGAATAAAATATTTAAGTTACACACTCGGTATTGAAAAATCGAGCGTTCAAACATAACTTATGAAATAATCCGGAAAATGCTTCTATACATACATTTTTGGTAAGATATTATTCTGAAAATTAATGGAGTAAAATATATTATTTTTTGGAAAAATACATATATTTTGGGAATATGTTATTTTGGACAAATAAGTTAAATATATTTTTCTAAGTGGGACTTAAAATATATTTTTCGGAACCACAATAATACATGTATAAATACCCCCATCCTTGGGAAGGAAATACGAAGTTAAAATACTTGTGAAGTATAAATACGAAATATTATTTAACGATTATTCCATAATAAAATATAATTTAAAGTTAAGATAATTATTTTAACTAATAATTATAACTTGGAATAATGTTCGGAAACTTAAGAGTCGCAACTCAAAAACATTAAATCCTAAGCCAAGGCACAGCCCGTTCGTCTAATAGACATTAGTACGTATAGGTCGTCGCGTAGCAGACATAGTTTGTGTCGAAGATATGATTCAGAGGATGCAGTACTATGAGTTCATGTCCCCCTTTTCTCTTAACTGTTTTCAGTTTTATACTTCGGGGGTGAAACACATGTTACAATTATTACAAACATTTATTTACATGGTATGGTTAGCTTAAGGAGGGTTTTTTTTTACGCGATCATGTGAGTGGTGGGCATGATACTTAAGGCCATTAATCCTCATTGTAGGACCAAGGGACATGAGTGATAGATCTATTTTGGTGTAGCGAGCCCACACCCGTGAGGCAGGGGCGGCCCATAGTGGTGACTATGTCTTCATACCGGAGACAAATTTGCTAGGTTTGAGTCTTCCTGCACCAATTTCACGCATACCTTTGGCTTTGCAACCCATTGGTGATCAGTTTTTCCTTAATTGCTACATACCAGGGATTTTTATACATACAGACATTTTAAAGGTTTATACATACTCACTTACACATGAACTCGCTCAACTTTTGTTGATTTTTCAAACTACATGTATTTCAGGAAATTAGTAGATCTGGCGGAGTATGCGTTGTGTCAAGGCTGCGTAGTGAATAAAATGTCATCCGAGTGGTTGAGTTTAGGTGGTGGATCCCTTTCTTGAACGGGATACACAGTTCTAAACTTGGGTTTTTATTTACGTACTTTTGATGAGTCTTTGTGAACTCTGTTAATCATGTCATGGTTGTAACTTACTTTATGTGTCAACATTTTCAAACAATGACGTTGTGATATTTTTAAACTTAATGAATGGATGAACATCTTGTGTTTTATCATATAGCATTATTATGATTGTTGCTATGGTATTAAGAATCACACCAAAATAATCCACGCTTCCGCAAAAGCCAGGGTGTGACATTTTCTAAGTGGGACTTAAAAATATATTTTTGGAACTACAAATGTACATGTATAAATTGTGACAACCCTCACAATTACAGGTATCCGTACACTTAATTAATATTAAATTTGTGCTTAATGACTGTGCTTGATTACAACTGATGATTAAACTGCTTTCTGATTTCTGTTACATACATACATATGCATCACATTTCATACTGTCACTCCATTTATTACACACAAACTTTAGTGACAAACTTGATGCACAAAGCATAGTTAGCACAGTGAGCAGATAATCCAGAAAACATGCTGACAATGCCAGCACATAGACAAACAATATATTGAGGCCCAGTATGAGCCAGAGTCAAGGTACTACACTAGTATGGAGTGTAGGGAAGTGAGGACCATAAAACTGCGTCACTAGGTGATAGTTAAAGTGCCGGGAAGTGCCTAAAACCCACTAATAATGCAGAATTCTGCATTTTCAGCAAAAATCCAGCATTTAATATGCTAGTAATGTGCCATAAAATATGGCAGAATGGCCCTGTATGCTTTCCTAAGTGCCGGGAATTAATTGTGACACAAAAAGCTATATAAAAGACACTTTACGGAATAATTAAGCACTTTAACGAAACGATACCTAACCGAACAACCGGGCATTACCCGGAACACAAAAATATTGTTAAACACATTGTTTCACTTTTACTAAGCTAGTTATGGTCTCCGAACATCATAACACATCATACAAAATATCTAGTAACTTATATCACTAACTAAATACTAGAAATCTAACTAAAACATCTAACTAACTAGTTGAAACCCAACCCTATACCCCCCCCCCCTTGGCGCGGTCACCATGGGTGGCCCACCCATGGATTTGTTTCAATATTTTATTTGATTTTGTTGCTAGCTTTAGGAGCATATTACACACAAGACCATAGCATGTTGGAAGTTTATTTAAATTAACCACAAGATCAAACTCCTTACTTCACAAACACACCAACACTTTCATCTCTCTCTCCTCTCCTCCCTCGTCATGGCTGTGAGCCACCACCACCACCACCACCATCATCTTCAAGTCTCCATCATTCAATCCCTAGTGATCCTAAGGTGCAAGAAGCAAGATTGAGAAGCTAGGAAGCATTGGAGCTTGAAGGACCACTTCCTAGAGCTTTTATCCAGCTTGTTCTTCATCATCTTCATCTTTGATTCATCCCTAGCCTTGTGCTAGTGGTAAGGGTCTTGATCTATCTATATTACATCAATTTTATGTGGTTAAAAGACGATACTAGTTGTTAATCTCAAAGAACACCAAGAACCATGAACTTGAAACTTAAACATAAGCTTAAAACCATAAGAAATCATGATGTTCATGTGTTGCTATGCTTGTTGATTATTGTTTACTCATGTATTTGATGTTGATCATCATATGGTCTTGCTAGATCATGATTAAAAACATAATCTAGCAAGATGAGAAAGTAGAAATGATGTAGGATGATGGATCATCCACACATAAATCATGAACTTGAATGAATAAATGGTTTTCTTGAAAAATAAAGATCAAAGTAGGTTGATAATCATGTAGATCTAAAGATTCATGAGTGGTTTTCAAAAGAACCAAGTTAAAAATATAAGTTTCATTAAATCTTGGGTCTTACATAAACTAATCTCATTTTTGGTGGATAAACAAGTGTAGAAACACTTGTGTAACAAGAAAATTTCATAAAGAAATATTTTTAGAAAATGTGATTGGAAGTTGTAAACACTTAAACTCTTTAAAAATGAAGTTTTTAAAGAACTAATCATATTTTAAAGAGTAACAAGACTTACTAAGAATACTAGTAAGTTACTACATATTTTTACAAATACTCAAGTTCATGAAGTAGTAGTTATTACTTGATTTTGGCAAAAATTGGTAAGTGAAGGTTTATTGTTGATGATTGTGAATGGATTGTGATGATTTTTACAAAAGAAAATGATATGCTTATAAGCATGGACACCTCCATTTACAAAGGAAACTCTGGCGAAATTTTCTAAAAATCCGACACTTAGAAAATATTTTACTAACAAGTGTTTACAAATATAGTTTTGGCTTTTCTCTTTTTAAAATAAACTTCGCCATAGTTTTGTTACAAAAATACCAACTACCGGAGGTTGGTTTTTGTAAATAAAAATGGGTAAATATATATTTAGAATATATTTTTTACTAAGACACTTGTGTGAGTATTTGTATATTTTGTGAACTAGTTATATTATTTTAGGGTAAAATAATATAACTTAACAAATACCATGGAAATTACATCTCCAAAATAATACCAAAAAATATCAAGGAATAAAATATTTAAGTTACATGCATAATAATGTGAAACCGAGCTAGAAAACGTAACTTATGAATTATTCCAGAAAATACCCTTACAAATATATTCTTGGTAAAATATTATTTTGGAAACTAAAGAAGTAAAATATATTATTTTTGGGAAGAATACATATATTTTGGGAATACATATTTTGGGCAAATAAGTTAAATATATTTTTTCCTAAATGGGACTTAAAGTATATTTTTCGAAACTACAAATATACAGGTATAAATACCCTCATCCTTGGGAAGGAAATACGGAAGTTAAAACATGGATACGAAATAGTTGCCTAACTATTATTCCTAAACCCTAAAAACAAAAATTAAGTTAGAATAATTATTATTATTTTAACAAGAAGTTACTACCTGGAATTATAACAATGTAACGTAACTCAAAAATCTTCATACTAAGCAAAGGCACGGCCCGCTCGTCTAATAGACAATAGTACGTTGTAGGTTGTCGCGTAGTGAACCAAGTTTGAGTTGACGATACGATCCAGGAAACGCACTACAGTGCGTTCATGTCCCCCTTTTCTCTTAACTGTTTTCAGTTTTATACTTCGGAGGTGGAATACATGTTACAATTATTACAGACATTTTTATACACGGTATGGTTAGCTTAAGGAGGGTTTACTACTTAGATCATGTGAGTGGTGGGTACAACACTTAAGGCCATTAATCCTCGTCGTAGGACCGAGGGACATGAGTGATAGATCTATTTGGGTGTAGCGAGCCCACACCCGTGACCCTGGGGCGGCCTATAGTGGTGACTATGTCTTCCAGCCGGAAGCCCGATATAAATTTGCTAGGTTTGAGTACTTCCTGCACCATTTCACACATACCAGTGGCTTTGCAACCCATTGGTGATCTCTTTTTCCTTATTGCTACATACCAGGGACTTTTATACATATAGATATACTTTAAAGGTTTATACATACTCACTTACACATGAACTCGCTCAACTTTTGTTGATTTTTCAAAACTATATGTATTTCAGGAAACTAAGGGATCTGGCAAGTGTCTGCTTATGTCAAGCTGCGTTGAATAAAGATGTCATCCAGGGTAGTAGGTTTAGGAGGTGTAACCCTTGCCTGGATGGGTTACATGTCTTTAAACCACTATTTATTTAAAGTCTTTTGTTGTGTCTTATGAACACGTTTTAAAACAAGTATGGTTTGTAATTTATCTTAAGTGTCGACATTTTCAAACAATGATGTTGTGGTATTATTAAACTTAATGAATGGATGAACATCTTGAGTTTTATTTTCATATAGCATTGTTATGATTGTTGCTATGGTGTTAAGAAGTCACACCAAAATAATCCACGCTTCCGCAAAAGCCAGGGTGTGACATAAATACCCCATTCTTGGGAAGGAAATACGAAGTTAAAATACTTGAGAAGTATTAATACAAGATATTGATTAAACAATTATTCCAAAACCAAATATAATTTAAAGTTAAAATAATTATTATTTTAACAAATAATAATAACTTGGAATAACATAAGAAACCCAACTCAAAAACGTTAAACTCTAAGCCAAGGCACGGCCCGTTCGTCTAATAGACGTTAGTACGTTGTAGGTTGTCGTGTAGCTGACAGAGTTTGAGTTACGAGCAGAAGACGCACTACTGTGAGTTCATGTCCCCCTTTTCCTTAAACTGTTTTGCTTACTTACTTCGGGGGTGAAATACATGTTACAAAGGGATACTTACAATACTATTGGTATAATTAGCCTAGGAAAGAACCATAGATCATGTGATAGGGTAGGCGGATACTTGGGACCATTAATCCTCGTATCAGGACCGAGGGGCATGAGTGATAGATCTATTTGGGTGTAGCGAGCCCACACCCATGAGGCCGGGGTGGCCCATAGTGGTGACTATGTCTTCTAGCCGGAAGCCCGGTACAACTTTGCTAGGTTTGAGTCTTCCTACACCGTCACACATATCAGTGGCCTTGCAAACCATTGGTGATCTTTTCTTTGTTTGCAATCATACTGGGACATACATACATTCATTGTTTACAAAGGTTTTTACATACTCACATACACATGAACTCGCTCAACTTTTGTTGATTTTTCAAACTACATGTATTTCAGGGAACTAGTGGATCTGGTGGGGTATGCTTGTGTCAAGCTGCATTTAAATAAAAGATGTTATCCAGGGTCGTTGAGTTTAGAGGGTGTATTCCTTTCCTGGACGGAATACATAATTCTAAACTCAGGTTTTGTTTAAGTACTTTTGTTGAGTCTTTGTGAACTCGTTTAAACACGTCATGGTTTGTAACTTAATTCGGTATTGATGTTTTCAAACAATGGTATTGTGGTAGTTTCTAGACTTTATTAATGGATAAACATCTTATGTTTTTGTCATATAGCATTGTTATGATTGTTGCTATGGTATTAAGAAGTCACACCAAATAAACCACGCTTCCGCAAAAGTCATGGTGTGACAGCTTGGTATCAGAGCCTCGATCATAGCAAACTAGGATTGTTTCTCGTGTCTAGACTATGATCATCAGGGCTCTCACGAAAACATTTTTACATTGCATACACAAAACGTCTAGATCCAGGGAACAAACTTTTTTACAAACAT
Organism: Helianthus annuus; assembly: GCF_002127325.2. Taxonomy (NCBI): domain Eukaryota; kingdom Viridiplantae; phylum Streptophyta; class Magnoliopsida; order Asterales; family Asteraceae; genus Helianthus; species Helianthus annuus. The sequence continues at coordinate 124,869,931 of NC_035433.2, read as the reverse complement.
TAGGCACAAATACACATTTCAAAATTTATGTTTATAATTCAGTCTTAGAGACTGAGGGAGTTCAGCTTTAGAGGTTGGGGAGGTTCAGTCTTAGAGACTGAGGGCGTTCAGTCTTAGAGACTGAGGGGTTCAATCTTAGAGATTGGGGAGGTTTAGTCTTAGAGACTGGGAGGTTTGGTCTTAGAGACCAGGGAGTTGGTCTTAGAGACTAGGGAATTAGTCTTAGAGACTGGGGGTTGGTCTTAGAGAGCAGGGAGTTAGTCTTAGAGACTGAGAGGTTGGTCTTAGAGACCAGGGAGTTAGTCTGAGAGACTAGGGAGTTCAGTCTAAGAGACTGAGTGGGATAGTCTGGGGAAGACTAGGGTGATTACTTGCTTACATTGTTGTGACTTACATGCTTATTTGATTACATGTTGATATATGTGCATATGGGTGGTTGTGTTACAGACACCATGTCATCTTCTTCTGATACTGGAGTGTCAGACACACTGGACCCTATAGCTATAGTATCAGACGACGAGATTATCCCAGAGGACAAGGTTTATACGTCGGACACCACGAGTACCGACGAGGATGATTTCCAGCCATTCGCCCTACCGGACTTTGGAGACGACATGCCCTTAGCTGATGGTCTTTTTGACGAGGATCTACCTCTTGTCCAGATCCCTACTCCTCTCCCTCTCGCTGCAGTTCCTGTTGAGGATCTGCCACTTGACGCGTTATCTGTTGACGACATCGATCTATTCATCGAGGGTCCCCCGGAGGGTGACCAGGATGGCGGGGCCCCGATGGAGGACGATATTCCACTTGCTGATATTCCGATTGATGACCTTGTTGTTCCTGTGGTTGAGGTTCCTGATATGGAGGTTCCTTCTGATTCTTCTGGTCCAGATTCTTTTGAGTCAGTGTCATCTTCTACTCTCCATGCGCTGGGGTTACAGCGATACCCCACAGACACCGATACCGACACTGCTATGTCTGAGGCGCTCGTTCCGCAGCTGGGTTTTGGGTTCATCCCTGACTTCCCACACGATTTCAATTCAGACCAGGAGGTCGAGTTTATCCCCGAGGAGCATCCTACTGAGGCCCCTATTCTTCCTGATGATCAGCTTCTTGACATGCCCGCTGATCATGAGCCTACTTTAGCCGACCCTTTACCTGTGCACGACCCTATTCCTGATGAGGTACCAGTCGTTGCACCACCCGTTGTTGATGCTCCAAGAGTTGCACCACCAGTTGTTGATGTTCCAGTCGTTGCACCACCAGTTGTTGATGTTCCTGTTGTTGTTGCACCTCTGCCCGATCCGGCCCCTGTGTTTATGGACCGTGCTCCATTTGCTACACGCGTTGATCCTAGATATGCCGACACCCGTAACGGGTGGATTGAGGATGACGATGATTATCCTCCTTTTGTTCGATCTGTCACTCCCCCTGCTGCACCTGTTTTTGCACCCGTTGATGTCCCACAGTTTCACCTGCACGTGTCAGACGTTCATCGCACTGATTTACCCATCACTTTTCTTCAGGACATTCCTCCTCCCCGTCCAGGGGAAGGACCTTCTACTTAGCAGCATGATCACATACCACCTATGACAACAGCCTTTTCGTTTATACCACTATTTGCACCTGCCGCACACACTACTTTTTCTTCGTCAGCACCCATGGGCGAGCCATTTATGTGGTCTTCGCCCAACGTCGTGCCTTTGTCAGATCCATACCATCCTTTTCATGTTGGGTATATGACGGATGATATACTTCTATCCTTGCAGTTACAGCAGGATATGTTGAGCCGGAGAGTCGCTGAGCTTGAGAGGATCCCGCGTCCTCCATCTTTTGCTGATCCATCACAGTCTGCTTTTCCACCTGCTCCACTATTTCCTTATCCGGATTTCCACATCCGATTTCTGACGATGGAGGAGCAGATCGCTTGTTTGTTGCGTATTGTGCATGCACTCGAGGAGGATTTGGTGCATCTGCGCCATTTGATTTTCATTCCTCCACCTCCTCCTCCTCCCCATCAGCTTGAGGATTTTTGGTTTGTTGCAGATGTTATGCTTTTGATGAGAATTCAGCTATTGAGCCTGACTGCACAGCTTTTGAAGACCACATTATGATTTTTGATATTTGACTTTCGGTTGTTGTTAATTGTAGACGATTCAGAAAAGGGCGATGTGACCCTTAGTCTGTTTTGATGTACGATACATTTGTAAAATTTGTAAACTGAACTTGTGGTCTTGTTATATGATAGCTCAATCGCGGCATTGTCAATCCGATTGTCAATCCGATCAAGAGTGCGGAATCCTCTTGATCAGAATATAGCAGAAAACGTGTAGGAACAGCAAATCACTTTCAAACCGGGTTTTCTATTGGTTATTAATCTCACGAATTACAATCAATCAAAACCCTAACAACCTTCAAATTCGTCCAAGCCCTAATAGCTCTCACGAAATTCTCACACAAACTGTTTTGGCTGATTAACCTAAACCTTAAAGCCTAACCTTGTTTATATACCACAAGGTTTACAACTTGGGCTAGGGTTTCCTACATGGACTAGCCTAATTCGTCCCCTAGACCCAATGTGGGTTTTGTTTACCCCAAACTCTACTAACTCACTAATACAAAGCTAAACCCGCTAACCGTTTATCGTTTAACTAATTACAAGATATCCAAAGACCAAATCTAAGTTGTTGTCACAAATATGCACCAACAAACTCCCCCTTGAGAATAGCTTCATAAAAACTTTGTCTTCAGTCTTCTTGCAATCTTCATGTAGTCTTGCACTGTCTTTGGTCTTTGGATAGCTTCAGCTTCAATAGCTTCTGTCAGCAACAGACTCCCCCTAAGCTGATGCATCCAATCACCAAATCTTCAACACGTTAGCACTTGAGTAAACTCCAGTTTAGCATTTGCAAAGCAATCTTCAAACTCTTCAATCTTGTCTGCAATATAGAAAGCAGGTTCTACCATGCATCCAATCAAACTCTCATCTTCACACTTCACAGCAACTTCTTAGCAACAAACTGCTTCAATCTGTGTACTATAAAACAAACATCTCGAGAAACCATAAGAATTTTTCAACATAAGTTAAATTAATTATTATTTTTCAAGAGATATGTAAACTGTATCACAGATTAAGCTTTTTCAATCTATCACCAACACGCAAAACTTTTTGTCCAACACACAAGAACCTGCCTGATTTAAGATTTTGAACTCACTTTCTAACACCGTCTCCCCCTATCGGTAACAATTCCTCCAAGAATAACAGTTTTCCGTACATTAAGAATTTTAAACAGAAAAAGACACTATTTTTGGATTTTTATATTTTTCTGAAAGCAAGTAAACAACAAAAACAATAAACACTCTATTTTTGTGAGAATCACTGGTAAGAAGATCATATCAGCACAATCAAACCGTTTCACACAATTAGATTATTCTTTATTTAATGTTTTAGTGAAAAGCAGTTCAAGACGATTACCAGTATGATTGTCCACTTAAACAAAATGCATGAACATTTCAAGTACCATTACCGTATGATACGTTAAGGTAATTTTATTATACTGGAATACTAGTGTGTCCCACTTCAGGATATACCCCCGCCATCAAGGTCTGCACAAAGATTCATCGTAGTAGGTGAGTATATAGAATTCATCCGTTTTATTTTTCAACGATAGATAATTGGTGAACAGGTCAGTACTTCCGTACAGCAAAGAGACCAAAATATCTTATCGGGGGCTATGACAAATACCATTTTTTGGTACGATTGTATGCTTTTTGCACTTTTTGAATGACTCTCTATGAGAGCTTCTTCATTTTCAGGGTTTTGGCATTTTTTGCTCTTTTAAGATATCCTGGGTGTGTCTAGGTCAGCATGTATCTGGATACAGCAGAAGGACACCCCTGATATCCCCAGATGAAATAACAGTATAAAGACCCAAAACCTCAGATTTTGGCAATCTATCAATGCAAGATTTAAGGTCATTAAACCATACACCACTGATGTGTTCCCCACTCATATTCAGTTCATTTAGGTTTATATCACATTGGTAAGTTGATTATTTCATGCTGTTAACTATTGGTACATCATACGATGAAGCTACTATCACACTTAAGCAATTTTGGTTCAATTTTAGTGTGACAGTCTGACTTGCTGATGTACTATCATCTCTTCTTTTTCACACAGTGATAACTCAATTTTTGATTTTCTACTTTTTTTATGTTTATGATTTTTTAATGTTTTTGTATTTTTGTGGTTTTCTATTTTTTTATTTTTGATTTTTTAAGAAAAACAGTAAACTATTTACAAAAATTCTTATGAAAAACCAGTTATTCAGGATTCCTCATCCCATTGAGTTCGACTAAATGTTCAAAGCGAGCCATGTCAAAAGCTTTAGTATAACGATCTGCCAGGTTATCTTCTGTGTCGACTCGATGTAATTCAATTAGTCTCTTTTCAGCACAATCCCGTATAAAATGATGACGTATGTCAATATGTTTTGTATGACTGTGTTTCATGGGATTATTAGTTATTGAAATAGTGGCATTATTGTCTATCGTAATAGGAGTACGAGTGAAATCCAAATCGTAATCGCGCATCTGCTGTTGTATCCAGAGAACCTGAGAGCAGCAGCTACCCGCAGCAATATCTTCAGCTTCACACGTAGAGGTAGACACACAAGATTGCTTCTTGCATTGCCAAGACACAATCCTGCCTCCTAAGAACTGACAACCACCTATTGTAGACTTTCTGTTTGACTTGCATCCTCCAAAGTCTGAATCAGTGTAAGCAACGAAATTCAGATCACTATCAGCTGGATACCACAACCCAAGTTCAGGTTTCCCCTTCAAGTAACGAAGAATACGCTTCACTGCTTTCATGTGTGACTCCTTTGGATTAGCCTGATATCTGGCACACAGACATACGGCAAACATGATGTTGGGTCTTGAAGCAGTCAAGTACATTAGAGAACCAATCATTGCCCTGTATTGAGTTAGATCAACGTCTTCAGTGCTTTCATGATCTGGGCCAAGATTGTGATTTTCACATATGGGTGTGTTGAAAGTAGAGCAATCATTCATTTTGAACCGACTCAAAATGTCATACACATACTTTGTTTGATGAATAAACATCCCATCCTCCTTCTGTTCAACTTGTAACCCCAGAAAGTAAGACAGCTCACCCATAGCACTCATTTTGAACTTGCTCTTCATCACCTGCTCGAACTCTTTACACATGTTTTCATCAGATGACCCAAAGATGATGTCATCCACGTACACCTGTACCAACAGAAAATCTTCCTTCTTCCTCTTGATGAACAGTGTACTGTTAATCTGACCTCTTTCAAAGCCATTCTTTATCAGATGTGTAGACAGTGTCTCGTACCATGCCCTGGGAGCTTGATGTAACCCATACAAAGCCTTATCAAGTTTGTACACTCGATCTGGATAATCTGGATCAACGAACCCATCTGGTTGTGAGACATACACCACTTCTTGGACTTTCCCGTAAAGAAATGCACTCTTCACGTCTAGTTGGTAAACTTTGAAGCCCTTGAAAGTTGCGAAAGCTAGAAACAAACGAATTGCCTCCAACGTTGTTGGTGCAAACACTTCATTGTAATCTATCCCTTCTTGCTGATTGAAACCTTTGACAACCAGTCGAGCCTTGTTTCGCGTCACAATTCCTCTTTCATCCTTCTTGCACCTAAAAACCCATTTGGTGCCAATTTCTCTTTCACCTTTAGGAAGGTCAACCAACTCCCAAACCTTCAACTTCGCAAACTGGGCCAATTCCTCTTGCATAGCTTCAACCCATGAATTGTCTTTAAGAGCCATATGAATGTTCTTCGGCTCCTCTTGGGAAATAAAGCAACTATACAAGCACTAGTTCACAATCCCAGTCTTCTCAGTCGACACAAATAAACCTGTATTCGCTGCAATGCTTCTTCTCGTCTGAACACCTGCAGTAGGATCTCCAAGTATCATGTCAACTGGATGATCCCTATTTGCTCGTGTAGTAGCAACAGCATCGACTTCTAGATTGTCACCCAGGTTCGATCCAACCTCCCCCTGAATGTTCTGATCTGCAAACGGATTAATGAAGTCCTCCCCATGATTGGGTTCAGGTTCACTATCGCTTGAATCAGTATCAGCAGCACCTTGGGAAGTTTCCGGAGCATCTGTCATATCAACATTCGATCTAGGCATGAACTCGCCTTCATCGTCTTCACCAATCACTGTTTGAATCAGCTGGTACTCATCTGCATTTGAAAACTCAGGAATATTAAATGATTTAAAAACACTTTCATAATCATATGATATAGCAGGTCCACTCGTTGATTGTTGAGGTTTGTAAGAAGTAATTTCCACATTAACACAACCTCAATTTTACCAGTTTTTAGATTAAAAAACCTTTTATTCGATGCGCCAGGTACGTAACCTAGAAAGTAGCCTTCGTCAGCCACCTCACCGAATTTTTGTTTATCTTTATTTCGCACAATGGTGCAGGGTAATCCAAATGGTTCAAAGCCTTCTAAGTTTGGTTTCTTGTTAAACATTAACTCATGACAAGTTTTGTTAAAACGTTTAACAGTCAAAACTTTGTTTAGGACATATCAAGCTGTATTCATAGCTTCTCCCCAGAAAAGAACTGGTGGCTTAGAATCTGAAAGCATCGTCCTAGCGGCTTCAATCAACGTCCTGTTTTTCCTCTCAGCGACTCCATTCTGTTGAGGCGTATAAGGAGCAGAATATTGATGTTCAATTCCCTTGCAAAGACAGTAGAGATCCAGAATACAATTCTTGAACTCCGTGCCATTATCACTCCTTATCCTCTTGATCTTTGCATCATGGACGTTTTCCAATTTTGTAAAAAGATCTATCAACATCTCTGCTGTCTCATCTTTTGTACCTAAAAAGAAAACCCATGAATAACGTGAGTAATCATCTGTGACAACTAAACAATAGTACTTTCCACCTATGCTCCTCACGTTCACTGGACCGAATAAATCCATGTGAAGTAATTCATAAGGGGCATCTATGGAATTTACTGTTTTAGACTTGTGAGGTTTTTTGTGTTGTTTTCCCTTTTGACATGGAAGACATTTGTCTTCCACTTGAAACCTCTGCATTGGCACCCCTTTCACTAGCTCATTTTTAACAAGGTAATTCATTTTTCGATAATGAATATGGGCCATGCGTCTGTGCCACAACATCGATTCAGCTTCAGATGCTTTTGATAGAAAACACGCCACCACAGCAGTAGGATCATTAGCACCCATGTCCATGACATAAGTGTCATTTCTCCTTGGCGCTCGCATCACTATCCAATCGTCCGGTATCTCCAAACCTGGTTTCAACACTAATGCTTCATTCTTGGTAAAATGGACCGAGTGACCCTTGTCGCAGACTTGTGACACACTCATCAGATTGTGTTTAAGCTGCTCAACATAATTCACTTTGTCCAGTGTGATCTTCCCATTGGTCACTTTCCCTCGTCAGGTAATTCTACCACCTTTAGCACCCGCAAAATTCACATGTCCTCCATCATATTCTTCAAACTCAGTCAACAATCTCGCATCCCCCGTCATGTGCCTGGAGCAGCCACTATCAACATACCACAAGTTGATAATCCTCCTTAGCAGCTCCTGCACACACCAACAAACAAATTAGTTAGATTGGGGGACCCAAGCCTTAATGGTCTTGGGTCGTCCAAATTCACCAACCACGGGAACATCCATCCAATATCCATTACTCCTAACTGGAGTCTTGGATCTCAGAACTGTTGATGGAATTTGATTTTGATTTCCACTAGGTCTTTGGTCCTGAGGGTTCCTATGTGTGTTTGGACTATTTGACCTTTGAAAACTTTGATTTTGATACCTTGAATTTTGATTCCAAGAAGCATTATTGTTGTAATTTCTAAAGCCATTGTTATATAAAGTTCGACCACCATTATTTTGGTATCGATTATGATATTGACCTTGACTTCTGAAATTATTTGAATTATTATTGTTCATTCTTGGTGAACAGCTTCTAGGTCTCTCATTTCTGCCTGTTGGAGATCTAAGCTGAAATCTTGGTTGATTTCTTTGAAAACGAGGAACTTGAGGAGTTCCTTTTTCAGCCCTATCTACACCAACAGCAACATTTTCTGGTTGCTTGGGAGCAGATTTCTTTGGAGAGTTTAACTCTTTCTCCTTTTTATCACCACTCTTCTCTGGTGACTTCTCTCTCTTCCTCTCACTAACTTGTGCTTCACTCTTTTTGTTAGGACAACAGCTAGCTACATGTCCCTTTATGTGACACTTGAAGCACAATCTCTTTTTCGAAGACTTCTTCTCTGAAGCCTTTAAACTAGATTCAGGTTTTGATGATGATGCCTTAGAAGGATTTGGTTCAGTTTGCTTAATTTCAGAATTTTCTTTGTTTTTATTTTTAGCAAACTCTATATTCGATTCATTTTCAATAACAGCTGTTTCATTTTTCATGTCACTTCCTTGAACAAAATTAATTTTTTTAACAAAAGTTGAATTTTTATTCCTAGGATGTGAAGTTTTCTTTTTCAAAACAGGTTTGCTGTCATTATCCTACTTAGCATCATCTCTCTCAGACTCATCTCCTTGACTTGATGTGGAACTACTTGGTGCTGTTGACATAAAATTGGTTAGCTCATCTTCATCAGGTAGGAATGAATAATCATGAATAAGAGGAGGTGGGACTTCATTAAAGCCCACACTAGTCTTGTCATTACTCTTCTTTAACCCACCCATCATGTGTTTCATAACAAAAGTAGAGTCCCTGAATTGACCTAATTTCTTTTCAAGTTCAACAATTTTGAGTTGTGCATCTGACAACTCTTTGCATTTTTCAGAAACTTCTTTTGTTTTCTCAGCCATCATATCATGAGCTAAATCTATGACTTGAAGTTTTTTGTTTAGTTTGCAGGTTAAAGAATCAATTTCAGTTTCATAACCTTTTATTTTCTTCAAGTATAGAGATTCATTTCTTTTAGCAAAAAAATTTGATTCGTTAATGTTAGACATTTCGCTTACCAAACTTTGGTTGTGTGTGGACAACCTGTCAACCTCACCCTGTAGTTCACGGCATTTTAAACACACAGAATTAGACTTTACCTCTCTTGTTTGTTTGTCAAGGTTTGCCATTAGAGCCGCAAGCTGAGCTTCCATTCTATTGTATTTAGCATCTTTTTCTTCAGCTTCCCTTTCATGGTCAGACTTTTTCTTTTCCTCTTCAGCAACAGTTGTCTGATCATCCTTCTCTTCTGCAGCTTTACTCTCTATCTTCACTTCAGCTTTGACCTTCACTTCAGCATCTCCCACGGTAGCTTTATCATCATCAGTAGGCACTATCTCTACCATGAATGCCTGAGTGGCATTCTCATTGTCTTCTAGATGAATACTCCAATCATACGAACCTTCTCGTGCTGTAGAGATCAAAGCCTTTGAGCTAGAGTTGTTTGATGCATTCCTGTTGTTTGAACTCTGACTCGAATTATCTTGCTTTTGTTTCTGACATTGCCTAGCAAAATGCCCATAACTTTGACAATTAAAGCACCTTACTTTGGCCTTGTCGAAACCAACAGACCTCCCTACAAACTTCCTTCCTGTCCTGTTCATGAACCTCTTCACTCGCCTAGAAATCATGGTCATTTGCCATTGCAAATCCATCTCTTCAAGATCATCAGGGTCAATCTGATCATAATCTTCATCTAAAGTAGCAGGATCCGATATCTTCCCCTGAATGTAGTTCTCATAAGAAGCAACAAATGAGGCAAGTAGAGCAAGATGTTCTTCAGCAGACTTCACACTCATTGGCATCGACTTAGCAATACTACTCTGCTTAGAAGCTGATGTTTTCTTTGCTCCTGATGATCCTCCTGAAGCAGCTACAAAATACACATCACCATCCTCATTTACCATAACCTGCTCATTCTCACAAGATAGAAACGCAGTAGCAGAGTCGCTAGAAGCGTTGTGAGATGAAGAAGATGCAAGCCCATTGTAAACCGCTGGATCTTGAACCTGATCATATCCAGTATCTTTCTTCTTCATACTGAGCTCATAAGCTCTCAGCTTTCCAACTACCTCTTCCAGCTCTTTTGTCTCATAATCTGCTTCTCCCTTGATCATGAGAGTGTAGATATCCCACTTGGTAGGTAAGGCATCGAGCAGCTTGTTATTCTTCTCTACGTCAGAATAGCAATCGATCTCATAATTTTCCATTTCTGACATCAGATGGTAGTAACGAGTGATGATGTCTTCAAGTGACTCATGCTTCATGTACTTAAACACAACAAACTGCTTCTTCAGTAGATCAATCTTGTTCTTCTTGACATCTGCATTTCCCGCGTATCTTTTCTCTAACGCATCCCACATATCTTTTGAATTTGTGTACTTCTTGAAAGCATGCTTGATGCTATCAGGTAAGGACATTTTGATTGCAGCCAAGGCTCTCTTTTCAGCCTCATACATCTTTTTGTCAGCCTCTTGCATGTTCACATAGGCTGTTCTACGTGGTCTGCCCTCAAAGTCATGAGTAGGGTTTGTGTACCCATCTTTAATGCATATCCACATACGCGTGTCTTGATATTTAACGAATGATTGAAAACGATCCTTCCATGTTAAGTAATTTTCCACCTTCATCATCTTAGGTGGTTTGTTGGTAGTGCCAACTTCATGCTCCATCTTCAACAACTCATTCAAAGTAGACATGTTCGACATTTTAACGTTGCAGACTGAGAAAACCGTACAAAATATTTCCAAAAACAGTGGTTACCAAATTACACCGTTAGAATCGTCTCGAAAAGACGAATTCAATGATATATAATTTTCCACCTTCATCATCTTAGGTGGTTTTTTTTGTCCTAAAAATCCCATGAATTCAACGGTGCAAACGGTTTCTTCAAATGAGTTACGGTTCACTTTCTATTTGCAAAACACTGAAATTTTATCGACGCTTGCCAATTTAAATTCCACCCCTTAATTCCTCTCCTAATTTCGCTGGGTTCTGGGTTAATTTCGCTAGTTTTAGTTCGCAGGTCTACTTCGCTGACAAGTCAAGTTCGCTGACAAGTCTGTTAATTTCGCTCAAAATAATTTCGCCGAGTAACCAGTTCGCTATTACGACGACTGGTAAAGTCGCCGAAACCATTATAATTTCGATGTGAAAATTAAACGGTTACCAAAGTCGCCTTTGGATTTTAATTTCGCCGCTAAATATGCTGGTCAGTTAATTTTGCAGGTTTGTTAATTTCGCAGATCCAGTAAATTCGGAAACTTAATCTGTTCGAAATTCTAAAGATTCTCCAACACAAATCTGCAAAATTAGACAAGTAAATCAGCAAAGTTTTGACAAAATTTTGATGAACTTAATGAAGAACACGAAGAACAGTCTTCGAATCTTCAAGTTTCTCAGCCAAAATTCTTCAAAACAATCAACCAAAAACCTGTCCGGGAAACCCTAAAACCTGCAAAACAGCAATCAAACAAAACAGAAGATCAAAACAGCCAAAAATTTCGAAAATTTTGTCAAACCAACAAGAAAATTTCGAAAATTTTGTCAAACCAACAAGAAAATTTCGAAACCCTAATTGTCAGGTTTCAAAATTTTCGAAAAACTTCCTGTTTCTGCAGCAAACAATTCTGAACCGAGCCTTCAAGAGCCTAATGCTCTGATACCAATTGTAGGTCCCCTTGATGTATGGATCTTTACAGAATTGTCAATCCGATCAAGAGTGCGGAATCCTCTTGATCAGAATATAGCAGAAAACGTGTAGGAACAGCAAATCACTTTCAAACCGGGTTTTCTATTGATTATCAATCTCACGAATTACAATCAATCAAACCCTAACAACCTTCAAATTCGTCCAAGCCCTAATAGCTCTCACGAAATTCTCACACAAACTATTTTGGCTGATTAACCTAAACCCTAAAGCCTAACCTTGTTTATATACCACAAGGTTTACAACTTGGGCTAGGGTTTCCTACATGGACTAGCCCAATTCGTCCCCCTAGACCCAATGTGGGTTTTGTTTAGCCCAAACTCTACTAACTCACTAATACAAAGCTAAACCCGCTAACCGTTTATTGTTTAACTAATTACAAGATATCCAAAGACCAAATCTAAGCTGTTGTCACAAATATGCACCAACAATTCTCATTACATGCGTTGTTGGATTATTTGTTTTGTGTTATGACATGGGATGTTGTATGTTATTTGTGTTGATGAATGTTATTACATAAGCGTATTACGTACTCATTATACTTATTACAACTTGACCAATACAATCTTCTTATAGAAGATGCCTCCAAGAAAGGAAAACCGTTTGCCCACTACTGAGGCCGAATTACAAGCAAGGATCTCCCAAGCAATAGCTGATTACGAGGACTCACGCGCCGAAACTAGCGGGAATACTTCAAGGAACAACCCACCACATGGTAATGTTTAAGTCGCTTGAGACACGTTATGTTACATTTGAACATTCCATGTACAATTGCTAATGATTCCTGTAAATGCCATTGCTTGTACAGGCTGTACCTTCAAGCAATTTTTAGACTGTAAACCGCTAAATTTTGACGGCACCGGGGGTGCTGTGGCTTATGTTCGATGGACAGAAAAGACCGACTCAGTGATAAGGATGAGTAAATGCGCACCAGAACAGCAAGTCACCTACATTTCCGGATTGTTCATTGATGGAGCACTTTCATGGTGGAATCTCCAAGTCCAAGCTCTAGGAGAGGCAACAGCATACGCTTTGACTTGGAACGAGCTGAAGGAGCTCATGCGTAAAAAGTATTGCTCCAGGGCCGAGATTCAGAAGCTGGAAATGGAATTTTGGAACCTTAAAATGGATGACCCGAAGATCGCCGAGTATGTTTAGAGATTTCATGATCTGTCTCATGTGGTACCATACATGGTTACGCCGGAATTCAAACGCGTGGAGCGTTTCATCTGGGGTTGGCACCTTAGATTATGAGTATGGTAACATCTTCAAAGCCGGCAACAATTACGGAAGCTATCGACCTGAGCGTGTCACTGACTGAGGAAGCTATCAGGTTAAACAAATTTTCCATTTCCGATCCAAAGAAGAAAGAAACTCATGTTGAGTCCTCGGGAGAGAACAAACGGAAGTTCTCCAACTTTAAGCAAGGTACCAGCAGTTCGAACAAGAAGGGTGAGACAAGCGCACCGGCCAAGGCCAAAGGAAAGGGGTATATGGGCACCTTGCCCAAGTGTAACGCTTGTCAGTTGCATCACGAGGGACGATGCAGATCTGGAAAGTGTGAATCTTGTGGAAGAGTTGGTCACTCAAAAGAAACATGTTGGGCTGGTACTGGTGCTGGTCGTGGTGGTCAGCGAGGATATGGAAATGGAAATGGAAACCGCCAACAGGGAGGAAATGGCGGGAATGGAAATCGTGGAAATGCTGGGAATCAAACTAGTAATCGGTGAGCGAACACCAATCAAGGAGGTAATGGTAACGGGAATGGTCGAGGACCACGGTGTTTCAATTGTGGAGACATGGGGCATTTCAAGCGAGAGTGCCCGAAACTCAATCAAGCACAGGGAAGAGTTTTCAATATCGGTGCGAGGGAAGCACGCCAAGATCCAAATGTCGTTACTGGTACGTTCCCTATTAATCAACGCTTTGCATCTGTTCTATTTGACACTGGTGCCGACTATAGTTTCGTATCGCTAGAATTTAAGAAAATGCTTGGGTTAACTACTAGTAAGTTAGACATTCCGTACTTAATTGAACTGGCTAATGGAAAGCTAGTTGAAACGAATGAAGTCATCAGAGGATGCGTAATAGAGCTGGGAGAACACGAGTTTGCACTGGATCTGCTACTAGTCGAGTTGGGAAGCTTCGACGTGGTAGTAGGGATGGATTGGTTGTCCAGCAACCGGGCCGAAATTGTGTGTCACGAGAAGACCATTCGCATTCCAATGGCGGATGGAGAGACGATTGTGGTTCACGGAGAGAAGCGCGATACGCCCTTAAGGATCATTAGCTGTTTGAAGGCTAGAAAATGTTTAAAGAAGGGATGTGTTGCCTTCTTGGAGTATCCTGAAGTCTTTCCAGAAGACTTGCCAGGATTGCCGCCGCAAAGGCAAGTCGAGTTTCATATTAACCTAGGTCCAGGCGTCGCGCCTGTAGCTAAGGCACCTTATCGACTTGCACCTTCAGAGATGCAAGAGCTGTCAACACAACTCCAGTAGTTGTTAGACAAGGGATTTATCAGACCAAGCTTCTCGCCTTGGGGAGCTCCAGTTTTGTTCATTAAGAAGAAGGATGGTAGTTTTCGCATGTGTATCGACTACCGCAAGCTGAATAAGTTGACAATCAAGAATAGATATCCTTTGCCAAGGATTGATGACCTGTTCGATCAGTTGCAAGGCTCAAGTTTTTACTCAAAGATCGACCTTCGATCAGGATATCACCAGTTAAGGATTCAAGAGGAGAGCATCCCAAAGACGGCCTTTAGGACTCGATATGGACATTACGAGTTCCTGGTTATGCCGTTTGGTTTGATCAACGCGCCAGCTGTATTTATGTATTTGATGAACATAGTTTGTAAGCCGTATCTCGATAAGTTTGTGATTGTGTTTATTGATGACATTTTGATCTACTCGAAGACAAAAGAAGAACATGAGCAACATCTAAGGGCTATTCTAGAGCTGCTTAAGAAGGAGAAGTTATACGCGAAGTTCTCGAAGTGCGAGTTCTAGTTACGCGAGGTTCAATTTCTTGGTCATGTACTTAACGAAAATGGAATTCATGTGGATCCCACAAAGATCGAGGCGATCAAGAACTGGGAGACTCTGAAAACACCAACCGAGATTCGACAATTCCTAGGTTTGGCAGGATATTACCGCAGGTTCGTTAAGGATTTCTCGAAAATCGCTCAACCTCTGACCACCCTCACCCAAAAAGACAAGAAGTACGAATGGGGAGACAAGCAAGAAGAGGCATTTCAGCTGTTGAAAAACAAGCTTTGTGACCCACCAATCTTATCTCTACCCGACGGCACGGACGACTTCGTGGTATATTACGACACCTCGCGTCAAGGATTAGGCCGCGTGCTAATGCAACGACAGAAGGTTATAGCATATGCATCTCGCCAATTGAAGGTCCACGAGAAAAATTATACCACACATGATTTGGAATTAGGAGCAATGGTATTTGCATTGAAAATCTGGCGACATTACTTATATGGCACGCGATGCACAATCTATACTGATCACAAGAGTCTGCAGCATATCTTCGATCAAAAAGAGCTTAACATGAGACAGAGACGCTGGGTTGAACTACTGAATGATTTTGATTGCGAAATTAAGTATCACCCAGGGAAGGCGAATGTGGTCGTCGATGCGCTAAGTCGGAAGGAAAGGATCAAGCCCATAAGGGTTAGGGCTTTGGAAATGGTTATTCAAACGGACCTCTCATTGCGAATTCGTGCTGCGCAGAGAGAAGCGCTTAAAAAGGAAAATCTAGTGAATGAATATCTCCGTAGGATGGAGAAGTGATGTGAGGGTATTTAATCGTGTTTTAAAGTGTTTAATTATGAGGCTTTACATGATTATGTGTATGGAAACGGTTTACTTTGGGTTGATTTTGATTTGCATGTACTCGGAGCATAACGGATGGCTTTTGGAGCTTGACGGAAGGTTTCGGGAAGCATTATGGAGTATTGGAAGCATACACACAAGTTGGAAGGTCAAAATGTGGAAAACGGGAAGTTCGGTAGCAATCGGCGCCACTAGGCGCTGATTTCAGCGCACCACAGAAGAAAGTATCATTTGGCGCACTAGGCGCTATTTTTGGCGCACTGGGTGCTGAACCCAGATCTGACTTGCGAATTTCTTGTTTTTCCACCATATTTAAGCACAAACATTCCCCAAACGAAATTATCATTAACCCTAGCCGTTTTCCACTTCCCAAGGACGAATTTTGGAGTTCTCAACCTCAATCCAATCATCAATCATGCAATTCCTCATTAAGATTGAAGATCAAATCAAGAACATGAGCGGCTAAACCACCCGTGATCATCTCCGGGACTAGGGTTTGTGTTAGGAACCGGGTTGACCTAGTTTTACAAACTTTTGGATTGAGATTTGACTAATCATTCGGTTAGTTTATCTTTATTGTTTATTTGTTTTTGATTAAACATTGTTGGATTATCATTACATACTCGTTCATCAGTTATTTGGTTTTGTCATCAACAATTGGGATTAAATTCTAAGTTGTCATTGTTCTTCAACCTTTAACCATTGAACTTGTTTATGTTTATGAAATCTAGGATTGGTAATTAATTAGGTTACTATTCAGTTGCATCAATCTTTCGGTTTCGATCGTGGATCATTGCAACCAAATATATTATCTGTTAATTATTTATCAAAACAAGTAGTTAGCAAATCATGTCTATGTGATTTCCAATTGGTACTAATTAGGTTACCCGTGCTTCTACACAACCTGAAAAACCGGAGATTGGTCCCTCTTCTTACAATTGTTTACTATCATAATTTATATTTGTTTTCATAGTTATTTTCAAAACTGCAAAAAGCGATTAGTTTAGGAGTAGACGATAATTAAAGCAACGAACTTATACACTTTCCACTGATTCCCCGTGGATTCGACACCCTACTTGCCCTTTACTAGTAAAAGGTGAATAGGACACTTTAATTATATTTTTGACCGACCTTACGACATCGATTAAAATGGCGCCGTTGTCGGGGAATCGGTGCGCTTAGTATTTAGTAAGTTGTTTTTTTTTTTAAATTAAAAGAAGTTAGAAAAAAAATCCAAAAATATTTCTTGTAGTTTTTAGTTTTTTGTATATGTTAGTTTTCTACACCGGTATTTTAGTTTGTTTGTGCAGGAAGTGAAATCTTTGGATCATGGATAGAGATCATCAGTCATCCCTTGTTGTGGGAAAATTCACATACATGAAGATTGCCTAGTGTTTTGGACAGACCCAGTGTTTTGGAAAGAAAAATTGATGTCTAGGTACAAGGCGCTTTCATATCAGGGACACTATCATCCAAATATCAACCATACGTATGAGCAAAATTTGGATTATGATGATTACGAATCCGAGGTGGTGCCCTTCTCAAGATACCAAGAAGATTATAATGGTCATCACCATGACTACTATGAGTCAACATACAATGATTATAATTTGCGTAATCAATGGTGTAATCATGGTAATTATCAAGGGAGTTCAGATCAGCATTACGAAAGTCAAAATGATTGTCAAGGTAAACCCCAAAATTCTAAACTTGATGAAATCATGGATATTATGCTGGAGATGGCACAAGAGAGCAGGTCGAGAACTGAGGCTATGGTCCAACGATCAAATCGAATAGACGAACATATTGCAACATTGAAGGCTATGAAGGATAATACAACATCCATTCCTGCATTTGTTGAAGAAACACAAGAAATACCAGATTTGGTTGATGAAGATGAAGAAGGGGTTGAAAGTCTTCCTGAACTTGAAATTATATTTTTAAACCCACATGAAGACTTAGCATCTACTGAAGATCTAGAGACTGATGTAGTCCAAGTTTATCCCGAACCGCTGCATATTTTGATTACTCCATCTAACAAAGTTGGGGACAATGGCTCGAGTGGGAATAAGAGAAAGGTGAGTACAGAAGATCTCGGACAAAGTATATTGAAGTGGCTAAGCAGTGATCTAACAGACGTCTTCCTGATAGGAAAGAATGTGAAGACTCGACATGTCAATTATCGAACACACCGTGGAAATTCGGCAGGCAAATGTGGATTTCACTTGTTCCATACCGATTTGACAAAGATCGTTGGCAGAAGAGAGCATATAGGAATTTGGAATGTCAATTACCGAGCATATGCAGGAAACTCGGTGGGTAAATGTTCACTTCGACCCCCATGAACGAAGGTCAGTTACGGTCTGGCTAAAGACCCATAAACTTAGCGCTCTCGGGAGGCAACCTGAGTTTGGGTGTCAGTGTCTGTTTTGTTCTTCACCATGGCAGCAAGCAAGTGTGGGGAAGTTTCGCTTGATCAGGTACATGTACTCTTTCCTTTATCTTAGTTTGTTGCTTGGTGATCATGTTCTTTTAAGTGTGTTTTCGTTTTTGGTGGTGTTGACCAATTTGTGTCTAGGGAATATGTTTATGTCTTTTGTGTTAGGAATTAGCCGCTCATGAGGTTTGTTAGTTGGTATTCCCGGGTTTGTTTTAAAAGCATGATACATTGGGGACAACGTCGCCCAAGTGTGGGGATATGGAAACCCGGGAAGGGAAAGGTTTGGGACAGAGGATTGAAAGAGGTTGAAAGTGATTGAAAACGATGAAAAGCGAAAAAAATGAAAATTTTGAAAATTTTAAAGAATTTTATCGCCTTAAGTAAGCCAGATGGATACGAAAACCGAATGTTTCAATCACTAATGGGTTCCTTACCAGTAGTAAACTAACATAGTCCCTTGTCATGGTCGTTCCTTTAAGTTTCATGAGAGTAGGTCCGACAGGTGTTTTTAGTATAAAAGAATTGAAAAGAAATGTCTATTTAGGGGTAACATGCTTTAGATTGCATATGCTACGCGTCGGTAACCATTTTACCCCTTCTTTGGTGAGAATTTTGAGCCTGTAGAATGATAGAATGCTTTACACATTGAATTCATTTGTTCAGAGCATGCCGCATGTTATTCTGTGTTAGAACTTGTATGATTTGATACATGCTAAGATTGTGGTTTGACATGTGCACGTAAATGATAAAGGCATTATGATATACCTTACACCCGTTGTGTTTGTTTTATGTTTACCTCCTCATCACCCTTAGTAGCCCTGTTGAGCCTATTTACCTTTCGTTTGTCCACCCAATGTGAATTGTTTGATACCGACCGTGAACGACAAAGTATGAATAGTTGAAAAGAAAAAAAAAAGAAAACAAAGAAAAAGAAAAAAATCAGAAATAGAAAAATAAAGAGCAAAAATAGAAGTTTTGTGAATATTGTTTATGTACTTGGGTAGAAACCAACCCGAAAGTGTTAGTTGTTATGTGTTGCAAATAAAGTTGTCACGGTTTGGTCGTTTGTTTGTTCGCCACATAAAACTATAAAGATAAGCCAAAGATCTTCCTACCCTTAGCCTAAGCCCAAAACCGAAAGTCCTTTTGATGCGTGTCGTGTTATATGATACAGTGGAGGTATGATTTTTATACAAGCCTATGATTACAGGATTTCATGTTTGGTTTTGAGTGTATAAATACTAGCACATTACACGCTAGTTCAGTTTTTAAACTGAGAGGAGAGTTTATTGTGAAGGGCGTGTAGCATGTGTTGTGATCCTAAGCATGTTAGTTCTGAATAAACAAGTCTTAAGTTTTAGAAATTGCACCAATTGCTTGTCGGACTGTCAATCTCAATTGGGTTAGTCTATGGGACGGTTATTACTTGGGACTTAAATTGTTGAACTGGTTAAGCGGCTTAGAGGTGTTGTTACTATGGTGAGTAATTTCGTATCGGTTTGCTTGAGGACAATCAAAGGTAAGTGTGGGGATGTGATGTGAGGGTATTTAATCGTGTTTTAAAGTGTTTAATTATGAGGCTTTACATGATTATGTATATGGAAACGGTTTACTTTGGGTTGATTTTGATTTGCATGTACTCAGAGCATAACGAATGGCTTTTGGAGCTTGACGGAAGGTTTTCGGGAAGCATTATGGAGTATTGGAAGCATACACACAAGTTGGAAGGTCAAAATGTGGAAAACGGGAAGTTCGGTAGCAATCGGCGCCACTAGGCGCTGATTTCAGCGCACCACAGAAGAAAGTATCATTTGGCGCACTAGACGGTGTTTTTGGCGCACTGGGCGCTGAACCCAAATCTGACTTGCGAATTTCTTGTTTTTCCACCATATTTAAGCACAAACTTTCCCCAAACGAAATTATCATTAACCCTAGCCGTTTTCCACTTCCCAAGGACGAATTTTGGAGTTCTCAACCTCCATCCAATCATCAATCATGCAATTCCTCATCAAGATTGAAGATCAAATCAAGAACATGAGCGACTAAACCACCCGTGATCATCTCCGGGACTAGGGTTTGTGTTAGGAACCGGGTTGACCTAGTTTTACAAACTTTTGGATTGAGATTTGACTAATCATTCGGTTAGTTTATCTTTATTGTTTATTTGTTTTTGATTAAACATTGTTGGATTATCATTGCATACTCGTTCATCAGTTATTTGGTTTTGTCATCAACAATTGGGATTAAATTCTAAGTTGTCATTGTTCTTCAACCTTTAACCATTGAACTTGTTTATGTTTATGAAATCTATGATTGGTAATTAATTGGGTTACTATTCAGTTGCATCAACCTTTCGGTTTCGATCGTGGATCATTGCAACCAAATATATTATCTGTTAATTATTTATCAAAACAAGTAGTTAGCAAATCATGTCTATGTGATTTCCAATTGGTACTAATTAGGTTACCCGTGCTTCTACACAACCTGAAAAACCGGAGATTGGTCCCTCTTCTTACAATTGTTTACAATCATAATTTATATTTGTTTTCATAGTTATTTTCAAAACTGCATAAAGCAATTAGTTTAGGAGTAGACGATAATTAAAGCAACGAACTTATACACTTTCCACTGATTCCCCGTGGATTCGACACCCTACTTGCCCTTTACTAGTAAAAGGTGAATAGGACACTTTAATTTTTGACCGACCTTACGACATCGATCAAGAAGCAATTGGTACCGAGTGAGGAAGGAACGTTGTGCTTCATGAAACGAATTTGGGTTCCTTTGTTTGGTGGTTTGAGAAATGTTATTTTTGATGAGGCTCATAAATCTCTGTACTCGATCCATCCAGGATCGGATAAAATGTACCAAGATCTAAAGGATTTCTATTGGTGGCCGAGAATGAAAGGCGACGTTGCAATATATGTTGGCAAATGTTTAACTTGCGCCAAGGTAAAGGCCGAATATCAGAAGCCTTCAGGTCTTCTGCAACAACCTGAAATACCCCAATGGAAATGGGAACAGATTTTGATGGACTTTATCACGAAATTGCCAAGGACGCCCAAGGGCCATGATACGATTTGGGTAATTGTAGACCATTTAACTGTAACATCCCGAAAACGGGTTGGTAATCAAACTCCGTTAATACTACAGGACGGGTAAAATACAGTTAGTGGTAAAACTTACCCGGTAAAATTTAGGATTTAATTAAATAAATCTAATATTTATTAAAAGGATGAGAAATACTTTGAGAAAGCAAAGTATATAAAAGGCCCCGAGATTTAACGGGACTTAAAATAAAACGGGTTGAGAACAAGATAAAGTAACTAGGTAATAAATAACCTAGTACAAGTCTTGTTATTACAAGAAAGAACAAAATATCAAGTTATAAACTAAATAAAAGTAGAGGGGCCTATGTTGTTGAAATCTAAACTTATATTATTAAGTTTAATAAAAAAACCAAACACACCATTTAGGTGCCTGGTTCGATCAACGGGAGGAAGAGGGCAACACCCACTCTCAATACCCTAACAACTCACTAATCTCACAAATTGAAGGCTCAAACCAAGTTAAAATCAAAAATCGAGCATGGATTATTGATCCTCATCACAAGAGGATTACAAGGTATGTAAAATTTGATGAAAACTCTCAACTCGAAATTCTCATGAAATTGGGAAAATCTGAAATTCATGGTTGCATGTTTGTTTAATGATGAATTAGGAACAACATAGTGTCTAGGGACAAACCCTAGACAAATACAAGTTGAAATCATGTGAAATTTTAGTAAAATCCATGAACACCATTGTAGGTGATTAGTGGGTTATGTAGAATTTGATGAACACTAGGATTTTAAATGTTGTTCTAGTGTAATTTGATATTTATGAAGCGATTTCAGATTTATTGATGTTAACCTTTATATAAAATAGACCGATTGATGTTAAATTTGGCTATATGACAAGTTATGAACTTGATAATGAATCATGTAAATTTCTGCCTATAAGGTGTTTGTTAAAACGCCTAAGAGAAAGCTAAGATGTTAAGTTTCGAATAAAAACGCATATTCAAATGACATTGTGAAATATGCATTATACATTATAAACACATCGTTGATTGAACTCTATAGACAAAGGAGTCAAGTTTTCAAGCGGACAAACCGGAGTGGACATGCGCTTGAAGGGAACGCTTTAAAGGTACGCGACTTGTCGTCTCGTTACATTTATACAGACAAGTTAGTTAAAATGTGTTTAAAGTGATATAGCGAAAATGGTTGAGTTGGTATATCAATGAGGTGATGGAATTCACTCGACAACCAAACGGGTCAAACTATTAGTTAAAATAATAGTAAAAACAAAAGAAAATAAAGACACCATTTGGTAAAAGTTATAACGGGTTGGACACATTAAGAAAATGTCTTTTATGTAGTAAAACTCACGGCGCGAACCGGAATTGGTTCAAGGAGCATGATGAAATTAATATACCATCATACGTTGATAAATGGTCATGTCGACTAAACGGGTCAAATGGTGTTAATACCATTTGACATTTATAATTGACGACTACTTGTTGAGTTTTGTGATTACAGGTAATAACATGTGTTGCGTTGCTTTAATTAGAAAATTTAAAGAAGAGGTATGTAAACGGGTCAATGCTATGACCCGAGCCAGGTACGCATATGTGGACTTATAGTTAAAAGTGCAAAGAAGGTCAAATATCTAGCCGAAATCCTTCATTTCAAAAATGAAGGATTAAATGTGACCAAAGAGCCCTTAATAGGTAAACAGTGTAAACAACCCTTAGAAGTTGTTTAGAAACTTATATTATGAGTTTGTAACCCTTAGATGTGTATAAAAGTTCTAGGCAAAAACATTTGTGGGTCCAACGCCTAGAAATAGTCAATTGCGAAAAATGACCAACCGATGGGTAAAATTGGGAAAAAGGGGTTCATATGTTAAATCCACCACAAAATAGTTCTAGTGGAATATTTGTAGTTAATTAGACATGGAAATTTTGTAGTATCAGAAGAAAAGCACAAGTTCTAGACTAAAATGCGTAAATACCCTTAACGGGTCAAAATAGAAGTATTAGCGAAACAGGTTAAGAATGTGTAATAACCCGTGATTTGAACCTTGTATAATAGGAAATAATTATAATAATATGTTTACAAAAGAAACAAGGGCCACAAACAAGTTTGTTAGATGAAATCACGAACGGGTAAAAAGTTGGTAAAAAGGGTAATAAGCCGAAGAGTTAAAAGTCTGAAATTTTAACTCCATTAGATGGAGAATTAAATTACGGACGCGTAGGAAAAAGAATCGGGTAAAACGGATTAAAAACGAGAGAGTTATGCTCGTTTCCGTGAAATCGGGTCATGCTGGGTATGTACAGCAACATAATATGAACAGTCTGCCAAAAAGGGGGCTAGGTGGGGCGTCTAGCCCTTAGGCATGACGCCTAGCCCCCCCTGAACTTGAAAAACGTTTAATTTTGTTTGTTTGACCCATATAACTTGTTTAAACTTGTTATTTAACTTTCAAAACTAACTTTTAAGTTGGTTTTGATCATAGGTGATTGCCAAGAGTGCCCAGATAAAGATCAAGCTCGAAGAAGAACCGAACACGATAAAGTTAAAAGCTTCCGCGCGACATTTCGTCGTATCTTTTAAACGACGAATTCAATCACATTAAGTTATTCTTAAACTTTTATTGTAAAGTTTTAGTAAACTCGTATGGACATACTTACGTGTAATCGTATAAACATGCATTTTTACGAAACTGATATAAAATATTGTATTTTTGAAATGTTGTAACCATGTGGGAATGTTAGTATGAAAAGTTTTTGTAAAGTCATATTTTAGCATTAAAATGTGTATTTTATTATTAAAATCTTGATTAATTAAGTCGGGTGTAACAAGTTGGTAATAAGAGCTCATGGTTAAAGAATAAAGTGTGTCGGTTCGAGGCTTGATCACAAATCTGGTAAGTACATGTATGTTAATAGTTTAGCATGCTAAAGTGTTGTAAACAGCACATAGGGCTATCACGTGATACACGCTACCCCAATTAAAAGGATAGATATAGTTGATGAAAATACGCGCGTTGACACGTATGATTGAAAAGCCTTGTATTATGATATGGGCGTTTAGTGAAGTTGACATTACTAATCTTTGTAAATTGTTGGGATTGAACCCTATCAGAGGAACAGATAATGTAAAGCCAAAACCTGATCACAACAATGGATACACAATAAGCAGAAGTTTACTCTAAACTCTCCCCTTGACAGTGGTTATCTAACAGCTGATGGATCTTAAGTGCTGCTCAACTACAACAACTGATAAACCAAACTCTGATGATTATCCAATGACTGCTGAAGACAAACACTGATGCTCTATCTACTGCTGTTTCCTAAGTACTGCTGAAGACTCAAGCACTGCTCTCTCAAAGACTGATCACCTTTGAAGATTGCACTGAAGATTCAACATCTGTGCTCAGGCTACAACAGTGGAACGTGAAGCAGCAGTTTTTCTTAGTTTTGCATTTTACTACTTATCAGATGTTACATGTCAGTAGTTTGTACAGAACAGTGTTTATAGTTTGTTAGGTCGTTAGATGTCACTATCATGGTGACGTCAGCTGAAGCTCATCAGTAGTTTGGTTTGCCTATAAATATGACAGTATTCTGTACTGTTATACTTGATCGTTTTGAGTGAGTTCTTCTCCTCAATTCAATCCTTTCATCTTGTGCAACCAACTCTGGTGTATCAGGCTGAGGGGGAGTTTAGATTGTAAGCTTGCATTGTAATCTTTTACTTTTATGTAAATCTTTTTGACTCAATGAGAAGCAATTGTTTATCAATTTATACTTTCCTTTGATTGTGTTTACAAAGTTTGCTACTCATTTCCGCTGCACTTAGTATTCGTTTTATGCAAACAAACACAATCATGACGGCCCCAGATCCTAACAATTGGTATCAGAGCTTGGACAATCAAATTCGATCTAACAATCAATTTGACATAACAGTTCAGCTCAAAAGTTATTGATACTAAAGGATTGGTTGTATTCAGTTGAAAAACAGAGTAACGAGTGAATCATGGTCAAAATGGTTATTCAAAAACTCTGTAAATCAACCAAGATGTCATATGACACACAAATCTCACACAACAAGTGTTTTCATGCATATGTCACTCATAGTTTTCAGATCTGTAAAATATCTGATAAATTATGGGATCGTTCGATGTTTTCAAAATTGATTTCAATTGTTGTTTCGATATTTGTGATGTTCTCAATAAACACTAAAGTATGTACCTCAGTTCAGCAAAACTTGTGTTCATCCAAAACACTAGAATACTGCTGACACAGAAAAGGGGGGAAATAAAACTTTAGGCAAAATCTCTCATGTGCTCAAAGGCAAGTTGAGTACCTTCAAAAGGACCAAATCGACTTTGTCTAAAACACACTGAGAAAATAAGGTGTCAAAACAGTCCTAATCATAAGTGATGTGAGATCTGTAATAAAATATGGTAAAAAATGTTCAGATCTCTCAAAACATTGCTTCAAAATGATTATGGACAAAGTATGTTCAAAATATGATCTCCCAGTGAGCATTTCTGAACATACGAATAAAAAGGGTAAAAAGGGAAAAGAAAAATGAACAAATCTCAAAGTGTGGCTATCTCAAAAACTTTTGAAATCAAAAGAAAAGAGTATAAGCATAAAACACTTTTGAGTTTTAAAAGTTAGATCATCAGTGGTCATCATCATGCAACTGTGTGCATTCATCAATGCAGAAATTGTTCTGGTAACAATGGCATCTCCAGTGATTATGATTAAAAGATACTTTCAATCAATTGACAAAAATGACCTAAACAATGGTCAAAATAACTTGAGAATAATATGATCATGAATTTACTGGAAAATTGTCGGATCCTTTTGATTATTTTCAAAACTTCCTTTGATTTTTGTTAAGGAGTTTTCCCCTAAAATAAAAACCAGATGTATTTTATTTTTTTTAAATATATTATGATCTTTTACTCATTTTTTATGGTAAAAGTTCATATCTGGTCTGGATGTAATCACCTTATTTTTGTGTGTAATTACTATCCCTAAAACTGGTCAAAAGGAAATGACATACATATCAAGGTTATGTTAAGCTCAAGTTTGGTAGTAATAGATTAAAAATTGATTGCAAATTAATTCTGAACTACAGAGACACTCATGTTCTAGTTCAAGTAATTAGAAGCAAAATGAGTTGTTTAGTAGTAAAAAGGATTCATCATCTGGGATGCTAAACCACTGTCTGAAAAATAGACAGATGGTAAAACCTTGAACAAAATTTCTGAAGATAACTGCTGACAATTTAATCTTGATATTATACATCTAAAATGTGTGGTGTTAAGAATAGCATTTCTGGTACTCAATAGATGATAGACAAGAGATTGTGCTTTTACAAGAACAAATCATTTTCTACATCTGAACAAACAGGTGCTAAAAGTTTTTGTCAAAAGTCAAAACACTTCTGCACAAACAGTTGTTAAACATATGATCCTCATTGGTTTTTATCCACTGTTGTATCTAAAATGTTGTTGTGCCTTAACATCTGCTCACTAAAATCTGTCCACTGCTAAGTGTCAACCTCTGTTCTTCCAAAACACTGATGTTTAAAATCTTTGTTTCATACACTGATACATCCACTGTTTCATTTCATTACCGTTGTAACTACTGATGATTGTTCCATCAGTAGTTGTCAAAACAACTGTCCTCCATTATATACCATTCCATCAGATGTTTGACACGTGGTCAGTTTTTAGCCTTCAGATCAAAATAACCGCTGCCACATCAGCAATCACTTTTTCCCTAAATAAAACCCTGATTAATTCCAAACAGAGGATTACACTGTCGAATTGAATTCCAAACATTCTCTTCACAAAGCAGTTTCCCTCTCATAACTCCAAAAATCTTCTTCGATCTTCTTCATCTAAAATGACGAAACCAAAATCGAAGCCATCTACAAAACCAAAATCAAAACCATCATCTTCTTCCACAACAGCAGAGGCCACTCAAATGGCTACTGTAACCACGGAGATTCGTTACAAAGCTCCACACAACTATGTAGGTATTCTCACAAAACCTACCGATAACCACACTTTCGACTCCATCCTTGACATCCTTTCTGCATCAAAGTACAAAACTTTGATAACAGCAGACGCTCCAATTTACCTTGATACCCAGAGAGAGTTCTGGAAAAATGCCACCCTTGAAAAACAAGGAGATATCATCGCCGCCATCAACTCCTCGATACAGGGTAAGAAGGTACAAATCTCACCAAAATCCATCTCTGAAACCTTTAAACTCGATGATTTGAAAGGAAAAACCTCATTTACTAAAGACGAGTTGGTAAAGGATTTCATGAACAGGGGTTATGCAGAACAACCAAATAGGGATACCCTACAAAAGGGTTACTTCCCTTCTGCACCCAGATTTTTATTCCACACACTGCTCATGTGTGTTTCTAATAAAACAACGTCTTTTAATGAGATACCAACAAAAATCCAATGCCTGGGGTATGCAATTTTAAACGATAAAAACTATAACTACTCCCAGGAAATATTTGATGATTTGGTAAAGAACGTTGATAATAAAGCATTTCTGCTCTTTTCAAGATTTCTAAGCTACTATTTTGAACAAAAATTTGTTGAGAAAGATGCAGAATTGCCCAAACAAGGTGTCTCATTCAAAATAAACTGTTTAACAATTGAAACATTTTCAAGAATGATGGCACCAATAAAATTAAAAACAAAGGAGGCTGAGCAGGTTTTAGAAACTGCTACTGATCCTCAAGCAACCACTGCTGAGCCCACTGCTCCAGGTGATCAAAGTAGCACACCTACTGCTTTGAAACCAACACCTGCCACCAAAAAGACCAAAAGAAAAACATCCAGAAAACCCACCAAACCCACACCAAAGGCAACTCTGGAAGATGAGATCCCAGAGTCAATGCCAGTGACAACATAAAAGTCACATGAAACCACTGCTGCTACTTCCTCACAGCAGTTGGAAGAAAGATCTCAACCCCAGCCTAAAACTCCTCATGCATCCTCACAAAAGGATCAGGTTGTAAGCACAGGGACCCCACAATATGAAGCTCTGGACCCACTCGGATCCATCTTCCACAGTCCTGATCCCAAGGACATGTCTCTTTCAACACCCATACCCTCACCAATCATATTGCCACAATCAATAATACCCCTGTTGCATGCAGTTGATATGGCACAGACACAAACCAGTTCCTCTCTATCACCTATTACTGAGAGTATACCTCCACAAGTGACTGGGTCTGATGCTCATACCTCTGCTAACCCAGCAACAGCTGAGGAGGTTACACCCCTGAGTTACAAGTAACTCTCGGTGGTAGTTCAAGTGGAGCAGCAACTACAACTGATGGATTAACAGATCTTCAGTTGGACAGTTGTTACATTACTAAGACTCCCTTGAAGGCGATTTCTTCCATGGCAACATCGGTAACCACCAGTAAGTTATCTTTAACTACTGGTAACATCAAAGGTTTATCGGTTGCTGAAGAAAGAAGTCCCCAGTACCAAGAAAAAGGGGCATCAATGGATGATTTTTGAGACTCTGTTCCTAAGTCACACATTGATACAACCACCACTGGTGGGGATTCAGATGATCCTGTTAATTCAGGTGATGATACAAAATACAATGAATTGACGGCCAGAGTTGAAAATCTGGAATCTTCTGTTGCCGAGATAAAAGATATGGTGCAGCAGCTGTTAGAAGCTCAAAAAGCCCAATCAACTGTTCCTCCTGCTCAAGCACCTGCTCCACAAGCATTTGCTGCAAATGAGCTGTGGAATATCTTCCAGCCCATGCTTTAACAACAGCAACAAATGGCTGCTAAAAAGCATGCTAATCAAGTACAAATGCTGACCAACATGGTGGAATCTCGGTTCAAAGACACTCAAGCAGACATCAAGGCTATAAAAGCTAGCATACAAAAGACTGCTCAGAGTGAGAAAGTTCCATCTGCCATTTTCTTCATGGATACACCCCTGGCAGATAATGCCAAAAAGGGGGAGAAAATCAAGCTGAAAAAGAAAGGTATAGAAGATGGGTTGTACATTGAACCAGAGAAACCCAAAACCACAAAAACTTCAACTCAAACAGCTGATACAACAGCAGTTACAAAAACTATTGTCTGTAGCCAAACAGCTGCCATATCATCAACACACACACCACCGACACACACCACCACAACTACTGTTCCACCACCACCACCTGTGTCCACAGCACAAAAACCTTCATCAAAACCAATAAGCACCAAACCATCATCATCTAAAGTCATACCACCACTGCCTCCTGCCATAAAGCAGAAGACAGCAGATGTTACAACATCTGTTGTAATGACAACAGTGATTGAAACACCAGTTGTTTCAACCACTGTTAGTCAATCACAATCACAAACCACTGCCATCAAATCTCAAACCACTGATCCACCCAAAACATCATCAGCCTCTCCTACATTAGAAAGGAGAAGGGTTTTCATTCCTGATGATGATTCACCACCACCATCACCACCATCCCCTGCTCAAAAGCAGAAGACATCTGCTGACATATCAGCAGTTGTAATGACAACAGTGGATGAAACACCAGTTGTTTCAACCACTGTTGGTTAAAAATCCACCACTGATCTCATCACTCCAACACCACAACCTACAAAGCTTCTCAAAAGAAAAAGAGAAACAGCACAGGCTGCTGATGAAAAGTATGATCCTGTTGCGGCTAAGTATCCATTGGAATTAGAAGCTGTGAAAAATGAGATGAAGCAGTTTTACACCATAGATGATCTTACAAAAAGGAAATTTCCTTCTCTCATAGGTTTCATAATTCCAGAAAACATGAATGAATATCTTGAAACAAAAACAAGACAAGCAAGGATAAGAGCCAAAGTTGAATGCAAGGATCAAGGCGATGAAGCCATTCTGGGGGAATTCCTGCTCAACAAGGTCAAACAAATAGCAGAATATGCAAGTGAATTGAACAAAGAGGTGTCAAGTTTATTTCCTGAAGCAGAACAACGAAATGAATTAAGAAAGGAATATCTTGCATACATAATGAAAGAAAAGTTCTATTCTGCTAAAGAAACAGAGTTCAAAGACTGGCCAATCATTGCATTGAAGCTTGAAGCTGACAGAATTGAAAAGATTAAACTTGATCCACGGAAGAAAAAGACAGCTCCAAATTGGAATAAATACAACAAATTCATAGCTGATCTTATATCCGAGCATAAAAGAAAGAAGCAGGAGTCGGTGGATGGAAAGGTGGATACTGCGGAGGCCATAGCAAAATGGTCAAAGCAGCAAATTGATGAAGCTTATGAAAGGCTTGAGAAGCAGAGGTTGAAAGCCTCTAACCCTCCCAAAAAGTCTGACTACAAAAAGCTGCAGGAGCAAGTCAAAATTTTTGAAACACAGGTCAGCACAGCAGAAGATTTTGTCACAAAATTGAGAAAAGAAAAGAAAGAAATGCTATCTGCTGGAGTAGAAAAGAACAAAGAAGCTGAACAGATAGAAGAAGCTATGAAGAAAATAGCTTCAGATAAAGAAAGATTGGCAAAACTACAAGCCCTTGCCAAAAAGGTCAAAGTAGTAAGCCAAAAGTCATCAGCAGGTGTCACAAACAGTGAGCTAATCGACAAAGAAGTTGAAGCAGACATAGCTGCAGCCAATAAGATTATTGAACAAGCATTCATACGAGTGTCTGAAGCTCATGATACTACTCTGCACTTCTTTTCCAAGCCAATCATTTCAAGTTCATCAGTAAATAAACCTCTCCCAAGAAACCCATTTGGTTTTAAAATACTAAAGTGGCTCTCTGATCAAAAGACCCATGTATTGACTCTGATCAGAACCAATGGAGAAGTGAGACATATATCAAGGAATCAAGCACTAGGCCTAAGTGTTGAAGATCTACAAGATCTCCTTGAGCTCTCACTGTGCAGGGATGAGGATGATACAAGTTCCAAAGAATTTGAAGAAGAATTTAAAAGAAAAGCAAAGGAACGTCTGATGAAGAATAAAGATCCTGAATAAAGACAGGTTTTGGCATTATCTGTTCCAGGGGGAGATTGTTGGGATTGAACCCTATCAGAGGAACAGATAATGTAAAGCCAAAACCTGATCACAACAATGGATTCACAATAAGCAGAAGTTTACTCTAAACTCTCCCCTTGACAGTGGTTATCTAACAGCTGATGGATCTTAAGTGCTGCTCAACTACAACAACTGATAAACCAAACTCTGATGATTATCCAATGACTGCTGAAGACAAACACTGATGCTCTATCTACTGCTGTTTCCTAAGTACTGCTGAAGACTCAAGCACTGCTCTCTCAAAGACTGATCACCTTTGAAGATTGCACTGAAGATTCAACATATGTGCTCAGGCTACAACAGTGGAACGTGAAGCAGTAGTTTTTCTTAGGTTTGCATTTTACTACTTATCAGATGTTACATGTCAGTAGTTTGTACAGAACAGTGTTTATAGTTTGTTAGGTCGTTAGATGTCACTATCATGGTGACGTCAGATGAAGCTCATCAGTAGTTTGGTTTGCCTATAAATATGACAGTATTATGTACTGTTATACTTGATCGTTTTGAGTGAGTTCTTCTCCTCAATTCAATCCTTTCATCTTGTGCAACCAACTCTGGTGTATCAGGCTGAGGGGGAGTTTAGATTGTAAGCTTGCATTGTAATCTTTTGCTTTTATGTAAATATTTTTGACTCAATGAAAAGCAATTGTTTATCAATCTATACTTTCCTTTGATTGTGTTTACAAAGTTTGCTACTCATTTCCGCTGCACTTAGTATTCGTTTTATGCAAACAAACACAATCATGACGGCCCCAGATCCTAACATAAATGTTTTAAATGAAAGGATATTCGCATCTGAAGATGGCGAGGGTGTAACAAGTGACGGATAGGATAGAAGAACGGTCTGAAGTATGACAAGTGGAGCATGCTCACAAAGGACCAAATTGCGTAACAATCGCGAATAGGGATAATGGCAAGGAACGCCCGTCGAGGCAAACATTACAGGTGCACGCTTTAAATTTAATCGCACAAGTAGTCATATGCAACAAACACATAAAGAATGACGGTTGCATATATATGATAGAACTTAGAAAACCTGAATAGGATATCTATTTAGGATGATATTTCCAAGAGAAATAAATAGAGGTATTACTTACATGGGGTGTGATGTGAAAGTTATAAAACGGTCATGTATGTCATGTGTTGATCGCCTACTCTGGCCAAGTCGGTAGTGAACACATGATACCATGAACTTTTATGATGGACACGCTTACACCCGATGTAGTAAGGACAGGGTGAGTGGGACAAATTAAAAAGTACCCAAATGAATCAGATAAGCAAAATATTTGATCATAATGTAAACGCACAGCCGAGTGACGGAAGCGTATTATATTAGGAAAATGAGCCCGAGAGAAGGGGGCAAAGAAACATGTAAAATGATTAATGTACGCATTGGGAGGGAGTGTGCTTACACTCGAACCCGGAGAATGTAAACATGTAAAACGACTAAGATATGCACAGGGAGGGGGTGTACTTATACTCGAACCCGGAGAATGTAAACATGTAAAACGACTAAGATATGCACAGGGAGGG
This sequence comes from Helianthus annuus, assembly GCF_002127325.2. Taxonomy (NCBI): domain Eukaryota; kingdom Viridiplantae; phylum Streptophyta; class Magnoliopsida; order Asterales; family Asteraceae; genus Helianthus; species Helianthus annuus. The sequence continues at coordinate 124,837,207 of NC_035433.2, read as the reverse complement.
GGTGTACTTACACTCGAACCCGGAAAATGCAAACATGTAGAATGATCAAGATATGCATTGGGAAGGAGTGTACTTACACTCGAACCCGGAAAATGCGAATATGTCTCTAAATGGGTCGTTTTTGTAAAACGTCAAACTTGAGAACAAAGTCGGAATGTAAAAATGAAGCAAAGTCTTAATGCATACCGGGAGGGTTGCAATAATAACGACTTCGGTAAACTACCCGGTTGATGGGTAAGGACTTAAACACATATGTAGACTGAGAAACGGGAACGCGGATGGAAACTTAAAAGACTCGGGTTTCGGGTCATGAATAAAAGACGACAAGATGCTGTAAATTGAAAATTTGATAAACTACATTCAACTATTTTAAAGTTGAACGGGTTGAATAAAGAATGAAAATTTTCATTCATAAGCAAAGGAATTTCATACGAATAAGTCAAAAGAATTAAATAAATGATGACGCTTGCTAATGTAAGTAAGCGTGAATCGAATAAATAAAAGTGTGAAATACTAATGAACCTATGTAATGGTTTTAAAAGAAATATAATTATAAATCGGGGAAACAGTGAACGTAGGACAAACTGACGCGTAAGCAACGTCAGAAGTCATAAGTCGGAAGGTTAGTCTGAAAGTAAACGAATGAAGTCTTAGACTACGGTCAAAGACCAACTAAAGTTCAAAAAGCGAAAACAAATGATTCCAAACATAACAAGGGATGCCTTGAAGCTATATAGGCATATATATACATTTGAAAATAAATACGAATAAAAGATGATCTACGGGATCATCATAACCTACGAGATTAAACGTAGCATTAAGGTCTACGGTACCGAGAAGACCCTTGGGTCATAAGTAGAAAGAAACGAACTGCTAACATCTCACCTTAAAAAGGTGCAAAAATCTAAAGGAATAGCCTACGAGGCTAAGTAAAAGAACCTACGGGTCGGTTGAGTTAAGTGTGGGAACTGATTTTAATTCCACGAATTAAATAATATCGGAAAGGAATGAATCATCAGACTTAAAATTCCTAGAAGTAATAAAAGGATATAAGACAAGGTGAAGAGAAAACGTTAAACTAAAATTTTTGTTTTAGTAAGAAATGACATTTTAACAAATATATAAATATTATGAGAGAAGTTAAGAAAAGGTTAAGATTAAAGGATTTAGGTCTAGACACCGATAGGTGTAAAAACAATACATTCGAAAAGAGGATTTTCGATGATGAAAGGTTAATATAAACCTAAACATGGCGTGACATGATCATGGCCAAGAAAGGTAATGTGGAGTATAATCACATTGTAGCTCGAGTAAGCGGTAAAAAGTAACTGGACTAATAAGTCTAGTTAGTGAGACCGGTTAAGGTCATTTAAATAAATTTGGTTGCTTGTAAGCGGTGGATTCGGTATATCCGAACCGAATAAATGAATATGAAAACAAAAGAAATAGTTGCTAAAAGTGAAAGATTTCACTAAAAGACCTTTAAACGGGTCAAGGTAACGGATTCACAAAGAGTTCGATAATATATAAAAGCGATGAATATCGCTAAGTTAACTAAACTAGTAGAAATAACGGAAACACGTTATCTCAAGTTACATTATGTCGTATGAGGTACGTAGATGTTTCGTAACCAAAAAGATATTACCGTATTTTTTCGGGTAATACTAACAACTGGTTAAGGTATGAGTAATGCTTAAAAGATTACCCAGGTCAAATGCTTTGAGTTTAAAACTCGATGAACTATGTAAGAAAGGTTTTGAGGACGAAACCTCTTTAAGGGGGGTAGACTTGTAACATCCCGAAAACGGGTTTGGTAATCAAACTCCGTTAATACTACAGGACGGGTAAAATACAGTTAGTGGTAAAAACTTACCCGGTAAAATTTAGGATTTAATTAAATAAATCTAATATTTATTAAAAGGATGAGAAATACTTTGAGAAAGCAAAGTATATAAAAGGCCCCGAGATTTAACGGGACTTAAAATAAAACGGGTTAAGAACAAGATAAAGTAACTAGGTAATAAATAACCAAGTACAAGTCTTGTTATTACATGAAAGAACAAAATATCAAGTTATAAACTAAATAAAAGTAGAGGGGCCTATGTTGTTAAAATCTAAACTTATATTATTAAGTTTAATAAAAAAAACCAAACACACCATTTAGGTGCCTGGTTCGATCAACGGGAGGAGGAGGGCGACCCCCACTCTCAATACCCTAACAACTCACTAATCTCACAAATTGAAGGCTCAAACCAAGTTAAAATCAAAAATCGAGCATGGATTATTGATCCTCATCACAAGAGGATTACAAAGTATGTAAAATTTGATGAAAACTCTCAACTCGAAATTCTCATGAAATTGGGAAAATCTGAAATTCATGGTTGCATATTTATTTTATGATGAATTAGGAACAACATAGTGTCTAGGGACAAACCCTAGACAAATACAAGTTGAAATCATGTGAAATTTTAGTAAAATCCATGAACACCATTGTAGGTGATTAGTGGGTTATGTAGAATTTGATGAACACTAGGATTTCAAATGTTGTTCTAGTGTAATTTGATATTTATGAAGCGATTTTTGATTTATTGATGTTAACCTTTATATAAAATAGACCGATTGATGTTAAATTTGGCTATATGACAAGTTATGAACTTGATAATGAATCATGTAAATTTCTGCCTATAAGGTGTTTGTTAAAACGCCTAAGAGAAAGCTAAGATGTTAAGTTTCGAATAAAAACGCATATTCGAATGACATTGTGAAATATGCGTTATACATCATGAATGGAGTTCTAAACACATCGTTGATTGAACTCTATAGACAAAGGAGTCAAGTTTTCAAGCGGACAAACCGGAGTGGACATGCGCTTGAAGGGAACGCTTTAAAGGTATGCGACTTGTCGTCTTGTTACATTTATACAGACAAGTTAGTTAAAATGTGTTTAAAGTGATATAGCGAAAATGGTTGAGTTGGTATATCAATGAGGTGATGGAATTCACTCGACAACCAAACGGGTCAAACTATTAGTTAAAATAATAGTGAAAACAAAAGAAAATAAAGATACCATTTGGTAAAAGTTATAACGGGTCGGACACATTAAGAAAATGTCTTTTATGTAGTAAAACTCACGTCGCGAACCGGAATTGGTTCAAGGAGCATGATGAAATTAATATACCATCATACGTTGATAAATGGTCATGTCGACTAAATGGGTCAAATGGTGTGTTAATACCATTTGACATTTATAATTGACGACTACTTGTTGAGTTTTGTGATTACAGGTAATAACATGTGTTGCGTTGCTTTAATTAGAAAATTTAAAGCAAGAGGTATGTAAACGGGTCCATGCTATGACCCGAGCCAGGTACGCATATGTGGACTTATAGTTAAAAGTGCAAAGAAGGTCAAATATCTAGCCGAAATCCTTCATTTCAAAAATGAAGGATTAAATGTGACCAAAGAGCCCTTAATAGGTAAACAGTGTAAACGACCCTTAGAGGTTGTTTAGAAACTTATATCATGAGTTTGTAACCCTTAGATGTGTATAAAAGTTCTAGGCAAAAACATTTGTGGGTCCAACGCCTAGAAATAGTCAATTGCGAAAAATGACCAACCGATGGGTAAAATTGGGAAAAAGGGGTTCATATGTTAAATCCACCACAAAATAGTTGTGGTGGAATATTTGTAGTTAATTAGACATGGAAATTTTGTAGTATCAAAAGAAAAGCACAAGTTCAAGACTAAAATGCGTAAATACCCTTAACGGGTCAAAATAGAAGTATTAGCGAAACGGGTTAAGAATGTGTAATAACCCGTGATTTGAACCTTGTACAATAGGAAATAATCATAATAATACGTTTACAAAAGAAACAAGGGCCACAAACAAGTTTGTTAGATGAAATCACGAACGGGTAAAAAGTTGGTAAAAAGGGTAATAAGCCGAAGAGTTAAAAGTCTGAAATTTTATTATGTTGGATGTTGGATTTTAACTCCATTAGATGGAGAAATAAATTACGGACGCGTAGGAAAAAGAATCGGGTAAAACGGATTAAAAACGAGAGAGTTATGCTCGTTTCCGTGAAATCGGGTCATGCTGGGTATGTACAGCAACATAATATGAACAGTCTGCCAAAAAGGGGGCTAGGTGGGGCGTCTAGCCCCTAGACGTGACGCCTAGCCCCCCTGAACTTGAAAAATGTTTAATTTTGTTTGTTTGACCCATATAACTTGTTTAAACTTGTTATTTAACTATCAAAAACTAACTTTTAAGTTGGTTTTTATCATAGGTGATTGCCAAGAGTGCCCAGATGAAGATCAAGCTCGAAGAAGAACCGAACACGATAAAGTTAAAAGCTTCCGCGCGACATTTCGTCGTATCTTTTAAACGACGAATTCAATCACATTAAGTTATTCTTAAACTTTTATTGTAAAGTTTTAGTAAACTCGTATGGACATACTTACGTATAATCGTATAAACATGCATTTTTATGAAACTGATATAAAATATTGTATTTTTGAAATGTTGTAAACATGTGGGAATGTTAGTATGAAATTTTTTCGTAAAGTCATATTTTAGCATTAAAATGTGTATTTTATTATTAAAATCTTGATTAATTAAGTCGGGTGTAACATTAACGAAATCTGCTCACTTTTTGGCAATCAAAGAAAAAGACAACACGAGTAAGCTAGCTGAGCTATACCTGAGAGAGATTGTTGCACGACATGGAGTGCCTCTCTCAATTATTTCTGATAGAGACGGAAGATTCGTGTCAAGGATTTGGCAATCCTTTCAAGAAGCTTTTGGTTCTCAGTTGAATCTGAGTACTGCATTTCACCAGCAAACAGACGGACAGAGCGAACGTAATGGATTTAGGTGAAAGTTGGGACACTCACCTACCATTGGTTGAATTTTCATACAATAACAGTTATCATGCAAGCATTCAGGCCGCACCGTTCCAGGCTCTCTATGGACGCAAGTGTCGATTACCATTATGCTGGGCTGACGCGGGTGATAGACACCTTATTGGCCCGGAATTGGTCTAGGAAACGACTGACAAGATTTTCCAAATCCGAGAGCGCATCAAAGCGGCTCGTGATCGTCAAAAGAGTTATGCGGACCGAAGAAGGAAACCTCTGGAATTTGAGGTAGGAGATATGGTTTTGTTGAAGGTTTCACCCTGGAAGGGTGTGGCACGCTTTGGGAAGCATGGGAAATTGAACCCCAGATACATTGGTCCATTCAAAATCCTGAAGAGGATTGGTCTTGTAGCATACAAGTTGGATTTACCTGATGAACTGAATGGCGTTCATGATATATTCCATGTATCAAACCTGAAAAAGAGTCCAACTCAAGAGACAGTGGTCATTCCTGCTGACGAAGTTCATATTGACGACACACTCAAATTTACTGAAGAACCCGTTGAGGTTACTGATTGGAAGGTTGACAAGACACGCAGGAGTAGTGTCAAACTCGTTAAGGTTCAATGGAATGCACGACATGGCCCAGAATTCACGTGGGAGCGTGAGGATCGCATGAAAGACAAATACCCACATTTGTTCCCCCAGACCCCTGCATCTAGTAGCAGAACTAAAATTTCGGGACGAAATTTTCTTAACAGAGGGAGAATGTGACAACCCTCATAATCGCAGGTATCCGTACAATTAATTAACATTAAATTTGTGCTTAATGACTATGCTTAATTACAACTGATGATTTAAACTACTTTATGATTTATGTATCATACATACATGTGCATCACATTTCATACTGTCACACCATTCATTACATACAAACTTTAGTGACATACTTGATGCACAAGGCACAGTACATAGATAAACAATATTTTGAGGCCCAGTATGAGCCAGAGACAAGGTACTACACTAGTATGGAGTGTAGGGAAGTAAGGACCATAAAACTGTGTCACTAGGTGATAGTTTAAGTGCCAGAAAGTGCCTAAAACCCACTCTAAGTGCAGAATTCTGCATTAATTAACAAAATTCAGCATTTTAACATGCTAGTAATGTGCAAAACTATGGCAAAATGGTCATGTATGCTTTCCTAAGTGCCAGGAATTAAAAGTGTCACAAAAAGTGACATAAAAGACACTAAACGGTATAACATAGCACTTTAACGGAACGGTATCTAACCGAACAACAGGACATTAGCCGGAACACCAAAATATTGCAAGAAACATTGTTTGTATTTTTCTGAGCTAGTTATGGTTCCCAAGCACTATAACACATTACATAATACATGTAACACACTAAACATTAGACTTTACATCTTAACCCCTAACTAATCACCTATTTACCAACAATTTACAAATTACCCCCGCTCCCCCCATGTAAATGACGGCTCATATGCCCCCCCCCACCCTCAAAGATTGCTTCATGTCTTCCATAATCCCCATGAAATCTCCTTGGGAGTTGTTGTAATCCTATGTAAGATTTGTAGTGTACTTGAGTGGACATACAACCATTGGATAATAGGAATTGGTGATTATAAAGACCACTATCTTTTTCATAATCTTCACATCAACAAACTCACTCTTCTCTCCCTCTTCATATAAGCTACGGCCGAACATAACCCTCTACACACCAACCATTTTCATTTTTAATTCATACAATCCAAGCTTGACTTGAGGTGATACAAGGTGATTTAGGAGGCTCGGTGCTCACGAAACTTGAAGGACCACCTTCGTTTGCTATTATCCACCACATTTTCAACCTTGTTCATCCCTAGCTTTAAGCTAGTTGTAAGACTTTTTTAAACTCTTGTTTATTTCATATTCTTAGTGGTTAAAAGATTTATTATGATGAAATAACTAGAACACTAAAATACTTGAATCTTGAATCATAAGATGAAGTAAGATGATACATGAGGAAATATGTTAAAATGTGTTGTTTTGAATGTGTTGATGATTACTTGTTGATTCTTGATAATATGATGTTGATCATCATATGGAATCTGTTAGAGTATGATTAAAAACATGGTTTAACAAGTTAGGAGGTGATTATGAGTTTACATGAAATAATCATCTTCTAGCCTAAACGTGAACTTGAAAGTAAAAGTGATTTCTTGTAAAATAATAAACCTAGTGAACTAGTAATCTTGTAAACCCAAGACTTATGAACGATTTTTCTAAACAAACCAAGTTCAAGAGACGGTTTTTGAAAGATCATAACTTTTCTTGCACTTACATTATTTTTGGAAATAAAATAAGTGTAGGAAGGCTAGTAAAAGAAGAAGATGTTGTAAATAAATATTTTTGTAAATTATGTTTACAAGTTGTAAACACCAAATCTTTTCAAGGATGAGATTTTAAATGAAGCAAACACACTTTGGAGGGTAACTAAACCCACTAAACACCTCACCAAGTTACTACGTGTATTTATAAAACATCAAGTTCATGTTGTATTATAAATGGAATAATTTTGCACTTGGTAAGTGTAATATTGTTTAGAGTATGATTGTTGATGGTTTGAATGATTTTTGGAAAAGAAAATGATATGCTTATTAGCATGGACACCTCCATTTACAAAGGAAACTATGGCGAATTTTTCTAAAAATTCTAACACTTAGAAAATATTTTCTATACACGTGTTTACTAGTGTATTTTAAACTATGTTTTCAAATATAAACTTCGCCATAATTTTTGTTAAAAAAAACTAAGTATCGGAGGTTGGTTTTTATAAATAAAAATGGACAAATATATATTTAGAATATATATTTATTAATAAAACGCTTGTGTGCATACTTGTTTACTATATGGAATAGTTATATTATTTTATGGTAAAATAATATAACTTAACAAATTACCATGGAAATTACAACCCCAAAATAATACCAAAAATCTCACGGAATAAATATTTAAGTTACCCACTCGATATTGTGAAACTGAACGCAAAAACGTAACTTATGAAATATTCCGGAAAATACTTTTACAAATATATTTTTGGTAAATATTGTTTTGGAAACAAGAAGTGAAAATATATTATTTTTGGGAAAAATATATATTTTGGAATACATTTTTTTTACAAATAGGTTATATATTTTCTAAGTGGGACTTAAAAATATATTTCTGGAACTACAAATATACATGTATAAATACCCATCCTTGGGAAAGAAATACAAAGTTAAAATACTTGAGAAGTATTAATACAAGATATTGATTAAACAATTATTCCAAAACCAATATAATTTAAATTTAAAATAATTATTATTTTAACAAATAATTATAACTTGGAATAACATAAGAAACGCAACTCAAAAACGTTAAACTCTAAGCTAAGGCACGGCCCGTTCGTCTAATAGACGTTAGTACGTTGTAGGTTGTCGTGTAGCTGACAGAGTTTGAGTTACGAGCAGAAGACGAACTACTGTGAGTTCATGTCCCCCTTTTCCTTAAACTGTTTTGTTTACTTACTTTGGGGGTGAAATACATGTTACAAAGGGATACTTACAATACTATTGGTATGATTAGCCTAGGAAAGAACCATAGATCATGTGATAGGGTAGGCGGATACTTGGGACCATTAATCCTCGTATCAGGACTGAGGGGCATGAGTGATATATCTATTTGGGTGTAGCGAGCCCACACCCATGAGGCCGGGGCGGCCCATAGTGGTGACTATGTCTTCCAGTCGGAAGCCCGGTACAACTTTGCTAGGTTTGAGTCTTCCTACACTGTCACACATATCAGTGGCCTTGCATACCATTGGTGATCTTTTTCTTGTTTGCAATCATACCGGGACATACATACATTCACTGTTTACAAAGGTTTTTTCATACTCACATACACATGAACTCGCTCAACTTTTGTTGATTTCTCAAACTACATGTATTTCAGGGAACTGGTGGATCTGGCGGGGTATGCATGGGTCAAGCTGCGTTTGAATAAAAGATGTTATCCAGGGTCGTTGAGTTTAGAGGGTGTATTCCTTTCCTGGACGGAATACATAATTCTAAACTCAGGTTTTGTTTAAGTACTTTTGTTGAGTCTTTGTTAACTCGTTTAAACACGTCATGGTTTATAGCTTAATTCGGTATTGATGTTTTCAAACAATGGTATTATGGTAGTTCCTAAACTTTATTAATGGATAAACATCTTATGTTTTTGCCATATAGCATCGTTATGATTGTTTCTATGGTATTAAGAAGTCACACCAAATAAACCACGCTTCCGCAAAAGTCAGGGTGTGACAACTTGTGTGAATAGTTGTATGATTTGTGAACTAGTTATATTATTTTAGGGTAAAATAATATATTTTAACAAAATACCATGAAATTACAACTCCAAAATAATACCAAAAATTACAAGGAATAAATATTTAAGTTACACACTTGATATTGTGAAACCACACGCAAAACATAACTTATAAAATATTCCGGAAAATACTCTTACAACTATAATTTTTGGTAAATATTATTTTGGAAACAATAGAGGTGAAAATATGATTTTTGTGAACATTACTAAGTTATATCATATTTTCAACAAAGAGAAAATATGTTATATTTTTGGGAGATAAAAATGTATATTTTCCTAGTATATTTAGAAGATATATAATTTTTGGGAAAATATATATTTTCTTGGGAATATATTATTTTTGACAAGTAAGTATATATTTTCTAAGTGGGACTTAAAATATATTATTTCGGAAATAAATACTTAAGAAGTATTAATACAAAAATATTGATTAAACAATTATTCCAAAATTAAATATAATTCAAAGTTAAAATAATTATTATTTTAACGAATAATTATAACTTGGAATAACTTAAGAACGCAACTCAAAGCATTAAACTCTAAGCCAAGGCGCGGCCCGTTCGTCTAATAGACGTTAGTACACTGTAGGTAGTCGTGATTAGCTGCGGAGATTTGAGTTGATGGTACAGAAGACGCACTACTGGGAGTTCATGTCACCCTTTTCTTTTAATTGTTTTCAGTTTTATACTTCGGGGGTGAAATACATGTTACAATTATTACAAACATTTTATACATGGTATGATTAGCTTAAGGAGGGTTTTACTGCTAGATCATGTGAAATGTGGGTATAACACTTAAGGCCATTAATCCTCGTTGTAGAACCGAGGGACATGAGTGATAGATCTATTTGGGTGTTGCGAGCCCACACCCATGGGGACCAGGGTGGCCCATAGGGTGACTATTTCTTCCAGCCGGAGGCCCGGTAACAAATTTGCTAGGTTTGAGTCTTCATGCACCATTTCACACATACCATTGGCTTTGCAACCCATTGGTGATCTGTTTTTCCTTAATTGCTACGTACTAAGGACTTACATTCATACAGACATACTTAAAAGGTTTATACACACAGACATACACATGAACTCGCTCAACTTTTGTTGATGTTTTTCAAATTACATGTATTTCAGGAAACTAGTGGATCTGGAAGGGTATGCATGTGTCTACAAGCTGCGTAGTGAAATAAAAGATGTTATCCATGGTTGTTGAGTTTGAAGGGTGTATCCTAATCCTGGATGGGATACATGATTCTAAACTCAGGTTTTATTTAAGTACTTTTGTTGAGTCTTTATGAACTCATTTGAACATGTCATGGTTTGTAACTTAATTTGGTATTGATGTTTTCAGACAATGGTATTGTGGTATTTTCTAAACTCTTTTAATGGATAAACATCTTGTGTTTTTATCATATAGCATTGTTATGAATGATTGCTATGGTATTAAGAAGTCACACCAAATAACCACGCTTCCGCAAAAGTCAGGGTGTGACAGCTTGGTATCAGAGCATCGATCGTAGCGAACTAGGATTCTTTCTCGAGTCTAGACTACGATCACTAGGGCTCTCACGAAAACATTTTTACATTGCATACACAAAATGTCCAGATCCAGGGAACAAACATTTTTACAAACAAAAAGGCACAATAACACATTTCAAAACTTATATTTATAATTCAGTCTTAGAGGCTGGGGAAGGTTCAGTCTTAGAGACTGAGGGAGGTTTAGTCTTAGAGACTGGTAGTTCAGTTGGGAAACTGGGGAGTTTTAGTCTGAGAGACTAGGGAGTTCAGTCTGAGAGGCTGGGTGGGATAGTCAGGGGAAGACTAGGATGATTACTTGCTTACGCTGTTATTACTTGCATGCTTATTCGCTGATTGTTGATATATGTGCATATGTGTGATTGTTTTGTCACAGACACCATGTCATCATCCTCCGAGAGTGGAGTGTCAGACACCATAGACCCGATAGCCATAGTATCAGATGATGAGATCCTTCCAGAGGACGAGGTTTTCACTTCAGATACTACGAGTAGCGACGATGATGACTTTCAGCCCTTTGCCTTACCGGATTTCGGAAATGATTTACCTTTAGCTGATGGTTTTCTTGATGGGGATCTACCTCTTGTCCAGATCCCTGCTCCTTTTCCTCTCGCTGCATTTCCTTCGGAGGATTTGCCTCTTGATGATATGTCCGACGACGACATCGATCTTTTCATTGAGGGTCCCCCTGAGGATGCCCAGGATGGCGGGGCTCCGATTGGTGATGATGTTGCTATACCTCTTGTTGAGATTCCGCTCGATGATGACGTTGTTGTCCCTGTTGATGAGATTCCAGTTGTCGATGCCAATGTTTTTCCACCTGTCGAGGTTCCTGTTGTGGAGGTTTTATCTGACCCATCTGGTCCCAATTCGTTTGAGTCCGTATCATCTGCCACTTTACACGCACGGGGCGTGCAGCACTACCCCACTGACACTGATTCCGACATGGCGATGTCTACTGCACCCATTTTTCCACATGACTTTGACCCAGATCATGAGGTTGAGTTTGTATCGGACGAGCACCCTTTTGAGGCACCTGATGATCAGCACATTGATATACCCGCTGATCATAAGCTTGCTCCAGCTGACCCAGAGCCTGAGATTGCACCAGAGCCTATTCTTGCTCACGACCGTCCACCTGTCCACCTGTGCACGACCCTATCCCTGTTGATGTACCAGTTGTTGCACCACCCCTGCCTGACCCGGTCCCTGTACTTGTTGACCGTGCTCTATTTGCTACCCATGTGGACCCTAGATATGCTCACACCCACAATGGGTGGATTGAGGATAACGACGACTATCCTCCTTTTGTCAGACCAGATACTTCCCCTTCTGCACCTGTTCAGGCACCCGGTGATGTCACCCAGTTTCACCCACACTTGTCAGTTGCCCGCCGCACAGATTTACCAGTCACATTTCTTCAGGATATCCCTCCTCCCCGTCCAGGGGAAGGACCTTCGAGTCAACAGCACACTCACATACCTTTTGTGTCAGAAGCCGATCAGTTCCTGCTAGGGGTGTGCATGGGTCGGTTTGGGTTGGTTTTGACCAAAAACCATAACCATAACCGAGATGTCGGTTATTGGATAACCATAACCATAACCAATCGGTTATGGTGGTTATGGTTATTCGGTTTTGATGGTTATAGCGGGTCGGTTATGGCTGGTTAACCGTATATTTAGCTTAGCTAAAAATCGCTTAATTTTTTTAACATGGAATAAATTGTTATTGCATATTTGTATATATTAGTATACTAGGTTAGAACCCCGTGTATTACACGGGTTGAATAAGTGTAATTTTATGTACTAAATGATAATACAACATATCTTTAAAAATCTCGTTTATTATACGGGTTGAACAAATATAATTTCATATATTAAGTAATAAAAAATTATATTCAGTTGAACAAATATAATTTCATATAATAAAAAAATTATATTCATCTCATAAATTGTTTATATGTTGGGTTAATCTTAATTAAATATTAAAAAAATATAAAGATTTAAAGTTGGAGATTGATGATAGCAAGAGGTATAGTTAAGTTTTGAATTAATATTTATTGGCTTAGTTTAATTGTTCTCTTATAGGCGGATTTATCCATTAGTATACATAAAAAATATACTTTTAGTGTGATCATATGATTCATATTTACTAAGATCTATTTATCGATTATATTCTATTTAATTAATACATTGTGCATATTAATACTAATTGTATATCAAATAAAAATTAACAAATATTTGATATGAACTTTGATTTAAAAATTTGGTATTGTTTCAGAAACGATATTTGAATTCTGATACGAAGAAGCTATATAAGTATGTAAGATGTCTTATAGTAATTACTATCGTTAATTATGACTTAGGGTATAAACAAATATCTTTTCTTTTAGAATTCTAATGCAATATATATATATAGGGTAGGGTTCCAGCGTGAACAACCTCCCAAGAGTGAACTGCGTGAACAGATATGGACTCTTGATTTCTTTTTTAATTGTTAAGGGTAGGATTGTAATTATATAAAAAATTAGATTTAAATCATTATTTAATAATTGAATTAAGTTACATCTTTCCTAATTTAAATTGATTATCCACATTATGTTTATTTATTAATAAGATAATTATCAAAACAAATCACCAGATTTTAATTTTAATTTTTATTTCAGATTTCATCAACAGAATTCAAATTTTGATTTTTAAGATCCACATAACCTTCATATTTCAACGGTATACACATGTGTACTTGGATATAAATAGAACAGTACACATGTGTACTCAGTATCGTACATATGTGTACAATAATTCACAGGTGTACATCAACATTCAATACAAAAAAAATTTCTGAGATATCACAAAAACAGACGATATACACATGTGTACATCGCATTAAAAAGAGGGTAAAATCAGAATACACATGTGTACATCCCATTTAAACAAATAATTATTTTAATAATTGAATTAAGTTACATCTTTCCTAATCCTTGATTTGATTTGTGAGAGATTTATGCAATCAATTTAAGAGGATAATTGATTACTTGATTTGTGAGAGATTTATGCAATCAATTTAAGATTGAAATTACACATATACCCTTTTTGTATTTAATTAAATGGAAAAAATTAACCAAATAATTACCATCATGCCACTCACTTTAATCTCAAGATCATAAAAATCAAGGGTCCAGATCAGTTCACGCAGTTCACTCTTGGGATTTTGTTCATGTTTGAACCTAATCCTATATATATATATATATATATATATATATATATATATATATATATATATATATATATATATATATCAATTATAATCCTCAATATGCAATTTAAGATCATGTTTCGTATATTTATAAATGGAGATTAATTATGTAACTTTTCAATTTATGACATGTTAAACGGAGAACTAATGAAAGATGAAAAGTATATTTTTTTTTTTTTGAATGGCTAACATTACTCTCCCACTACTATATTTACAAATAACTCACCCTTGCTTGGGATTGAACCCAAGACCTCTCACTAAGAGACAAGAGCCTCTACCAAGTAAGCTAGCCTCACTTGGCATGAAAAGTATATAAAAGACTAAAGTTGAAAGTAAAAAAAGTGTTGAGATTAAATTGCGAAAGATGAAAAGCTTTGGGTTGAAAGTGAAAAAAATTAAAGGGGTTAAATTGCAAAAGATGAAAACTTTTGAATTAGAAGTGAAAAATCAAATTAATCAAATGGGTTAAAATATCAAAGATTGAAACTTTAGACTTAAATTGCCAAAGATTGAAACTTTAGAGTTAAAAAAGAAATCAATTTCAGATTATGTAAACAAAAGAGATAAATGGATTTAGTTAAATTGATGTTTAATATTATTATTATTTAATAAAAGAGATAAATAAAAAAAATAAGAGTAAGAAATTACCAGAGAATGACACGTGTACAAAAAAGATTTTTGTTTATTAGTATAGAAAGATTACATAGTATTAAAAAAAATACATATAATGTATAATATTAATACCAATTATTATTGAATATTCAAATAAAGTGATATGTTACATTCTATAAATTCAAATAAACATTCAACGAAAACCACAAAATGATATGAAAAATCAATAAGTACTAAAAATCTTCAGTAAAAAACATCAAATATTAAAAATATGGGTGAAAAGTCCTAAATCCTACAAATATTTATTACATGTCGGTTCGGTTCGGTTATGGTGGGTATGGAAAAAATGATAACCATAACCGACCCGCTACATTCGGTTTTCAAAAAAACCATTAACCAACCCACCGGTTTTTTATTTGGTTCGGTTTTTTTGGTTCGGTTTTATCGGTTAATTCGGTTATGGTTCGGTTAATTCGGTTTTTTGCACACCCCTAGTTCCTGCCACGGTTTCCACACATGGCTTCTTCTTCTGCACCCACGGGCGAGCCATTTATGTGGTTTCCGCCCAACGTCATGCCTATATCTGATCCATACCATCCCTTCCACATTGGATATTCGAGGGATGATCTGCTTTTATCCTTGCAGCTCCAGCAGGATATGTTGAGTCGTAGAGTCACTGAGCTCGAGAGGATCCCGCGTCCTCCACCTGGTGCTGGCCCGTCACAGTTTGTTGCTCCCCCTGCTCCACTATTTCCTTATCCGGATTTTGACATCCGATTTCTAACTATTGAGCAACAGATTGGTTGTTTGTTGCAGCTTGTTCATGCACTCGAGGAGGATTTGGCGCATTTGCGCAGGTTGATTTTCTTTCCTCCACCTCCTCCTCCCCCCCCCCATCAGCTTAGAGGTTTTTTGGTTTGATGCAGATATCATGTTTATGGATGACTGTGCAGCTATTTGAAGACCACATTATGACTTATGACTTATGAATTTTGATTGATGTAGTTGGTTAGACGATTCGGACAAGGGTGATGTAACCCTTAGTCTCTTTTGATGTATGATACAATTATGAAACTTGTAAACTATACTTGTGGTCTTGATTATATGCAGCTCAATCGCATCATTCTCATTACATACATTGTTGGATTACTTGTTTGTGTTATGACATGGGATGTTATGTGTTACTTGTATTGATGAATGTTATTACATGCGCGTACTACATACTTATATACGTAAAAACCTGACCTATACAATCTTCTTATAGAAGACGCCTCGACGAAGGAGAAATCGTTTACCCACTACTGAGGCCGAATTACAAGAAAGGATCTCCCGAGCAATAGCAGATTACGAGGCCTCACGCGCCGAAACTAGCGGGGGCACCTCAAGGAACAACCCACCACATGGTAATGTTTAAGTCGCTTGAGCCACATTACATTACATTTGGACATTCCATGTGCAATTGCTAATGCTTCTTGTGAATGACGTTACTTGTATAGGCTGTACCTTTAAGCAGTTTTTAGACTATAAACCGCTGAATTTTGACGGCACCGGAGGTGCTGTGGCTTTTGTTCGATAGACAGAGAAGACCGATTCAGCGATAAGAATGAGCAAATGCACACCAGAACAGCAAGTCACCTACATCTCCGGATTGTTCATAGAGGGAGTGCTTTTATGGTGGAATCTCCAAGTCCAAACCTTGGGAGAGGCAGCAGCATACGCTTTGACTTGGAATGAGTTAAAGGAACTTATGCGTAAAAAGTATTGCTCCAGGGCCGAAATTCAAAAGCTGGAAACTGAATTCTGGAACCTCAAGATGGACGACCCGCAGATAGCCGAATATGTGCAAATATTTCACGAACTATTTCACTTGGTACCATACATGGTCAGTCCAGAATTCAAACGCGTTGAGTGTTTCATCTGGGGGTTGGCACCTCAGATTATAAGTATGGTAACATCGTCAAAGCCTGCAACAATTACTGAGGTTATCGACCTGAGCGTGTCACTGACTGGGGAAGCTATCAGGTTAAACAAGTTTTCGATATCGGACCCGAAGAAAAAGGAAACTCATGTTGAATCCTCAGGTGAGAACAAAAGGAAGTTCTCCAATTTTAAAAAGGGTACCAGCAGCGCCAGTAGGAAGAAGGAGGTGAACCCACCAGTTGAAGCTAAAACTGGTGCTGAAGTCAAGGGAAAGGGATACATGGGCGCTTTGCCCAAATGTGATATATGCCAGTACCATCACTCCGGCCAGTTCAGGTTAAGGAAATGTGAGTCTTGTGGGAAGACTGGCCATTCGAAGGAAACATGTTGGGCTGGTACTGGTGTTGGTCGTGGTAATCAAAGGGGTTATGGAAATGGGAATGGAAATCGTCCACAAGGAAATGGCGGAAATGGTAATCGCGGGAATGTTGGGAATCAAGCTGGTAACCGGGGAGCAAACAACAATCGAGGCGGTAATGGGAACGGTAATGGTCGAGGACCATGTTGTTTCAATTGTGGAGACATGGGGCATTTCAAGCGAGAGTGCCCGAAACTCAATCAATCACAAGGAAGAGTTTTCAATATCGGAGCGAGGAAAGCACGCCAAGATCCAAATGTGGTTACTAGTACGTTCCCTATTAATCAACGCTTTGCATCTGTACTATTTAACACTGGTGCCGACTATAGTTTTGTATCGCTAGAATTTAAGAAAATGCTTGGGTTAACTGCTAGTAAGTTAGACATTCCGTACTCAATCGAACTGGCTAATGGAAAGCTAGTTGAAACAAATGAAGTCATCAGAGGATGCGTGATAGAATTGGGAGAACACGAGTTTACACTTGATCTTCTGCCAGTCGAGTTGGGAAACTTCGACGTGGTAGTAGGGATGGATTGGTTGTCAAGCAATAGAGCCGAAATTGTGTGTCATGAGAAGATCATATGCATTCCAATGGCGGATGGAGAGACGATTGTGGTACACGGAGAGAAGCGTGATACGCCCTTAAGGATCATTAGCTGTTTGAAGGCTAGAAAATGTTTGAAGAAGGGATGTGTTGCCTTCTTGGCACACATCGTGGATAAAGAAGCCGCTGAGCCGAAACTAGAAGACATTCCAGTCGTGAAGGAGTATCCTGAAGTCTTTCCAGAAAACTTGCCAGGATTACCGCCACAAAGACAAGTCGAGTTTCATATTGACTTAGTTACAGGCTTCGCGCCTGTAGCTAAGGCACCTTATCGACTTGCGCCTTCGGAAATGTAGGAGTTGTCGACACAACTTCAGGAATTGTTATACAAGGGATTTATCAGACCGAGCTTCTCGCCTTGGGGAGCTCCAGTTTTGTTCGTTAAAAAGAAGGATGGTAGTTTTCGCATGTGTATCGACTACCGGGAGCTGAATAAGTTGACAATCAAGAATAGATATCCTTTGCCAAGGATTGATGACCTGTTCGATCAGTTACAAGGTTCGAGTTTTTACTCCAAGATCGATCTTTGACCAGGATATCACCAATTGAGAATACAAGAAGAAAGTATTCCAAAGACTGCTTTCAGAACTCGATATGGACATTACGAGTTCCTGGTTATGCCATTTGGTTTGACGAACGCGCTTGCTATATTCATGGATTTGATGAACAGAGTTTGTAAGCCGTATCTCGATAAGTTTGTGATTGTGTTTATTGATGACATTTTGATCTACTCGAAGACGGAAGAAGAACATGAGCAACACTTAAGAGCTATTTTAGAGCTGCTTAAGAAAGAGAAGTTGTACGCTAAGTTCTCGAAATGCGAGTTCTGGTTACGGGAAGTCCAGTTTCTTGGTCATGTAGTTAACGGAAATGGAATCCATGTGGATCCCACAAAGATCGAGGAGATCAAGAACTGGGAGACTCCGAAGACGCCAACCAAGATTCGACAGTTCCTAGGTTTGGCTGGTTATTATCGCAGATTTATTGAGTGTTTCTTTTAAATCGCTCAATCGACCTCCCTCACACAAAAAGATAAGAAGTATGAATGGGGAGACAAGCAAGAAGAAGCCTTTCAGTTGTTGAAGAACAAGCTTTGTGACGCACCGATTTGTCTCTACCCGAAGGCACTGACGACTTCGTGGTATATTGCGATGCTTCACGTCAAGGTTTAGGCTGCGTGCTGATGCAGCGTCAGAAGGTTATAGCATAGGATTCTCGCTAGTTGAAGGTCCACGAGAAAAATTATACCACGCATGATTTGGAATTGAGCGTGGTGGTATTTGCATTGAAAATCTGGCGACATTACTTATATGGTACGCAATGCACAATCTATACTGATCACAAGAGCCTGCAACATATCTTCGATCAGAAAGAGCTTAAAATGAGACAGAGACGCTGGGTTGAACTATTGAATGATTATGATTGTGAGATTAAGTATCACCCAGGGAAGGCGTATGTGGTCGCCGATGCCCTGAGTCGGAACCCATAAGGGTTAGGGCTTTGGAAATGATTGTTCAAACGGACCTCTCGTTGCGCATTCGTGTCACGTAGAGAGAAGCTTTTAAAGAAAGGAAACTTGAGAATGAGTATCTCCGTGGAATGGAGAAGCAGTTGGTACCAAACGGGGAAGGAACGTTGTGCTTCATGAAACGAATTTGGGTTCCCTTGCTTGGTGGTTTGAGAAATGTTATTTGTGATGAAGCTCACAAGTCACGGTACTCGATCCATCCTGGATCGGATAAAATGTACCAAGATTTAAAGGATTTCTGTTGGTGGCCGAGATTAAAAGGCGATGTTGCGACATATGTTGGCAAATGTTTGACTTGCGCCAAAGTAAAGGACGAATACCAGAAGCCTTCAGGTCTTCTGCAACAACCAGAAATACCCAAGTGGAATGGGAACAGATTTCCATGGATTTTATAACAAAGTTGCCAAAGACACCCAGAGGTCACGATATGATTTGGGTAATCGTAGACCGTCTGACGAAATCTGCGCACTTTTTGCCAATCAAGGAAAAAGATAATACAAGCAAACTTGTTGAGCTATACCTGAGAGAGATTGTCGCACGTCATGGAGTGCCTCTCTCGATTATCTCCGATAGAGATAGAAGGTTTGTGTCAAGGATTTGGCAGTCCTTCCAAGAAGCTTTTGGTTCTCAGTTGATCTGAGTACTGCCTTTCATCCGCAGACGGACGGACAGCGCGAACAAACGATTCAAACATTGGAAGACATGTTGCGAGCTTGCGTAATGGATTTGGGTGGGAGTTGGGACACTCACCTACCATTGGTTGAATTATCATACAACAACAGTTATCATGCAAGCATTCAGGCGACACCGTTCGAAGCTCTCTATGGATGCAAGTGTCGATCACCATTATGTTGGGCCGACGCGGGTGACAAACAGCTTGTTAGCCCGGAATTGGTTCAAGAAACAACAGACAAGATTACACAGATTCGAGAACGCATCAAAGCGGCTCGTGATCGTCAAAAGAGTTATGCGGACCGAAGAAGGAAACCTCTGGAATTTGAGGTAGGAGATATGGTTTTGCTAAAAGTTTCACCCTGGAAGGGTGCAGCACGCTTTGGGAAGCGTGGGAAGTTGAATCCGCGATACATTAGACCATTTAAAATCCTGAAAAGGATTGGTCTGGTAGCTTACAAGTTGGATCTACCCGCAGAACTAAATGGCGTTCATGATACATTTCATGTATCATATCTGAAAAAAGAGTCCAACTCAAGAAACAGTGGTCATTCCTGCTGACGAAGTTCATATTGACGACACACTCCACTTTACTGAAGAACCCGCTGAGGTTACTGATTGGAAGGTCAACAAAACACGCCGGAGTTGTGTCAAACTCGTCAAGGTTCAATGGAATGCACAACATGGCCCAGAATTCACGTGGGAGCGTGAGGATCGCATCAAAGAAAAATACCCACTATTCCC
This sequence comes from Helianthus annuus, assembly GCF_002127325.2. Taxonomy (NCBI): domain Eukaryota; kingdom Viridiplantae; phylum Streptophyta; class Magnoliopsida; order Asterales; family Asteraceae; genus Helianthus; species Helianthus annuus. The sequence goes on along the minus strand of NC_035433.2, from coordinate 124,816,653 downwards.
CAAGACCCCTGCATCTAGTAGCAGAACTAAAATTTCGGGATGAAAATTTCTTAACAGGGGGAGAATGTGACAACCCTCATAACTACAGGTATCCGTACAATTAATTAATATTGATTTATGCTTAATGATTGTGCTTAATTACAACTGATGATATAAACTACTTTATGATTTCTATGTCATATATACATGTGCATCACATTTCATACTGTCACACCATTTATTACATACAAACTTTAGTGACATACATGATGCACAAAGCACAGTTAGCATAGTGAGCGGATAACTCAGAAATATACTGACAGTGCCAGTACATAGACAGACGATGTTTTGAGGCCCAGTATGAGCTAGAGACAAGGTACTACACTGGTATGGAGTGTAGGGAAGTAAGGACCATAAGACTGCGTCACTAGGTGATAGTTTAAGTGCCTAAAACCCACTCTAAGTGCAGAATCTGCATTAATCATAAAAAATCAGCATTTTAACATGCTAGTAACATGCAAAAATATGGCAAAATGGTCCTGTATGCTTTCCTAAGTGTCAGGAATTAAAAGTGTCACAAAAAGTTACATAAAGGACACTATACGGTATAACTTAGCACTTTAACAAACCGGTATCTAACCGAACAACCGGACATTACCCGGAACACTAAAATATTGCTAGAAGCATTGTTTTACTTTTTCTGAGCTAGTTATGGCTCCCGAACACTTTAACATATTACATAAAGCATCCTACACCTAAAACACTAGATATTATACTTAACTTCCACTAATTACCTACTTACCATTTGAAGTTACAAATTACCCCCTCCCCCTTGGATGTAATCGGCCCACTTAGTGGCCCCACACTCAAGATTTTTCAAAATCTTTCTAAATCTTCTATGGATCTTACTTAGATTGATGGAAGATTATGCTTGTACTTTGTGTGACACATAACCCATTGGATATTAGAGAAGTTGGTTATAAGAACAAGATCACCTTCATCTTTCTCACAACAAACACCAAAACTCAACACTCTCTTCTTCCCTCTCCATCTCTCGGCCGAGAATAGGCAACACCACCACCACCACCATTTTCGATCTTCAATCATCCACTCCAAGGTTATCTCAAGGTGCACAAGGGTGAATAAGAAGGTGTGGAACTCTTGGATCATCAAGGACCTCCTTCGTTTGCTTTTATCCACTTCATCTTCACCATTGTTCTTCCCTAGCTTGAAGCTAGTAGTAAGACTCTTTTGATCTTAGTTTACTTCATATTTTTAGTGGTTAAAAGTTATAGTATGTTGATTAACACAAGAACACTAAAGAACATACACTTGAATCTTGAAACATAAAGCTAACATAAGATGAAATCTTGTTGAAATGATGTTGTTAGTGTATGTATAATGATTGATTGTGGTCTAGAGATCTTGATGTTAAGCATTACATGGAACTTGCTAGATTATGATTAAAAACATGGTTTAGCAAGTTAGGAGATGATTATGTGTTTATACAAGATGATCATCTTCTTGATTAAACATGAACTTGAAAACAAGATGATTTCTTGAAAAAGTAATAAATAAAGTAAGCTAATAATCCTGTAAATCCAAGATTTGTGAATGATTTTCCAAGAGAACCAAGACCAAAATGTGATTCCTAATGGATCATGATTTTTACATAAACCTACATTATGTTTAGTGGAAAAACAAGCATATAAACATTTGTGAAACAAGGGAGTTACTGAATCAACATTTTTGTAACATGTGTTTACAAGTTTTAAACAATTACTTTCTTTAAAAATGAGATTTCTAAAGGGATGAACACACTTTAAAGGGTAACTAAACCCACTAAACATTTTACCAAGTCACTACAAGTATTTAATAAAAGACCAAGTTCATGTTATTATGAAAAGTGTATAGTTTTTGCACTTGGTAAGTGTAAGATGATTAGTGATTTGTTGTTGATTGTTTGGATGATTTTTTTGAAAAGAAAATGATATGCTAAATAGCATGGACACCTCCATTTACAAAGGAAACTATGGCGAAATTTTCTAAAAATTCCAACACTTAGAAAATATTTTCCTAAACATGTGTTCACAAGTGTGTTTTAACTTTGTTTTTCAATATAAACTTTGCCATGAATTTTGTTACAAAATACAAAGTATCAGAGGTTAGTTTTTGTAAATAAAAATGGATAAATATATATTTAGAATATATATTTTATATTAAGACACTTGTGTGAATACTTGTATGATTTGTGAACTAGTTATATTATTTTAGGGTAAAATAATATATCTTAACAAAATACCATGAAATTACATCTCCAAAATAATACCAAAAATTACAAGGAATAAATATTTAAGTTACACACTTGATATTGTGAAACCACACGCAAAACGTAACTTATAAAATATTCCGGAAAATACTCTTACAACTATAATTTTTGGTAAATATTATTTTGGAAATAATAGAGGTGAAAATATGATTTTTGTGAACATTACTAAGTTATATCATATTTTCATCAAAGAGAAAATATATTATATTTTTGGGAGATAAAAATATATATTTTCCTAGTATATTTAGAAGATATATAATTTTTGGGATAAATATATATTTTCTTGGGAATACATTATTTTTGACAAGTAAGTTATATATATTTTCTAAGTGGAACTTAAAATATATTATTTCGGAAATAAATACTTGAGAAGTATTAATACAAAAATATTGATTAAACAATTATTCCAAAACTAAATATAATTCAAAGTTAAAATAATTATTATTTTAAAGAATAATTATAACTTGGAATAACTTATGAACGCAACTCAAAGCATTAAACTCTAAGCTAAGGCACGGCCCGTTCGTCTAATAGACGTTAGTACACTGTAGGTAGTCGTGATTAGCTGCGGAGATTTGAGTTGACGGTACAGAAGACGCGCTACTGTGAGTTCATGCCCCCCCTTTCTTTTAACTGTTTTCAGTTTTATACTTCGGGGGTGAAATACATGTTACAATTATTACAAACGTTTTATACATGGTATGATTAGCTTAAGGAGGGTTTTACTTCTAGATCATGTGAAAGGTGGGTATAACACTTAAGGCCATTAATCCTCGTTGTAGAACCGAGGGACATGAGTGATAGATCTATTTGGGTGTAGCGAGCCCACACCCATGGGGACCAGGGTGGCCCATAGGGTGACTATGTCTTCCAGCCGGAGGCCCGGTAACAAATTTGCTAGGTTTGAGTCTTCCTGAACCATTTCACACATACCATTGGCTTTGCAACCCATTGGTGAACTGTTTTTCCTTAATTGCTACATACCAGGGACTTACATTCATACAGACATACTTAAAAGGTTTATACACACAGACATACACATGAACTCGCTCAACTTTTGTTGATGTTTTTCAAATTCCATGTATTTCAGGAAACTAGTGGATCTAGCAGGGTATGCATGTGTCTACAAGCTGCGTAGTGAAATAAAAGATGTTATCCATGGTTGTTGAGTTTAGAGGGTGTATCCTAATCCTGGACGGGATACATGATTTTAAACTCAGGTTTTATTTAAGTACTTTTGTTGAGTCTTTATGAACTCATTTGAACATGTCATGGTTTGTAACTTAATTTGGTATTGATGTTTTCAGACAATGGTATTGTGGTATTTTCTAAACTCTTTTAATGGATAAACATCTCGTGTTTTTATCATATATTATTGTTATGATTGATTGCTATGGTATTAAGAAGTCACACCAATTAACCACGCTTCCGCAAAAGTCAGGGTGTGACAACATGTGGCATGGGTGGTGGAGGGTGAAATGTCCTGCGGTCTCTGTGTGACAAACGGCAAAATAACAGGTAATTCTGTATAACTAAATCACTGTTTATGTCACACCCCTATATTTCCTTTGTATTGTTTCCCGGAAAGTATTAACATAATCCCTTATTTTCTCACATGGGTTTTGGTATAATATTGACTCTGGACCTCAATCTGTGTCCTAAATATATCGTTTACTAGAGTACTGAACCCTGTCAGCACTACTAGTCTATCTGATAAATTTGCTAGTTAATTCTATGCACTGTCTTGTAACACCATGTAAAAATGTGTCCAATTATGTAAAGACATGTGTTCTAAACTCTAAATATGTGAAAGATTGAGTTTGAAGTACTAAAGTTGCCAAGCGATTTAATTAACCATGATTAGTGCTTAATGACTGTGCTGAATTACAAATGACTGTTTTCTGATTACTATATCACACTTACATGTGCACCACATTTCATACTGTCACATCATTTTTACATACAAACTTTAGTGACATAAACGATGCACAAAGCACAGCTAGCACAGTTACCGGATAACTCAGAAAAATGCTGACGATGTTCAGTATATAGACAAACAGTGTTTTGAGACCCAGTATGGGCCAGAGACAAGGTACTACACTAGTATAGTGTGTAGGAAGGTGAGGATCACAAAACTGCTTCACTAGGTGATAGTTTAAGTGCCGGAAAGTGCCTAAAACCCATTTAAAGTGCTGAATTCAGCATATTTCAGCAAAATTCAAAATTTTAAAAAGCTAGTAACATGCAAAAATATGACTAAATGGTCCTGAATGCTTTCCTAAGTGTCGGGAATTAAAAGTGTCACAAAAGGGTACATAAAGATCACTAAACGGTATAGTTTAGCACATTAACGAACCGGTATCTAACCGAACAACCGGACACTACCCGAAATACCAAAATTACACTAGAAGCATTGTTTTAATATTTCTGAGCTAGTTATGATCCCCGAGCATCATGACACCCCCTAAAATATCTAGTAACTAACTTAACTAACTATATACTTGGATTTGGACTTTAAACTAATTAGATGATTGGAAGCTACACCTATACCCCCCCCCCACCTATCTCACGGCCACCAAGGCCCTTACGCACTTGATTTTATTACAATTGTTTAATAGATATGCTTGGTACCATAGAGAACATGAAATCCATTGGATAAACACATGTTGGAGAGTTATATAACTTAACCACTAGACTTTAATCTTCATTTTCTTTCACACTACACAACATCTTCACCCTCTTCCCCTCTCCTTGGCTCCCGGCCGAACACCATCAACCATACACCCACCTCCATTCAATCTTTCTCATCCATTCAAAGCACATACAAGGGTGTTAAACTTCATACAAGGGAGCTTGGAGCTTGTGGAACTTGAAGGACCTCTTTTGCTTGCCTTTATCCACCACATTCATCACCTTCACCTTCTTGTGTTCATCCCTAGCCATAGAGCTAGTAGTAAGGCCCTTATAACCCTTTGTTACTTCTAATTTTGTTGGTTAAAAGATGTTATACATTGATGATCATGAAGAACACTAAAGAACCTAATCAAGAAACATGAACATAAGCTTAACATATGATGAAATCTTGATGAAACTATGTTGTTTAGTGTATGTATGATACTTGATTGTTATTTTCTTGAGATTATGATGTTGATCATCATAAGGAGCTTGCGAGATTGTGATTGAACACATGATCTAGCAAGTAAGAGGGTGATTATGTGATGAAACAAGATGATCATCCTCATGTGTAAGCATGAACTTGTAGAATAAAATGATTTCTTGAAAAATAATAATCAAAGTGAGTTAATAATCTTATGGATCTAAGAATTATGAATGGTTTTCCAAAAGAACCAAGTTCAAAATATGATTTTTTTAGAAGATCTTGGTTCTTACTTAAACATACACTATTTTTGGTGATAAAACAAGTGTAGAAACACTTGAGAAACAAGAAGATTTCACAAAGAAACGTTTTTGTAAAACATGTTTACAAGTTGTAAACACCTAAATCTTCCAAGAATGAGATTTTTAAAGAAGTAGCACACTTTAAAGGGTAACTAAACCTACTAAACACACTACCAAGTTACTACAAGTTTTTATGAAAATTCAAGTTCATGATTATTATGTAGATAGCATTGTTTTGGCACTTGGTAAGTGTAGGATTGATTGTTGATTGTTTGTGATGATTTTGAAAAGAAAATGATATGCTTTGATAGCATGGACACCTCCATTTTTAGGGGAAACTATGGCAAAATTTTCTAAAAATATAAACACTTAGAGAAATATTTTCTAAACAAATATCTACAAGTGTGTTTTAACTATGGTTTCCAATATAAACTTTGCCATAGATTTTGTTACAAAAATACAAGTATTGGGGGTTGGTTTTTATAAATAAAAATGGATAAATATGTATTTAGAATAAATATATATATATATATATATATATATATATATATATTTACATTAAAGACACGTTGTGTGTGATTATTTGTATACTTTGTGTAATTAGTCATACTATTATAGGATTTAAAATAATATGACTTAACAAAATACCAAGAATTTACAATCCAAAATATTACCAAAAATCACAAGGAATATATATATAAGTTACACACATAATATTGGCAAACCGAACAAGAACGTAACTTATAAAATATTCCGGAGAATACCGTTACAAATATATTTTTGGTAAATAATATTTTGGACATAAGAAAATGAAAATATGATTTTTGTAAATATTACCAAGTTATATCATATTTTCGATAAGGAGAAAATATATTACTTTTGGGAAGTTAAAATATATATTTTCCTAGAATATTTAGAAGATATATGACTTTTGAGAAAAATATATTTTCGTGAAATACATTATTTTTGGACAAAATAAGTTAAATATATTTTCTAAGTTAGACTTAAAAATATATTATTTTGGAACTACAAATACAAGAATACAAATATGCATGTATGAGATACCCCCATCCTTGGGAAGGAAATACGAAAATAAATACTTGAGAAGTATTATTACAAGAATATTGGTTAACAATTATTCCAAAAATTATAAATATAATTTAAGTTGAAATATTAATTATTTTGACAATAATTATATTGGAAAGATATCAAAAACGTTAACTCTAAGTCAAGGCACGACCCGTTTGTCTAATAGACGTTAGTACATTGTAGGTAGCCGTGTTTGCTGAAGAGATTTGAGTTACGATTCTGAAGACGCAAGACAGTGAGTTCATGTCCCCCCCCCCCTTTTCTTTAAACTGTTTCGTTTATTAACTTCAGGGGATACATGTTACATAAGGATTACATACAAATACAATTGGTATGGTTAGCCTAGGAAAGTACCATAGATCATGTGAATGGGTAGGCGGATACTTGAGACCATTAATCCTCGTATAAGGACCAAGGGACATGAGTGATAGATCTATTTGGGTGTAGCGAGCCCACACCCATGAGGACCAGGGTAGCCCATAGGGTGACTATGTCTTCCAGCCGGAAGCCCGGTACAAATTTGCTAGGTTTGAGTCTTCCTACACCGTCACATATATCAGTGGCCTTGCAAACCATTGGTGATCTTTTCCTTGTTTTCTTTCATACCGGGATTTACAAACATACATACATACATACACTGTTTACAAAGGTTTATACTTACGTTTATAAACACATCAACTCGCTCAACTTTTGTTGATGTTTTCAAATTACATGTATTTCAGGGAACTAAGTGGATCTGGCAGGTGTTGCATGTTTTCGGGCTGCGTCACAAATAAAAGATGTCATCTGAGGTCGTAGGGTTTAGGAGATGTATCCTACTCCTGGATGGGATACATGTTTCTAAACTCGGTTTTAGTTAAGGTCTTTTATTGAGTCTTCGTGAACTCATTTAAACATGTTGTGGTTTGTAACTTGAATTTGGTGTCAACGTTTCAGACAAGTATGTTGTGGTATTTTCATACTAAATTTTATGGATGAACATCTTATGGTTTTATCATATAGCGTTGTTATGATTAAATGCTATGGTATTAAGAAAGTCACACCAATAATCACGCTTCCGCAAAAGTCAGGGTGTGACAGCTTGGTATCAGAGCTTCGATCGACGCGAACTATGATTCTTTCTCGAGTCTAGACTACGATCATTAGGGCTCTCACGAAAATGTTTTCAAACATGTTTACATTGCATACACAAAATGTCCAGATCTAGGGAGCAAACATTTTTACAAACAAAAGGCACAAAACACATTTCAAGGTTATGTTTATGGTTCAGTCTAAGAGACTGGGGAAATTCAGTCTAAGAGACTGGGGAATTTTAGTCTGAGAGACTGGGTAGTCAGTTTGAGAAACTAGGGAGGTTTAGTCTGAGAGACTAGGTAATTCAGTCTGAGAGGCTGGGATAGTCTTGGAAGACTAGGATGAATACATGCTTACATTGTCACTACTTACATGCTTATTTGATGATTGTTGATATATGTGTATATGTTGTGAGTGTTTTGTTACAGACACCATGTCCTCATTTGAGAGTGGACTATCAGATACCGTAGACCCTATAGCCATAGTATCGGACGATGAGATTGTCCCGGACCCTGAGGTTTTCACTTCTGACACTGAGAGTAGCGATGATGATGATTTTCAGCCGTTTGCTTTACCTGACCTGGGCGACATTATACCGCTAGCTGATGGTTTTCATGGCGAGGATCTATTTCTTGTTCCGATCCCCGCCCCTCTTCCTCTTGCTGCATTTCCTCTCGAGGATCTGCCTCTTGATGCCATGTCTGACGATGATATCGATCTGTTCATTGAGGGTCCCCCTAAGGAGGCACAGGGTGATGGAGTTCCAATCGACGATGTCATTGCTGTTCCGCTTATTGAGATCCCGATCATTGAGATTTCATTTGACCATTCTGGTCGTGATTCGTTCGATTCTATGTCATCTACTGCTTTGCACGCACTGGGATTGCAGCGTTATCCCACCGATTCCGATTCTGACACGGCTATGTCTGCAGCACCTGTTCCTCCACAGGACTTCGAGTTTGATGATGAGTTTGATCCTGACATTGATCCTGAGCACGAGGTTAACTTCGTTCCTGACGATCAGCTTTTTGATGTACCCGCTGATCTCGAGCCGATACCCGCTGATCTTGAGTTAGCACCAGCCGACCTTAAGCCTATGATTGCACTCGAGCCTATACCTGTTCACGATCCTCTACCTGAGCATGATCCGATACCTGTTGACATACCAGTTGTTGCACCACCTTTACCCGATCCGATCCCTACAGCCGCTGACCATGCTCCTTTTGCTGCCCAGGTAGACCCCAGATATGCGTTCACCCGCAATGGGTGGATAGAGGACGATGATGACTTGCCTCCTTTTGTTAGGCCCGTTACTCCCCCACCTGCACCCACCCATGCACCTGTTGACGTTGTCCCGTTTCACCCACATGTGTCTGACATACACCGCACCAATCTACCGATCACATTCTTACAGGATATCCCTCCACCCCGTCCAGGGGAAGGTCCATCAAGTCAGCAGCCTAGTCATATTCCTCCTGTGTCAACAGCTTTTCCATTTGTGCCTCAGTTTTCACATACTGCTCCTTTTGCTTCTGCACCATCGGGCGAGCCACTTATTTGGTTTCCGCCCAACACTATGCCTGTTTCTGATCCATACAATCCTTCACATTACACTGGTTACACGAGGGATGGTCTGCTTTTGTCGTTATAGCTCCAGCAGGAGATGTTGTGTCGCAGAGTCATGGAGTTAGAGAGGATTCCACGTCCTCCACCTTGCACTTGTCCGCCACCATTCGCGACTCCGCCCGCTCCTCTTATGCCATACCCAGATTTTGACATTCGTTTTCTTACTATGAAGCAGCAGATTAGTTACCTGCTGCGTATCGTTCATGCTCTTGAGGAGGAGTTAGCTCATGTGCGCAGTCTGCTTTTCGTTCCTCCACCTCCTCCTCCTCCACCATCAGCATAACAGTTTTTGGTATTATGCAGGTAGCATACTTTTGGTGAGAGTGTCGCAATTGAGCCCAGATTGCACAGCCTTTTTGAAGACCGCTTTTTGACTATTTGACTATTGTAGCTTGATAGACGAGTTAGACAAGGGTGATGTGACCCTGTAGTCCCTTTCGATGTATGGTACATTGTAGAACATGTAAAACTGTATTTGTGGTCACTGAAAGCTCAATCGCAACATTCTCATTACATACATTGTTGAATTACTTGTTTACGTTATGATTGGGATGTTATGTGCTTACTTGCCTTTGATAGATATTGTTACGTATACATGTCTTGTGCTTACTACTATACTTATTATGACCTGACCAATGCAATCTTCTTATAGAAGATGCCTCCACAAAGAGAAACTCGATTACCCACCACAGAGGCTGAGTTACAAGAGTGGATTTCACAAGCGATAGCACAGCACGAGGCCCTGCGCTCTGAGTGGTTGTTGGTGGAATGGTGGTATTTGGTGAAGGTTGAGTGGTTGTTGGTACAAATGGTTGAGCAGGTTCACCCGTAGTGGGTGGTGGTGGTGGATCTCTATCCATGTATCGAAGTGGTGTAATAGGTGTAATTGGCGTTGTTGGTGAACCACTGATTGTATTTTCTCTTAATAAAATCCTGTTTGCTCGCAAAGTTCGCTTAATTTCTGGATCAAACACTAGTGGTGAAAGCTTGTGAGAGCTTCTAGTACGCATGCACCTGTAAATACCTGCACACTAACACACCCCGCGTAAACCAGAAAAATAACAAACTTAAAAAAAACAAAAATAACACACGTTGCGCACTACTCCCCGGCAACGGCGCCAAAATTTGACGTGATGTCATGGTCACAATCAAATTTAATCCAATTACTACTAAATAGTTAGTGGCAAGTGGGTATCGAACACAGGGAGTTTGTGGAATATGTGTTATTTAAAGTTTTATCTAAATTAACTAAATTAGGCTAATTGCAATGAAAGTAAAATTCGAGAGTTGGTTTGTTTGATTCTGAAAACTAAAATTAACTAATTAAATTGCAAAAGAAAAGTTTTGGTTGTAAACAAATTAGAGACAAATGACCATCTTCAGTTTCCAGTTTGTTTCAACGGTTGTACTATCATCCACTAGAAAGAATCACATAGACATGATTCATATAAGATTACTTGTTGTGGTAAAAGGGAACGAAGTACTCAGATTCCTAGAACGTGAGGTTGTTACCCGATGACCAATCAACCCTTACCCCAAACTAACTTTACCCATGATATCTCGATTGCCAACGACACCAAGAATGTATGATTTCAAGATAGGATAGAACAAGATTCAACAATTTACAAGCAAATAATAAAACACCATAGTAAACAAAACATAAATAAGTTTACCATTCTAGAAATATGGAACCACAATACAACCGTCTTAACAACCTTCAACTAAAGATGATCATAAAGAAACTAGCCACTCATGGCTTGAACAAACATTGTAGCAAAATAAGATAAAATTGTTCAACACAATCACCACCAAACAAGTCTAGATGAAAGATATATGATAAGATATCTTTTTCACTTCCAAGTGCCTCAAATATACTCCCCCAACTCGTCCCCCCTCTTCAGTAACCGAATACCCATGATAAGATCCCATAAATCCTCATGAAATGGCCAATAAATGTGTAAGTTACATTTTGAGATCAGTCGGAGGCGTAACCTACGGCTCCCAGCCATAGGTTACGGCTGTCAGCAGCTCCAAGGTCAACATAGGGTGCCGTAACCTACGACTGAGGGCCGTAGGTTATGGCTCTGAATGTTCTTTACGGCATGAACCTTCTGTTTTATGGCAGTGCACTTGTGGATCATTGATGGCCGTAACCTACGGCCCCTAGCCGTAGGTTATGGCGCTGAGTGGGCTTTTTCCTTCGTTTCTCCCTCAAAACTTGTTTTCTTCATCTCTTAATGATGCCATCTTCCCACATCCATCCAAGCTTCCTGAATCCTACACTTTGAGCGCCTTAACACCTGCAACATCAAATCTCTCGTAGTTACTAAGTTCAAACAATAAACCGAATAAAGTATGAGATGTATGTATTTTTAGCTTGTTTAAGGGTTGTCCTACGGACCACCCGTCAATGATGTTACTTGTACAGGCTGTACCTATAAGCAGTTCTTAGACTGTATGCCTCTGAATTTCGACGGCACCGGGGGTGCTGTAGCCTTTGTCAGATTAACGGAGAAAACTGATTCTGTGATAAAAATGAGAAAGTGTGCACCGGAGCACCAGGTCACCTACATCTCGGGATTGTTCTTAGATGGAGCGTTATCCTGGTGGAATCTCCAAGTCCAGACCTTAGGAGAAGAGGCTGCTTATGCCATGACATGGGATGAAATGAAGGAACTCATGCGAAAGAAGTACTGTTCCAGGGCTGAAATCCAAAAGTTAGAAATTGAATTCTGGAACCTCAAAATGGATGGTCCGAAGATTGCTGAATACGTGCAGAGATTTCATGACTTGTCTCGCGTTGTGCCATACATGATTGATCCGGAATTCAAGCGCATTGAGCATTTTATTTGGGGATTGGCACCCCAAATCATGAGTGTGATGACAACGTCGAAGCCTGCCACAATCACTGAAGCGATTGATCTGAGTGTAGCACTAACTGAAGAGGCGATCCGGTGACCAAAAGAAGAAAGAGACTCACATTGAGTCATCCGGTGAGAACAAAAGGAAGTTCTCAAATTTCAAGAAAGGTACCAGCAGTGCTAGCAAGAAGAAGGATGTGAACCCACCAGCTGAAGTTAAGACTGGTGCTGAAAATAAAGGAAAAGGGAATATGGGCACCTTGCCCAAATGTGATGCATGTCAGTTGCATCACAATGGATGATGCCGAGCTGGAAAATGTGAGTCTTGTGAAAGGATTGGTCATTTGAAGGAGACGTGCTGGGTTGGTACTGGTCGTGGTGGTCAGAGAGGTTATGGTAATGGAAACAATAACCGTGGTGGAAATGGGTATGGAAACCGCCCTCAAGGAGGAAATGGCGGTAATGGTAATCGTGATAATTTTGGGAATCAAGCTGCTAGTGGAAACGGTGGAGCAAACAACAATCAAGGTGATAATGAAAATGGAAATGGTTGGGGACCAGGTTGTTTTAACTGTGGAGATGTGGGGCATTTCAAGCGAGAATGCCCAAAGATCAACCAAGCTCAAAGAAGGGTTTTCAACATCGGAGCTAGGGAAGCTCGCCAGGATCCGAATGTAGTCACTGGTACGTTCCCTATCAACCAACGTTTTGCATCTGTACTGTTTGATACTGGTACCGATTATAGTTTTGTATCCCTAGAATTTAAGAATATGCTTGGGTTGGTAGCTAGTAAGCTAGATATTCCGTACTTGATAGAACTAGCTAATGGAAAGCTAGTAGAAGCAAATGAAGTCATTAGAGGTTGCGTGATAGAACTGAGAGAGCACGAGTTTTCGCTTGATCTTCTGCCCGTCGAGTTGGGAAGCTTTGACGTGGTAGTTGGAATGGATTGGTTGTCGAGAAACTGAGCAGAAATCGTATGTCACGAGAAGATCATTCGCATTCCGATGGTGAATGGAGAAACAATTGTGGTACATGGAGAGAATCATGATACGCCCCTAAGGATCATCAATTGTTTGAAGGCTCGAAAGTGTTTGCAGAAAGGATGTATTGCCTTCTTGGCACACGTTGTGGACAAGGAAGCCGCTGAGCCAAAGCTGGAAGATATCCCAGTTGTTAGGGAATATCCTGAAGTCTTCCGCGAAGACTTTCCAGGATTGCCGCCGCCGCGACAAGTCGAATTCCACATTGACTTAGTTCCAGGCGCCGCACCTGTAGCTAAGGTACCATATCGACTTGCACCTTCAGAAATGCAGGAGTTGTCGACACAACTTCAGGAGCTTTTGGACAAGGGATTTATCAGACCAAGCTTCTCGCCTTGGGGAGCTCCAGTGCTGTTTGTTAAGAAGAAGGACGGTAGTTTCCGCATGTGTATCGACTACCGCGAGCTGAACAAGTTGACCATTAAGAATCGGTATCCTTTGCCTAGGATTGATGACCTGTTTGATCAACTACAAGGTTCGAGTTTTTACTCCAAGATCGATCTTTGATCAGGTTATCACCAGTTGAGGATTCAAGAGGAGAGTATTCCAAAGACTGCCTTCAGAACCTGATATGGACACTACGAGTTACTGGTTATGCCGTTTGGTTTGACAAACGCGCCAGCAGTGTTTATGGATTTGATGAACAGAGTTTGCAAGCTATATCTCGATAAATTTGTGATCGTGTTTATCGACGATATTTTGATTTATTCAAAGACAAAGGAAGAGCACGAGCAGCACCTAAGAGTTATTTTAGAGCTGCTTAAAAAAGAGAAATTATACGCAAAGTTCTCGAAGTGCGAGTTCTGGTTGCGTGAAGTTCAGTTCCTTGGTCACGTGGTTAACGGAGATGGAATTCATGTGGATCCCACAAAGATCGGGCGATCAAGAATTGGGAGACTCCGAAGACGCCAACCGAGATCCGTCAGTTCCTAGGTTTGGCTGGGTATTACCGCAGATTTATTGAGGATTTTTCGAAAATCGCTCAACCTTTGACCTCCCTTACGCAAAAGGACAAGAAGTATGAATGGGGAGACAAGCAAGAAGAAGCTTTTCAATTGTTAAAGAACAAGCTTTGCGATGTGCCGATTTTATCCGTACCCGAAGGCACGGATGACTTCGTGGTATATTGTGACGCCTCGCGTCAAGGTTTAGGATACATGCTGATGCAGCAACATAAGGTTATAGCCTATGCTTCGCGCCAGTTGAAGGTTCATGAGAAGAACTACACCACACATGATTTGGAACTAGGCGCTGTGGTGTTTGCATTAAAGATCTGGCGACATTACTTGTACGGTACCCGTTGTACGATCTTTACATATCACAAGAGTTTACAGCATATATTCGATCAGAAAGAGCTTAATATGAGACAGAGATGATGGGTTGAGTTGTTAAACGATTATGATTGTGATATCAAGTATCACCCAGGGAAGGCGAATGTGGTAGCAGGCGCCTTGAGTCGGAAAGAAAGAATCAAGCCCATAAGGGTTAGGGCTTTGGAAATGATTCTTCAAACGGACCTCTCATTGCGCATTCGTGTTGCGCAGAGAGAAGCTTTCAAGAAGGAGAATCTTGGGAATGAATATCTCCGCAGGAAGGAGAAACAGTTAGTACCCAATGAGGAAGGAACATTGTGTTTCATGGGGAGAATTTGGGTACCCCTCTTTGGTGGTCTTAGAGACGTTATTTTTGAAGAAGCTCACAATTCAAGGTACTCGATCCATCCAGGATCAGATAAGATGTACCAAGATTTGAAGGATTTCTACTGGTGGCCGAGATTGAAAGGAGATGTTGCAACATATGTTGGTAAATGCTTGACTTGTGCCAAGGTAAAGGCAGAATACAAGAAACCTTCAGGCCTTCTGCAACAACCTGAAATACCCATGTGGAAATGGGAGCAGATTTCAATGGATTTAATAACAAAATTACCAAAGACACCCAGAGGTCATGATATGATTTGGGTAATCGTAGACTGTCTGACGAAATCTGCACACTTTTTGCCAATCAAAAAAAGACAACACTGGTAAACTTGCCGAGCTATACCTCAGAGAGATAGTTGCACGACATGGAGTGCATATCTCGATTATTTCTGATAGAGACGGAAGATTTGTGTCAAGGATTTGGCAATCCTTTCAAGAAGCCTTTGGTTCTCAGTTGAATCTGAGTACTGCTTTTCATCCGCAGACAGACGGCCAGAGAGAACAAACGATTCAAACATTGGAAGATATGTTGCGAGCTTGCGTAATGGACTTGGGTGGCAGTTGGGACACTCACCTACCTTTGGTAGAGTTCTCGTACAACAACAGTTACCATGCAAGCATTCAAGCTGCACCGTTTGAAGCTCTATATGGACGCAAGTGTCGATCACCGTTATGCTGTGCAGACGCGGGTGATAGACAGCTTGTTCGTCCCGAATTAGTTCAAGAGACGACAAACAAGATTATGCAGATCCGAGAACGCATCAAGGCGGCTCGTGATCGACAAAAGAGCTATGCGTACCAAAGGAGGAAACCTTTGGAGTTTCAAGTGGGAGATATGGTTTTATTAAAGGTCTCACCATGGAAGGGTGTAGAACGCTTTAGGAAGGGTGGGAAATTGATCCCGCGATACATTGGACCGTTCAAAATCCTAGAGATGATTGGCCTTGTAGCTTACAAGTTGGACTTACCCACAGAACTGAATGGCGTTCAAGATACATTTCATGTATCTAATCTGAAAAGGAGTCCAACTCAAGAAACAGTTGTCATTCCTGCCGATGAAGTCCACATTGACGACACACTCCACTTTACTGAAGAACTTCCTGAGGTTACTGATTGGAAGGTTAACAAGACGCGTAGGAGTACTGTTAAGCTCGACAGGGTTCGTTGGAATGTGCGTCACGGCCCAGAATTCACTTGGGAATGTGAGGATCGCATGAAAGCGAAATATCTGCATTTGTTCCCCAACTCCCCTGTAGCTAGTAGCAGATCCTAAAATTTCGGGACGAAATTTTCTTAACAGGGGGAGAATGTGACAACCGTCAAAAATCCAGGTATCTGTACAATTTAATTAACCATGATTAGTGCTTAATGACTGTGCTGAATTACAAATGACTGTTTTCTAATTACTATATCACACTTACATGTGCATCACATTTCATACTATCACATCATTTTTACATACAAACTTTAGTGACATAAACGATGCACAAAGCACAGCTAGCACAGTTAGCGGATAACTCAGAAAAATGCTGACGATGTGCAGTACATAGACAAACAGTGTTTTAAGACCCAGTATGGGCCAGAGTGTAGGTCCCCTTGATGTGTATGGATCTTCACAGAATTGTCTTTCTAATCAAGAGTGCGGAATCCTCTTGATCAGAATATAGCAGAAACGTGTAGAATCAGAAAACAGCAAATCACTTTCAATCCGGGTTTTCTATTGATTATCAAACCAAAGGATTACAATCAATCAAAACCCTAATCCTCTCTCACAAATTCGTCCAAGCTGTAAAGGCTCTCACGAATTCTCTCACAAATACTGTTTTGGCTAACTGACTGATTAACTGATCAACCTAAACCCTAATGTCTAGCCTTGTTTATATAACACAAGGTTTACAACTGGCCTAGGTCAAACATCATGGGCTGCGAATTGGACAGGCCCAATTCGCCCCCCATCACCCAATTCTTTGGGTTTAGTTAGCCCAAACATTACAACTAACTATTACAAAGCTAAACCCGCTAACCGTTTATCGTTTAACTAATTACAAGATATCCAAAGACCAAATCTAAGCTGTTGTCACAAATATGCACCAACAAACTCCCCCTTGACAATAGCTTCATAAAAACTTTGTCTTGAGTCATAACTTTGTCTTCGGTCTTCTTGCAATCTTTAAGTAATCTTGCACTGTCTTTGGTCTTTGGATAGCTTCAGCTTCAATAGCCTCTGTCAGCAACAGACTCCCCCTAAGCTGATGCATCCAATCACCAAATCTTCAACACGTTAGCGTTTGAGTAAACTCCAGTTCAGCATTTGCAAAGCAATCTTCAAACTCTTCAATCTTGTCTGCAATATAGAAAGGAGGTTCTACCATGCATCCAATCAAACTCTCATCTTCACACTTCACAGCAACTTCTCAGCAACATACCGCTTCAATCTGTGTACTATAAAACAAACACCTCGAGAAACCATAAGAATTTTTCAACATAAGTTAAATAAATTATTATTTTTCAAGAGATAGTTAAACTGTATCACAGATTAAGCATTTTCAATTTCATCACCAACACGCAAAACTTTTGTCCAACACATAAGAACCTGCCTGATTGAAAATTTTGAACTCACTTTATAACACCGTCTCCCCCTATCAGTAACAATTCCTCCACGAATAACAGTTTTCCGTACGTTAAGAATTTTAAACAGAAAAAGACACTATTTTTGGATTTTTATATTTTTCTGAAAGCAAGTAAATACAAAAGCAATAAACACTCTATTTTTGTGAGAATCACTGGTAAGAAGATCATATCAGCACAAGCAAACTGTTTCACACACTTATATAATTCTTTATTTAATTTTTCGTGAAAAGCAGTTCAAGACGATTACCAGTATGTTTGTCCATTTAAACAAAATGCATGAACATTTTAAGTACCATTACCGTATGATACGTTAAGGTAATTTTAATTACTGATATACTAGTGTGTCCCACTTCAGGATATACCCTCGCGATCAAGGTATGCACAAAGAATCATCGTAGTAGGTGAGTATACTGATGTCATCCTTTAAGATATCATGACGGTGTCTAGATCTGCATATAATATGTGTTATCATGTTTTGATTGCTTAACTATGAACACCCAAATAAATACTAATCAAATCCTGGAAATATAAACAGCACACTCTATCATGCAAGTATCTTCCCTACCACATATTTCACAAGTCCAATCCAGATTTCTGAAATCTTAACTGGGAATAGGTTGAGAAGAGAACAGAATAGATCTTTAGTAGAGATGGTATAATATACAGATCAAATGAGTTTTTACTCAGTTTGATATAGGTTTCTTGGGTTTCTTTTGGGCACTTGAGGGCCTCTTTCGGGTGTATTAGATCTATAGCGCGACAACGTACAGCTAGGTCAGCATGTATCTGGATGCAGCAGAAGCTGTCGTTGCCTAGCACCTCCAGGTCAGCATATATCTGGATGCAGCAGAGGAGGTACACGACTTTTTTCAGAGAAGATTTTAGAATCAGATCAAAATTGTGTGTATCGGGAAATATACAGACATTCAAATAGAAATGAGCTAATTCCAAGTGACTTTCTTTCCTGGGGTCATGTACAATTTCAGTTCTAACAGACAGACAACCAAGATATTCCTAGTTGAAACAACAGTATAAAGACCCAAAACTTCAGATTTTGGCAATCTATCAACGCAAGAATTAAGGTCATTAAACCATACACCACTGATGTGTTCCCCACTCATATTCAGTTCATTTAAGTTTATATCACATTGGTAAGTTGATTATTTCATGCTTTTTGCCTACTGGTACATCATATAATGAAGCTGCTATCACACTTAAGCAATTTTGGTTCAATTTCAGTGTGACAGTCTAACTTGCTTATGTACTATCATTTTTTTTTCACACAGTGAAATCTCATTTTTGATTTTCTATTTTTTTATGTTTTTTATTTTTCAATTTTTTTTATGTTTTTAATTTTTATGAAAAGCAGTAAACTATTTACAAAATTCTTATGAAAAACCAGTTATTCAGGATTCCTCATCCCGTTGAGTTCAACTAAGTGTTCAAAGCGAGCCCTGTCAAATGCTTTAGTATAAAGATCTGCCATGTTATCTTCTGTGTCGACTTAGCACTTTGAACTTTAATTTAAATCATTTTAAAAAAAATATATCAACAATCTCACACCCCCCTTCATGTGCCTGAAGCAGCCAATATCAACATAAGTTGATACTCCTCCTTAGCAGCTCCTGCACACACTAACTTAAGAAATTAGTTAGATTGGGGGACCCAAGCCTTAATGGTCTTGGGTCGTCCAAATTCACCAACTACTGGAACATCCATCCAATATCCATTACTCCTAACTGGAGTCTTGGATCTCAGACCTGTTGGAATTTGATTTTGATTTCCACTAGGTCTTTGGTCCTGAGGGTTCCTATATACATTTGCACTATTTGACCTTTGGAAATTTTGATTTTGAAATCTTGAATTTTGATTCCAAGAAGCATTATTGTTGTAATTTCTAAAGCCATTGTTATAAAAATTTCGACCACCATAATTATGGTATCGATTTTGATATTGACTTTGACCTCTGAAATTATTTGAATTATAATTGTTCATTCTAGGTGAACTGCTTCTAGGTCTCTGAAATCTGCCTGGTGGAGATCTAGGCTGAAATCTTTGTTGATTTCTTTGAAAACGTGGAACTTGTGGAGTTCCTGTTCCAGCCTTATCTACACCAACAGCAACATTCACTGGAGAATTTGAACCTTTCTCCTCACTATCACCACTCTTCTCTGGCAATTTCCCTCTCTGTTTGTCACTCATTTGTGCTTCACCATTTTTGTTAGGACAGCAGATAGCTACATGTCCTTTGGTGTGACACCTGAAGCACGATCTCCTTTTCAAAGACTTCTTAGCAGGAGTCTCTGAGGTAGATCCCTTATCAGATGGTGATGATGCCTTGGAAGAATTTTGTTCAGTTTGCTTTGATTCAGATTTTTCTTTGTTTTTATTCTTAGCAAACTCTACATTTGATTCTTTTTCAATAACAGCAGTTTCATTTTTCATATCACTACCTTGAACAAAATTAATCTTTTTAGCAAAAGTTTGATTTTTGCTCTTAGGAGGTGAATTTTTCTTTTTCAAAGATTCCCTGTTATTGTTCTTCTTAGCATCACCACTCTCAGACCCTTCACCTTGACTTGATGTAGATGCGAAACTACTTGGTGCAGTTGACATACAGGCTGCTAGCTCATCTTCATCAGGGAGGAAAGAATAGTCATGACTAAGAGGAGGTGGGACTTCATTAAAGCCCTGGAAGCCCACAGTGGTCTTGTCATTACTCTTCTTTAACCTACCCATCATGTGTTTCATGACAAAAGACGAATCTCTGAATTGACTTAATTTCTGTTCAAGTTCAATAATTTTGAGTTGAGCATCTGACAACTCTTTGCATTTTTCAGAAATCTCTTTTGTTTTCTCAGCCATCATCTCGTGAGCTAAGTCTATTACTTGAAGTTTTTCGTTTAGTTTGCATGTTAAAGCTTCGATTTCACTTTCGTAACCTTTTATCTTCTTCAAGTATAGAGATTCATTTCTTTTAGCAAAAAAATTTGACTCTTTTATGTAAGACATCTCACTCACCAGACTTTGGTTTTGTGCTGACAACCTGTCAACTTCACCCTGTAATTCACGACACCTCAAACACACAGAATTAGATTGTACCTCTTTCTCATGAACTTCTGTGGTTTGATCAGCAACAACCTGTTCAGCTTCACTCTCTTTCTCTACTTCAGCACCCACTTTTACTTCAGCATTCTCCACTTGAGATTCAGCATCACTCACACTAGTTTCAGCCTCATCCACTGGCACTATCTCTGCCATAAATGCCTGGGTGGCACTCTCATTTCCCTGATATCGCTTTTGTAATGCATCCCACATATCCTTTGAATTTGTGTACTTTGTGAAGGTATGCTTGATGCTATCAGGTAACGACATCTTTATTGCAGCCAAGACTCTCTTTTCAGCTTCATACATTTTCTTATCAGCCTCTTGCATGTTCGCATAATCTGTTCTACGTGGTCTGCCCTCAAAATCATGTACTGGGTTTACGTACCCATCTTCAATACAGATCCACATGCGTGCATCTTGAGATTCAATAAAGGATTTGAAGCTGCTCTTCCAAGTAAGATAGTTCTCCACCTTCATCATCTTAGGAGCATTCAAGTTGGCCATGTTCGACATTTTAAACGTTGCAGACTGAGAAAACCATACAAAATTTTTCCGAACACAGTGGTTATCAAATTACACCGTTAGAATCGTCTCGAAAAGACGAGTCCAATGATATATAATGTCAAAAAACGAATTCGGGATTTTCCAGACTCTTTTTTTTTTGTCCTAAAAATCACACGAATTCAACGGTGCAAACGGTTCTGTCTAACGAGCAACGGATCAATTTCTATTTGCAAAACACTGAAAATTTTCTGACGCTTGCTAACTGAAATTCCACCCTTTTAAATTTCCTACTAATTTCGCTAGGTGATCAGTTAAATTCGCTGGTCTAATGTTTGATTAATTTCGCTGATGCAGTTCAATAGTCAATTTCGCTGATAAGGTTCGCTGGTTATTTTCGCTGCTCTATTTCGCGAATACGACGAACAGTAAATTCGCCAAGAATCGTAATAACTTCGCTGTGGAAAGTTATACGATCACCAAAGTCGCCTTTGGATTTACTTCGCCGATAAATATGCTGGAACTTGTAAATTCGTTGTGTCACTTACTTCGACGATCTGTCAAATTCGCTGGTAAATATGCTGAATCAGTTAATTTCGCTGGTCTATTAATTTCGCTAGTAACTAAGGAAACTCAATCTGTTCGAAATTTTTGATGATTTTCTGATTTTCCTAACAACTTTCTGCAAAATCAAAACAAGCAAATTATCAGTGATTTTCGAAAATCAACAAGAAACAGAACGAAGAACGCGAAGAACACGAAGAACAATCTTCGAATCTTCAAGTGTTTCCAGCCAAAATCCTTCAAACAATCAACCAAAAACAGTCCTGCAAACCCTAAAACCTGCAAAACAGCAATCAAACAAACCAGAATATCAAAACAGCCAACAAAATTCAAAAATCAAAATCAAACACACAAAAATTTTTGAAAATTTTTAAAAACCCTAATTATCAGGTTTCAAAAATTTCGAAATTTTACTCCCTGTTTCTGCAGCAAACAATTCTGAACCGAGCAATCAAGAGCCTAATGCTCTGATACCAATTGTAGGTCCCCTTGATGTGTATGGATCTTCACAGAATTGTCTTTCTAATCAAGAGTGCGGAATCCTCTTGATCAGAATATAGCAGAAACGTGTAGAATCAGAAAACAGCAAATCACTTTCAATCCGGGTTTTCTATTGATTATCAAACCAAAGTATTACAATCAATCAAAACCCTAATCCTCTCTCACAAATTCGTCCAAGCTGTAAAGGCTCTCACGAATTCTCTCTCACAAATACTGTTTTGGCTAACTGACTGATTAACTGATCAACCTAAACCCTAATGTCTAACCTTGTTTATATAACACAAGGTTTACAACTGGGCTAGGTCAAACATCATGGGCTGCGAATTGGACAGGCCCAATTCGCCCCCCATCACCCAATTCTTTGGGTTTAGTTAGCCCAAACATTACAACTAACTATTACAAAGCTAAACCCGCTAACCGTTTATCGTTTAACTAATTACAAGATATCCAAAGACCAAATCTAAGCTGTTGTCACAAATATGCACCAACACAGAGACAAGGTACTACACTAGTATAGTGTGTAGGAAGGTGAGGATCACAAAACTGCTTCACTAGGTGATAGTTTAAGTGCCGGAAAGTGCCTAAAACCCACTTAAAGTGCTGAATTCAGCATATTTCAGCAAAATTCAAAATTTTAACAAGCTAGTAATATGCAAAAATATGACTAAATGGTCCTGAATGCTTTCCTAAGTGTCGGGAATTAAAAGTGTCACAAAAGGGTACATAAAGATCACTAAACGGTATAGTTTAGCACATTAACGAACCGGTATCTTACCAAACAACCGGACACTACCCGAAATACCAAAATTACACTAGAAGCATTGTTTTAATATTTCTGAGCTAATTATGATCCCCGAACATCATGACACCTCCTAAAATATCTAGTAACTAACTTAACTAACTATATACTTGGATTTGGACTTTAAACTAATTAGATGATTGGAAGCTACACCTATACCCCCCCCCACCTATCTCACGGCCACCAAGGCCCTTACACACTTGATTTTATTACAATTGTTTAATAGATAAGCTTGGTACCATAGAGAACATGAAATCCATTGGATAAACACATGTTGGAGAGTTATATAACTTAACCACTAGACTTTAATCTTCATTTTCTTTCACACTACACAACATCTTCACCCTCTTCCCCTCTCCTTGGCTCCTGGCCGAACACCATCAACCATACACCCACCTCCATTCAATCTTTCTCATCCATTCAAAGCACATACAAGGGTGTTAAACTTCATACAAGGGAGCTTGGAGCTTGTGGAACTTGAAGGACCTCTTTTGCTTGCCTTTATCCACCACATTCATCACCTTCACCTTCTTGTGTTCATCCCTAGCCATAGAGCTAGTAGTAAGGCCCTTATAACCCTTTGTTACTTCTAATTTTGTTGGTTAAAAGATGTTATACATTGATGATCATGAAGAACACTAAAGAACCTAATCAAGAAACATGAACATAAGCTTAACATATGATGAAATCTTGATGAAACTATGTTGTTTAGTGTATGTATGATACTTGATTGTTATTTTCTTGAGATTATGATGTTGATCATCATAAGGAGCTTGCTAGATTGTGATTGAACACATGATCTAGCAAGTAAGAGGGTGATTATGTGATGAAACAAGATGATCATCCTCATGTGTAAGCATGAACTTGAAGAATAAAATGATTTCTTGAAAAATAATAATCAAAGTGAGTTAATAATCTTATTGATCTAAGAATTATGAATGGTTTTCCAAAAGAACCAAGTTCAAAATATGATTTTTTTAGAAAATCTTGGTTCTTACTTAAACATACACTATTTTTGGTGATAAAACAAGTGTAGAAACACTTGAGAAACAAGAAGATTTCACAAAGAAACGTTTTTGTAAAACAAGTTTACAAGTTGTAAACACCTAAATCTTCCAAGAATGAGATTTTTAAAGAAGTAACACACTTTAAAGGGTAACTAAACCTACTAAATACACTACCAAGTTACTACAAGTTTTTATGAAAATTCAAGTTCATGATTATTATGTAGATAGCATTGTTTTGGCACTTGGTAAGTGTAGGATTGATTGTTGATTGTTTGTGATGATTTTGAAAAGAAAATGATATGCTTTGATAGCATGGACACCTCCATTTTTAGGGGAAACTATGGCAAAATTTTCTAAAAATATAAACACTTAGAGAAATATTTTCTAAAAAAATATCTACAAGTGTGTTTTAACTATGGTTTCCAATATAAACTTTGCCATAGATTTTGTTACAAAAATACAAGTATTGGAGGTTGGTTTTTATAAATAAAAATGGATAAATATGTATTTAGATTATATATATTTACATTAAAGACACATTGTGTGTGATTATTTGTATACTTTGTGTAATTAATTATACTATTATAGGATTTAGAATAATATGACTTAACAAAATACCAATAATTTACAATCCAAAATATTACCAAAAATCACAAGGAATAAATATATAAGTTACACACATAATATTGGCAAACCGAACAAGAACGTAACTTATAAAATATTATAGAGAATACCGTTACAAATATATTTTTGGTAAATAATATTTTGGACATAAGAAAATGAACATATGATTTTTGTAAATATTACCAAGTTATATCATATTTTCGATAAGGAGAAAATATATTACTTTTGGGAAGTTAAAATATATATTTTCCTAGAATATTTAGAAGATATATGACTTTTGAGAAAAAAATATATTTTCATGAAATACATTATTTTTGGACAAAGTAAGCTTAAATATATTTTCTAAGTTAGACTTAAAAATATATTATTTTGGAACTACAAATACAAGCATACAAATATGCATGTATGAGATACCCCCATTGATGCGTGTCAGTGTATATATGTTTTAGATATATATTTAAGCCCCTTTTTACACTTTTAGCCAAGTTTTAAATTTATAAAACACGATATTTACTAACACTAAACACACATATGGGCAAGTGCACCCATCGTGGACGTAGTATAGTGTTGGTAAGATACCGAGGTCGTCCAAGGACACAAGAGCTTTCAATACCGGTTTATCCTCAACGTCTAACCAAATCAAAAAGTGAGAAAAATGTTTTAAACTAAGAAAAATAAAAACTAACTAAATGCTGAAAAATAAAATAAAATAAAAACAGATAGACAAGATGAATCACTTGGATCCGACACGTGTATTAGTATAACCTTTGATTATTTTCGCACTTTTGCACTTGTTTAAGAGATTATCTTAGTTATTGTAGTAGGCCCCTCTTTTGAAGGCGACGTTACCCTCAACCCAGTAGTTTGAGTCAGCAAGGATACAATCCTAAAGGGTCGGATTATTGAAAGATGATGAATTAAGTTATTAATGCAAATTGTGGTAGGCCTCGCTTTTGGCGGTGACGTTACCCTCGGCTAAGTAGTCTGAGTCAGCAGGGATACAGTCCTAAATAGCCGGGTTATAGTATTAATAGTAGTTAACTTATGAGGGGGGTCAAAGAGTTTGGATCCCCGCCATCCAATACCTATGGGCATTGAAGGAGATCCTACTAAATTTGACCCAGGTCCCAAGCAGGACCTCTAAACGCTGAACAAGGGCAAGACCCTTACCAAACCGTTCCCTTAACCCCCGAACAGGTAGCCAACATACCTCTATATAGACCGTGGAGATATGAATGGTGAAAATCTTTTATTTTATATAGACAGTAAAATAATGCCAAGACACCACGGACAAACGATAAGGAAAGATCACCTTCAACATAAGTAACTAGTTATTAAAGTCATTAATACAAAACCAAACAAAAAGTGCAAAAGATTAAAAATAAAAAGTATTATACTAAACACTTGTCTTCACCAAGTGATGTAAGAGACTTAGGCAAACATGGCCTTGATTGTCAAGAACTCTTACGATCAATCTTGGATCCCGAGACGACTCACACACTCTACGATGGACAATGGATGATGGTGGTGGATGATGGTGTTATGGTGGTGGTGGGTGGTGGATGAAGTGTGAGAGAGGTGGTGTGCCAAGGGATGAGAGAGAATGAAGCCAAGCTCCTCTATTTATAGGCTGAACAGAAGGCTGGACACGGCCCCGTGTCCGCTGGACACGGCCCCGTGCCCGTCTGACATTCTCTCTCTTCATTAATTGTAATTGCGAATTACAATTAATGCGCCTGCTGTACTTTCACCACGCCCCCGTGCCCGCTGGACACGGCCCCGTGGTGGGCAATGGAAGCTTCTACTGGTTTGTCTTTTCTGCTGCTTCCTGGGCACGCCCCCGTGTTCGCTGGACACGGGGCGTGTTCAGACTCTGTTTCTTCTCTTTTGCCTTGGGAGGTGCCGTTGAGGGTCCGGGCAGTCTACTTTTGTTCCTTTTCTTGTATTTATGCTAGAATTAGTTGTCTTTTTGCTTCTTTTGTGATTTTGAGCTCATTTAATCCTGAAAATGCAAAAGGAAGACAAAAACACTATTTTTCCAACATTAGTACTCAAAAAGGGTTAGTTTTATGCCTTAATTGATGTGATTTATATGTTGCATTTTACACACATCAAATACCCCCACACTTGAACTTTTGCTTGTCCTCAAGCAAAACTCTTTAAATGTGGCTTACACTCCCAAATGGAATAGGTAGAAGAGAAGGTTTTTAGCTTGTCCTAGAGTGTCGGGAATCCAAGGTCTTTATAAGTTTTATTTTTATTTATTTACAATCCTATTCGTTATGATTTATTTTGAACGTTTCATAAGATAAATTACTTATTTGGGCATTGCATGCCTTATTAAAATTCCATTTATATACAAGTTCACATACCTCACGGGGGATCACTCAACACTCGGCCGAAGGTGTATATTTTTAGTGAATCACTCGAGAGCGGCATGGAACTTACGCCTTCCATAGGCTTGCCAAGCAATCAATCCTCCTCCTTTTTAACTTTTTACCTTTGTAAATATCAAGAGGACTTTTGGGGTGAAGGGTTAGGCTGGGGTAAAAGGTGGGTGGTTGGGTTAGTGGTTAGTAAAAAGGGCGAAAATCGTAACAAGCGTCGGTTTTCGTGAAATACCTTGTTTTTAGTGACTTTTTATTTTTGAAGTATTTCTCCAAACAAGCTTTTATATAGCTTTTGTTTGTTTTTGACTTCATCACTATTGTTTTTTTTTTTTTTTGATCGTCACATAAAAAGGTGAGTTTACGAAAAAGCGAGCTTGTTACTAAAATAAAGGGTGAAAAATAAAAAGGTTTTTGGTGGGTAAAAAGGGTTTTGGGGTAATGAAATGAAAGGTTTAGGCTCAAAGGGGCTATCTAGGGGGATTTTGGGTAGGTGATAAAAAAAATGAAAAATAATGGTTTTGAAAGAAAAATGGTTAGTCCTAATGCCTCCATCATTTACTTACTTGGGTTTAAGTTGGTAAGGACCGGGAATGTATCGTCGTGGCAAGTTCTAGATTTGTAAGAACCAAGCGGCTATTCACACAAGAAACGAAAAATGAGCATTTAGTCTAAATATGTATATTTTTATGCTCAATAAAGGCTCAAAACTCACTTTTGTGGGAATGGGTTTTTAATGTGATCAAATATATATAATCGAATTTTTAACTAGACTTGTTATGCCCTTTCATAATTTTCTTATGTTGGTTCTTTGTTATCACGACGCTATCGGTTGTAAACTTGTAAAAATATAACCTTTTTAGAACTTGTTATTCCCAACTTAAACTAAGACAAGCAAATAAATAAAATGAAAAAGTTTTTGAAAAAAAATTGGGGTGTTTAGCGGTTCCAATAGAGTTTTGTGTAAGGCTTGTGTTTAGGATTTGCAAAATTTCAAGGTTTTAGCATCCCACCCCCCCCCCCCCACACTTAAATTACACATTGTCCTCAATGTGTCCAAAAATAAAGTTTTTGGTTGATTAGAATGTGTAAAAGTGGGTTTAAAAAGCAAAGATTTATGTTACTGGCATCCTGGACACGGCCCCGTGTTGACCGGGCACGGCCCCGTGGTCAAGTGCCAGTAACAAAAATTAGAGAATTGAAACAGAAGCCTGGACACGGGGGCGTGTCCGCCGAACACGGCCCGTGTCCAGTTACCTGAACTGGGTGATTTTCTGCAGGGGGCTCAGCACGGGGCCGTGTTGGTTGGGCACGGCCCGTGTTGAGCTTTCTGTGATGGAGATTTTTGTCGGGTTGCTCTGTTCTTCGTGCATGGTTCCATTTTTCTCGTTCCCTTTTTCATCCATTACCACGATGAGTGTGTTTTATTTTCAAAACAACCATCAATCTTAAAAACCATCATAACATTGCTAATCATAGAGAGACATTACATTAAGTTAGCTAAATAACTAGGGGATACATGAGGTTATCATAAGGGTTCTACTTATTTAGGAAAATTTCGGGAATAGCTTCCCGATGTAGTAACACTCTCTAGCCGATGGCTCCTCGGTTGTCATTCAAAGCCATTCTTCTATCTCCCTTGGGAGGTAGAAGGTAGCTTCATTCTCTTCGGTGTCTCGAGGAGGAACGCTCACCGGGACTCCTTGCACCACCCTTGGTTGAGGTACTTGGTGCATGGCGTGCCATTCGGCTGGAATGATGACCTCGGGTACTACATTCCACGCCCTTTGGGTTATCACCGGAACCAAAGGCGGGGAAGCGAGAAGGTTTAACCTTTGGTGCAGGAGGTTTACTTCTCGCAGGCAGCCCTCCAAACCTACCGTCAGATGATTAATACGGTCCACCAATGCTTCTTCTACCCCCGTCATTTCGTCTATGGCTTCCCTCAAAGCGTAAACGTAGTTTACTAGGGAATCCTCCGCCGTGGACGATCTCCTTCCATTTCGGTTATTTCTTGAAGATGTTCCGCTGTTTCTGCTGGCCATTTTCTGCGAAATAAGCCGAAGATAACTAAACTTTTGCAAAACAGTACCTCGAACACGGCCCCGTGCTCAGTGAGCACGGCCCCGTGTTCAGCTGTCTGCAGGATTTTTGTCTAACGATTCCAGGTTTTTAAATTATTTTAATACACTTTTATTGTGTTTTAAGCTCAGATAATTTAAAACAAAGTTATAGAACTAACTTTAGACAAGAATCCGTAGCAAAAACTCCTACAAACCTTTCATAGAAGGTTGGAATCATGGGTTTCCAAGCTTCCATGGAGGTAATGTTTGAAAAATTTTTGGAAGAAGGAGAAATGAACAAAAGTGGAAAAGACAAGATGGTCCTTAGGAACCTTCTTTTAGCACTTACCTAGGATGGTATATGTGAAGATCCCAGGAATCTCTGCTTGGTGAAGTGGTCAAAAATGAGCAGGATTCAGGCTGCATTTAAAGAAAACGACAGCACACTGGACACGGCCCCGTGTCC
Source organism: Helianthus annuus (assembly GCF_002127325.2). Classification (NCBI taxonomy): domain Eukaryota; kingdom Viridiplantae; phylum Streptophyta; class Magnoliopsida; order Asterales; family Asteraceae; genus Helianthus; species Helianthus annuus. The sequence goes on along the minus strand of NC_035433.2, from coordinate 124,786,905 downwards.
GCTGGACACGGCCCCGTGTGCAGAGAAAATCCTGACACATTTTGTCCGTATTCTGACAGAATCAGCAGAGAATCTTCTGAGTGAACACGGGGGCGTGTTGACCGGGCACGGCCCCGTGTCGGCAGGCTGTTTTATGGAGTTTTGTCTCTTACTAAGGAGTTAATTTATATCGGGTGGCTCTTGACTTGTTGGAACAACCCCAAAGTGGTTATCGGTGAGGGTAATTCCTATTTTCATTCTAGGTGGACAAGTCCAACCCTTTTCCGGGCTCTCGTTAAAGAAGGTGTATGCCGAATCGCTCAGGTCTATGTATGCACCGAACGAAGTCGATGGGGAGTCCTTCACGGCACAATCGGCACAGGGACGACTATCGTCCACGTCTTTTCTAGGTATGAAGGTATTTTCGGGAGCAACGAGGTTGTCGGAATGCGGTTCCAACATTTCCTCATGGTCATCATCTTGGGATGGATCTATAAAATCCTTCCTAAGTTCTTTTGACCAATTGAGAAGTAGTTCTTCTAGTTGAAATAACTCGTCAAGGAGCATTTCTCCTAGAATATCTGGCTGGGCGCATTCGAGGGAGAAATAGTGCTTATTTTTACTTTCGCCCCTCTTAAGGTTACAAGGAATTGGTGGGTCTATAAAGTGGGGCCTATAAGTGAGAAAATAACATTTTAATTCCTCATGTTCGCCTCCACATAATCGACACCACAAACCATAAGAGTGCCGAAAGTAAAAAGAATTACTATCACTCATGTTTGTGTCAGAAATTACCAACCGCCGGGATCTAACGGTTCTGTTTTCAGCAACTGAATCTTGGGCACGGGGGCGTGTTGAGTGGACACGGCCCCGTGTTCAGCCTACTGTCTGACTTAAAAACAGGATTGCCAGTTCCAATGATTGAGCACGGGGCGTGTTCAGCGGGCACGACCCCGTGTTGAGCTCTGCAGAAGCTGAAAATCTAAGAAAAAATCCTAAAAAATTAAAGAAAAATAAAAATATGATTAGGCCGTTGATTCCTAACTTTCTTAAAATCCTTGTGTCCCCGGCAACGGCGCCAAAAACTTGATGCGTGTCAGTGTATATATGTTTTAGATATATATTTAAGCCCCTTTTTACACTTTTAGCCAAGTTTTAAATTTATAAAACACGATATTTACTAACACTAAACACACATATGGGCAAGTGCACCCATCGTGGACGTAGTATAGTGTTGGTAAGATACCGAGGTCGTCCAAGGACACAAGAGCTTTTAATACCGGTTTATCCTCAACGTCTAACCAAATCAAAAAGTGAGAAAAATGTTTTAAACTAAGAAAAATAAAAACTAACTAAATGCTGAAAAATAAAATAAAATAAAAACAGATAGACAAGATGAATCACTTGGATCCGACACGTGTATTAGTATAACCTTTGATTATTTTCGCACTTTTGCACTTGTTTAAGAGATTATCTTAGTTATTGTAGTAGGCCCCTCTTTTGAAGGCGACGTTACCCTCAACCCAGTAGTTTGAGTCAGCAAGGATACAATCCTAAAGGGTCGGATTATTGAAAGATAATGAATTAAGTTATTAATGCAAATTGTGGTAGGCCCCGCTTTTGGCGGTGACGTTACCCTCGGCTAAGTAGTCTGAGTCAGCAGGGATACAGTCCTAAATAGCCGAGTTATAGTATTAATAGTAGTTAACTTATGAGGGGGTCAAAGAGTTTGGATCCCCGCCATCCAATACCTATGGGCATTGAAGGAGATCCTACTAAATTTGACCCAGGTCCCAAGCAGGACCTCTAAACGCTGAACAAGGGCAAGACCCTTACCAAACCGTTCCCTTAACCCCCGACCAGGTAGCCAACATACCTCCATATAGACCGTGGAGATATGAATGGTGAAAATCTTTTATTTTATATAGACAGTAAAATAATGCCAAGACACCACGGACAAACGATAAGGAAAGATCACCTTCAACATAAGTAACTAGTTATTAAAGTCATTAATACAAAACCAAATAAAAAGTGCAAAAGATTAAAAATAAAAAGTATTATACTAAACACTTGTCTTCACCAAGTGATGTAAGAGACTTAGGCAAACATGGCCTTGATTGTCAAGAACTCTTACGATCAATCTTGGATCCCGAGACGACTCACACACTCTACGATGGACAATGGATGATGGTGGTGGATGATGGTGTTATGGTGGTGGTGGGTGGTGGATGAAGTGTGAGAGAGGTGGTGTGCCAAGGGATGAGAGAGAATGAAGCCAAGCTCCTCTATTTATAGGCTGAACAGAAGGCTGGACACGGCCCCGTGTCCGCTGGACACGGCCCCGTGCCCGTCTGACATTCTCTCTCTTCATTAATTGTAATTGCGAATTACAATTAATGCGCCTGCTGTACTTTCACCACGCCCCCGTGCCCGCTGGACACGGCCCCGTGGTGGGCAATGGAAGCTTCTACTGGTTTGTCTTTTCTGCTGCTTCCTGGGCACGCCCCCGTGTTCGCTGGACACGGGGCGTGTTCAGACTCTGTTTCTTCTCTTTCGCCTTGGGAGGTGCCGTTGAGGGTCCGGGCAGTCTACTTTTGTTCCTTTTCTTGTATTTATGCTAGAATTAGTTGTCTTTTTGCTTCTTTTGTGATTTTGAGCTCATTTAATCCTGAAAATGCAAAAGGAAGACAAAAACACTATTTTTCCAACATTAGTACTCAAAAAGGGTTAGTTTTATGCCTTAATTGATGTGATTTATATGTTGCATTTTGCACACATCACCCATCCTTGAGAAGGAAATACGAAAATAAATACTTGAGAAGTATTATTACAAGAATATTGGTTAACAATTATTCCAAAAATTATAAATATAATTTAAGTTGAAATATTAATTATTTTGACAATAATTATATTGGAAAGATATCAAAAATGTTAACTCTAAGTCAAGGCACGACCTGTTTGTCTAATAGACGTTAGTACATTGTAGGTAGTCGTGTTTGCTGAAGAGATTTGAGTTACGATTCTGAAGACGCAAGACAGTGAGTTCATGCCCCCCCTTTTCTTTAAACTGTTTTGTTTATTAACCTCGGGGGTGAAATACATGTTACAAAAGGATTACATACAAACACAATTGGTATGGTTAGCCTAGGAAAGTACCATAGATCATGTGAATGGGTAGGCGGATACTTGAGACCATTAATCCTCGTTTAAGGACCGAGGGGCATGAGTGATAGATCTATTTAGGTGTAGCGAGCCGACACCCATGAGGACCAGGGTGGCCCATAGGGTGACTATGTCTTCCAGCCGGAAGCCCGGTACAAAGTTGCTAGGTTTGAGTCTTCCTACACCGTCACACATATCAGTGGCCTTGCAAACCATTGGTGATCTTTTCCTTGTTTGCTTTCATACCGGGATTTACAAACATACATACATACACTGTTTACAAAGGTTTATACTTACATTTACAAACACATGAACTCGCTCAACTTTTGTTGATGTTTTCAAATTACATTTATTTCAGGGAACTAAGTGGATCTGGCAGGTGTTGCATGTTTTCGGGCTGCGTCACAAATAAAAGATGTCATCCGAGGTCGTAGGGTTTAGGAGATGTATCCTATTCCTGGACGGGATATATGTTTCTAAACTTGGTTTTAGTTAAGGTCTTTTGTTGAGTCTTCGTGAACTCATTTAAACATGTTGTGGTTTGTAACTTGAATTTGGGGTCAACGTTTCAGACAAGTATGTTGTGGTAGTTTCAAACTAAATTTTATGGATGAACATCTTATGGTTTTATCATATAGCGTTGTTATGATTGAATGCTATGGTATTAAGAAAGTCACACCAATAATCACGCTTCTGCAAAAGTCAGTGTGTGACAGACCATTTCCCTGAAGCTCAGGACATAGAGATGGATGATGATCCGGATCCTGCTGAACCACCATCTGGGACACCGACTCACCCCATTGAGATTTCGGATAGGTCGTATTTTCATGGAACACCTTATCGTGGTCCAGACAGCTATGAGGCAAGGTTTGCCGAATACAACTGGGTGTTTACTCCCTCTTACAACTCGTCTCAGCAGCAGCAACAGAAGGATCCCTTGGAGGATTCACGTTTTGTAGCGGTCACTCCACCACCACCACCACCAGAGCAGCAACCGCCTCTGGAGCCACCGAGGCGTAGGAGATCAGGAGCACGGATGTTCGTGCGAGATAAGTCGTGAAATCTCTGCACGTATTCAGCAATCTTCGGACCATCCATCTTGAGGTTCCAAAACTCAGTTTCCAACTTTTGAATCTCAGCCCTTGAACAATATTTCTTGCGCATGAGTTCCTTCATTTCATCCCATGACATGGCGTATGCAGCTTCTTCTCCCAAGGTCTGAACTTGGAGATTCCACCAAAATAGAGCACCGTCTAGAAAAAGTCCCGAAAGCTACAGCATCGGTCTTTTCCGCCCATCTAGTGCTCCGACGCACACTTGCTCATTCTTAGCACAGAATCGGTTTTTTCCGCCCATCTGACGAAAGCTACAACACCCCCGGTGCCGTCGAAATTCAGAGGCTTACAGTCTAGGAACTGCTTATAGGTACAGCCTGTACAAGCAACATCATTCACAGCAAGCATTAGCGAACGCACATGGAATATCCAAATGTAACGTAATGTGTCTTTAGTGACTTAAACATTACCATGATGTGGGTTATTTCCAGAGCTACCCCCGCTATGTTCAGAGCGCAGGGCCTCGTGCTGTGCTATCGCTTGTGAAATCCGTTCTTTTAACTCAGCCTCTGTTGTGGGCAATCGGGTTTCTCTTCGTGGAGGCATCTTCTATGAGAAGATTGCATCGGTCAGGTCTTATGCATATAAGTATGTAGTACATTTATATAATAACATTTATCAACACAAATAAACACACAACATCTCAATCATAATTACAAACAAGTAATTCAACAATGCATATAATGAGAATATTGCGATTGAGCTTTCATATATCAATGACCACAATTACAGTTTCACATGTTCTACAATGTACCATACATCAAAAGGGACTACAGGGTCACATCACCCTTGTCCAAATCGTCTATCAAACTACAACAGTCATAAATCTAAAAGTGGTCTCCAAAAGGTTGTGCAAACTGGGCTCAATAGCGATACTCTTATCAAAAGTACGCTACCTGCATAAAACCAAAAAACCTGCTATGCTGATGGTGGAGGAGGAAGAGGTGGAGGAACGAAAAGCAAACTGCGCACATGCGCTAACTCCTCCTCAAGAGCATAAACGGTACGCAATAGATAACTAATCTGCTGCTCCATAGTAAGAAAACGAACGTCAAAATCTGGGTATGGCAGAAGAGGAGCGGGTGGAGTCGCGAAAGGTGACGGACAAGGCAAGGTGGAGGACGTGGAATCCTCTCAAGATCCATGACTCTACGACACAACATCTCCTGCAGAAGCAGCAAAGACAAGAGTAAATCATCTCTCGTGTAACCAGTGTAATGTGAAGGATGGTATGGATCAGAAACAGGCATAGTGTTGGGCGGAAACCAGATGAGTGGCTCGCCTGATAGTGTGCAGAAGCAAAATGAGCAGCAGGTGCAAACGGTGGCATAAAGGGAAAGGCCGCTGACACAGGTGGAACATGGCCAGACGGCTGGCTGGACGGACCTTCCCCTGGACGGGGTGGAGGGATATCCTGTAAGAATGTGATCGGCAAGTATGTGCAGTGAATATAAGACACATGCGGGTGAAACGGGGCGGTATCAACGGGTGCATGTGTAGGTGCAGGTGGGGGAGTAACAGGCCTAACAAAAGGAGGCAAGTCATCATCGTCCTCTATCCACCCATTGCGGGTGAATGTGTAACGGGGATATATCCGATCAGCAAAAGGAGCATGGTCAGCGGCTGCAGGGATCGGATTGGGTATAAGGGGTGCAACAACGTGTATGCCAATAGGTACAGGGTCATGCTTAGGCAGAGGATCGTGAGTAGGTATAGGCTCGGGTGTAAGCATGGGCTCAGGGTCGGCTGGTGCTAACTCAAGATCAGCTGGTATCGGCTCGAGATCAGCGGGTACATCAAAAAGCTGATCGTCGGGAACGAAGTCAATCTCATGCTCCCGATCAATGTCAGGATCAAACTCATCATCAAACTCGAAGTCCTGAACAGGTGCGGCAGACATGGCTGTGTCAGAATCAGAATCGGTGGGATAACGCTGCAATCCCAGTGCACGCAAAGTAGTAGATGACACAGACTCGAATGAATCAGGACCGGAACGATCAGATGAAATCTCAATGATCGGAATCTCAATAAGCGGAACAGCAATGACATCATCGACTGGAATTCCATCACCCTGGGCCTCCTCAGGGGGGACCCTCAATAAAAAGATCGATATCATCGTCAGACATGGCATCAAAAGGCAGATCCTCAAGAGGAAAAGCCGCAAAAGGAAGAGGGGCGAGGATCGGGACCACGGCCTGCTCATCATCGGGATGTCCGAGGATGACAAGATCCTGGTCAGGAATAGGAATGGAAAATGGACCCTCGTCAAGTAGACCATCAGCATGCGGTATGACGTCGCCAGAATGAGGTAAAGCGAACGGCTAGAAATCATCGTCATCGCTACTCTCAGTGTCACAGGTGAAAACCTCAGGGTCCGAAACAATCTCATCATCCGAAACTATGGCCATATGGTCTACGGTATCTGATAGCTCACTCTCAGATGATGACATGGTATCTGTAACAAAACAATCACAACATATGCACATATATCAACAATCATCAAATAAGCATGTTAGCAGTAACAATGTAAGCATGTATTCATCCTAGTCTTCCCAGACTATACCACCCAGCCTCTCAGACTGAACTACCTAGCCTCTCAGACTAAACTTCCCTAGTTTCTCAAACTGAACTACCCAATCTCTCAGACTAAACTTCCCCAGTCTCTTAGACTAAACTTCCCCAGTCTCTTAGACTGAATTATGAACATAAACTTTGAAATGTGTTTCGTGTCTTTTGTTTGTAAAAATGTTTGTTCCCTGGATCTGGTCGTTTTGTGTATGCAATGTAAACATGTTTGAAAACATTTTCGTGAGAGCCCTAATGATCATAGTCTAGACTCGAGAAAGATTCCTAGTTCGCTACGATCGAAGCTCTGATACCAAGCTGTCACACCCTGACTTTTGCGGAAGAGTGGTTATTGTTGTGACTTTCTTAATATCATAGAATTCAATCATAACAACAGCTATATGATTAAAACCATAAGATGTTCATCCATAAAATTTAGTTTGAAAATACCACAACATACTTGTCCGAAACGTAGACACCAAATTTAGGTTACAACCACAACATGTTTAAATGAGTTCACGAGGACTCGACAAAAGACCTTAGATGAAACCGAGTTTAGAACCCTGTATCTCGTCCAGGATTAAGATACATGTCCAAAACCCTAGTGACCTTGGATGACATCTTTTATTCATGATGCAGCTTGAAACATGCAAACACCTGCCAGATCCACTTAGTTCCCTGAAATACATGTAATTTGAAAACATCAACAAAAGTTGAGCGAGTTCATGTGGTTGTGTATGAATAAACCTTTAAAGTATGTCTGTATGTATGTATGTATGTCCCTGGTATGTAGCAATAAGGAAAAACAGATCACCAATAGTTTGCAAGGCCAATGGTATGTGTGAAATGGTGCAGGAAAACTCAAACCTAGCGGATTTTGCCACGACATTAGTATGTGGACATAGTCACCACATGGGCCACCCTGGTCCTCATGGGTGTGGGCTCGCTACACCCAAATAGATCTATCACTCATGTCCCTCGGTCCTTCGACGAGGATTAATAGCCTCGGTCCTTTCACATGATCAAGCAGTAACCCTCCTTAGCTAACCATACCATGTATAAAACGTTTGTAAACAATTGTAACATGTATTTCACCCCCGAAGTTATAAAACTGAAAACACTTAAAAGAAAAAGGGGGACATGAACTCACAGTTTTGTGTCTTCACAATCGTAACTCTTGTCCCTTCAGCAACACGACTACCTACAGTGTACTAGGGTCTATTAGACGAACGGGTCGTGCCTTGCCTTAGTATTTATGTTTTTGAGTTACGTTTCTTTCATGTCTTCAATATTATTCCAAGTTATAATTTCTTGTTAAAATAATGATTATTTTAACTTTAAATTATATTTAGTTTTGGAATAATTTGTTAAACAATATTCTGTATTAATACTTCTCAAGTATTTATACTTATATTTCCTTCCCAAGGATGGGGGTATCTTATACATGTATATTCGTATTCTTGTATTTGTAGTTCCAAAATAATATATTTTTAAGTCTAACTTAGAAATATATATTTAAACTTATTTTGTCCAAAAATAATGTATTTCAAGAAAATATATATTTTTCAAAAAATCATATATCTTCTAAATATTCTAGGTAAACATATTTTTACTTCTCAAAAATAATATATTTTCTCCTTGTCGAAAATATGATATAACTTGGTAATATTTACAAAAATCATATTTTCATTTCTTGCATCCAAAATAATATTTACCAAAAATATGCTCATAAATGTATTTGCCGGAATATTTTGTAAGTTACATTCTTTCGTTCGGTTTCACAATATTATGTGTGTAACTTATATATTTATTCCTTGTGATTTTTGGTAATATTTTGGATTGTAATTTCTTGGTATATGTTAAGTTATATTACTTTAACCCTAAAATAATATAACTATTACACAAAGCATACAAATATTCACACACGTCATGTCTTTAATGTAAATATATATTCTAAATACATATTTATCCATTTTTCTTTATAAAAAACAACCTCCAATATTTGTATTTTTTTGTTACAAAAATTATGGCAAAGTTTATATTGAAAACCATATTTAAAATACACTTGTAAATATTTGTTAGAAAATATTTTTCTAAGTGTTTATATTTTTAGAAAATTTTGCCATAGTTTCCCCTAAAAATGGAGGTGTCCATGCTATCAAAGCATATCATTTTCTTTTCAAAAATCATCACAAACAATCAACAATCAACCTACACTTACCAAGTGCCAAAACAATGCTATTTACATAACAATCATGAACTTGAACTTTCATAAAAACTTGTAGTAACTTGGTAGTGTGTTTAGTAGATTTAGTTACCCTCCAAAACGTATTTACTTCTTTATAAACTTCATTCTTGAAAGATTTGGGTGTTTACAGCTTGTAAACATGTTTTACAAAAACATTTCTTTGTGAGGTCTTCTTGTTTCATAAGTGTTTATACACTTGTTTTACTACCAAAAATAGTGTATGTTTGAGTAAGAACCAAATCTATGTAAATCTTGTTATTTAACTTGGTTTCTTTGGAAAAACTATTTTTGAAATCATCCAAGTTTATGTCTAGTAAACATGTTACATACTACATCATTCACAAAATCATTTTCATTCTTCAAGTTCATGAGAGACATAAAGTATGATGATCTTGGTCTTTCACAAGATCATCACCTTAACTTACTAGATCATGTGTCTAATCACAATCTAGTAGGTTTCTTATGATGTCTAACATCACTAACACAAATCATCAATCATCAAGAAGTAAATCAACACAAATCAACATGTATTCATATGGTATTAAGCTTATGTTAAAGATTCATGATTAAGTTCTTTAGTGTTCTTCAAGATTAACAATGTTCATCATCTTTTAACCAACAAAATATGAAGTAACAAGAGATTATAAGGGCCTTACTACTAGCTCTATGGCTAGGGATGAACACAAGAGGTTGAAGATGACAAATGTGTTGGATAATAGCAAATGAGAAAGGTCCTTGAAGATCCAAGGCCACCAAGCTTGCTTGTAGACCTTCTTACACCTTTGTGAGTATATGGAATGATTGAACAAGATTGAATGATGATGGTGGTGTTGGTGGGTGTTCACGGCCGAGAGTGGGGAGAAGGGAAGGAGAAGTGTGGTGTGATTAAGTGTGTGAAAGATGAATGAGCACTAGGTCTTCTTATAACCATATTATAGTTTTACCCAATGGTTAATGTGTCTTCAAAGTACATAATAAATCTCATAACAAATCTTGCAAGATCAAGGGAAATCAAGGTGGTGGGGCCACCTAGTGACCGTCCACGTAAGGTGGGGGTATTAGTTGTGGTTTAATGGTAAGTTGTGATTAATGGTTAGATTCTAAGTGTATTAGTTAGGTGTCATGTTATTATGTGTTATATAGTGTGTTCGGGTGTTCGGGATCATAACTAGCTCAGAAACACTAAAACAATGTTTCTAGTATAATTTTGGTATTTCGTGTAGTGGCCGGTTGTTCGGTTGGGTACCGGTTCGTTAAAGTGTCAAACTATACCGTTTAGTGATCTTTATGTACCCTTTTGTGACACTTTTAATTCCCGACAGTTAGGAAAGCATTCAGGACCATTTAGTCATATTTTTACATGTTTCCAACTTGTTAAAATGCTGAATTTTGCTGAAATATGCTGAATTCAGCACTTTAAGCGGGTTTTAGGCACTTCCCGACACTTAAACTATCACCTAGTGAAGCAGTTTTGTGATCCTCACTTCCCTACACACTATACTAGTGTAGTACTTTGTCTCTGGCTCATACTGGGTCTCAAAACACTGTTTGTCTATGTACTGAACCTCGTCAGCATTTTTCTGAGTTATCCACTAACTGTGCTAGCTGTGCTTTGTGCATCGTTTATGTCAATAGAGTTTGTATGTAGTAATGATGTGACATTATGAAATGTGATGCACATGTAAGTATGATACAGTAATCAGATAGCAATCAATTGTAATTCAGCACAGTCATTAAGCACTAATTATGTTTAATTAAATTGTACGAATACCTGGATTTTTGACAGTTGTCACACACACGAGTTCTTGACAGACTGTTGAATGAATCTAGTGGTACCCGTGTCAGAACTCAGTCTGTACCACACTCAAAACCACTCTCAAAGACTCATACTCGCAAGAGTGAATCTCATCATTCATCGAACCAAAGGAGTATCCCATCTAAGAAGATTGAGCTCAAACAAGAACCACGTGTTAAGGGTTGTTCTTATAAGTATTTCGTCTCTTGCAAGCCTAGAGACTTCACAGGGGAGAAAGGAGCCATCGATTGTATGACTTGGCTCGATGAAATGGACACTGTGGTTGATATTAGTGGTTGTGCAGAGCAAGATGTTGTGAAGTTTGTGTCACAATCATTTAAAGGAGAAGCTCTAGCGTGGTGGAGGTCATTGATTCGGGCTACTGGGAAGATTCCGTTGTTTAATCTGTCTTGGGACCAGTTTGTTACGTTGATCAAAGAAAATTTATGTCCTCAACATGAGGTTGAGAAGATTGAGACTGATTTTCTGACATTGGTTATGAATAACTTGGACTGTCAAGCATATCTCACAAGTGTTAACACCATCTCTCGATTGGTTCCATACTTGGTGACACCGAAACCAAAACGTATAGCCCGTTTCATTGGGGGTTTAACCCCGGAGATTAAAGCTAGTGTGAAAGCATCTCGACCTACCTCATTTAGGTCAGTAGCTGATTTGTCATTATCTCTAACCCTTGATGCGGTCAGGCAGAGATCGCGTAGGAATTCTGATGCTGGGAAGAGAAAGCATGAGGATGATAACTCACACTGTTCAGACAAGAAGCACAAGGGGAACTCTGATCACAAGAAGAGTTTAGGGTTAAAGAAAGATGACCAACAGTCGGGTGAGAAGCCCAAATGCAAGACCTACAAGAAGCGCCATCTGGGAAAGTGCAGGTATGAATCAAAATCCCAATCGTAGCCTAGGGCTTGTGGGATCTGTAAGTCTTCCGAGCATAAGACGTTGGATTGTAAGAAGATTAAGGATGCGACTTGTTACAACTGTAACAAGAAGGGGCATATCAAGTCTAATTGCCCAAAGTATGCCAAGAAAGCTGAGGAAGGCAAGAAGACCAATGCTAGGGTCTTTCAGATGAATGCACAAGAAGCCATTCAGAACGACAACTTGATAACAGGTACCTTTCTTATGAATGATGTTTTTGCAAGGGTATTGTTTGATTCAGGTGCAGATAAGTCGTTTGTTGACGATAAGTTTTGTAAGTTATTAAATATGCTTGTTAAACCCCTAAGCATCAAATATGAAGTAGAATTAGCCGATGGTACCATAGAAACCGCTCCAACCGTGTTAGATGGATGTTTCATATCCATTAGGAACCACTCTTTTCCATTGGATTTGCTTCCTTTGAAACTAGCTGGGTTTGACATAGTAATAGGCATGGATTGGTTATCTCATAACAAAGCTCAAATCATCTGCGACAAGAAACAAGTGGTTATCAAGACTCCGTATGGTGAGCCACTTACCATACAAGGAGACACTAAGCATGGGTTGCCTAAGTAAGTATCCATGCTTAAGGCATCAAGGTGTATGAAGAAAGGTTGTTTCATTTATATGGCACAAGTGACTATTGATGAACCAAAGCCCAAGGTTGAAGACATCCCTGTTATTTCTGAATATCCAGAATTACTCCTTGAAGAACTACCTGGTTTACCACCAGATAGGCAAGTGGAGTTCAGAATTGACATCATTCCTGGAGCAGCACCCATTGCAAGAGCACCTTACGGACTCAACTGGATGATTTATTAGCAAAAGGATTTATTCGACCTAGCTCATCTCCTTGGGGAGCCCCGATCCTGTTTGTGAAGAAAAAGGATGGATCGATGCGTCTATGCATCGATTATCGCAAACTTAACAAAGTCACAATCAAGAATAGATATCCATTGCCCAGGATCGACGATCCGTTCGATCAACTCCAAGGAGCAAGTTATTTCTCAAAGATTGACTTGAGATCAGGTTATCATCAGCTAAAGGTTAGAGATGAAGATGTGCACAAGACTGCATTCAGAACTCGTTATGGTCACTACGAGTTCTTAGTGATGCCTTTCGGGCTCACTAATGCACCAGCAGCGTTCATGGATCTCATGAATCGCGTTTGCAAACCCTATTTGGACAAGTTTGTCATCGTCTTCATTGATGACATCCTCATTTACTCAAAGAACCAGAGTGATCATGAGAAGCGCCTTCGATGTATTCTGAAACTTCTTCAGCAAGAGAAGCTCTATGCCAAGTTTTCAAAATGCGAGTTTTGGCTTCGCGAAGTCCAATTTATTGGACATGTGGTTAGCGAGCGTGGTATCCAGGTGAATCCCGCTAAGATTGAAGCCATGGTGAATTGGCAAGAACCGAAGACGCCCACAGAGATTCGTAGCTTTTTAGGTCTGGCAGGATATTACAGGCGTTTTATCAAAAATTTCTCAAGGATTGTTGCACCCCTAACTTCATTAACTCGCAAGAATATCAAGTCTGGTTAGGGTCCTAAGCAACAAGAATCCTTTGATGTTCTTAAACAAAAGTTAAGCAATGCACCAGTGTTGACATTGCCAGAAGGTGTTGAAGAATTTGTGGTTTATTGAGACGCATCGCACACAGGCATGGGATGTGTGCTTATGCAGAAAGGCAAAGTTATTGCTTATGCTTCCCGTCAATTAAAGGTGCACGAGAAGAATTACACCACCCACGATTTGGAGTTGGGTGTCGTTGTATTTGCATTGAAGCTTTGGAGGCATTACCTGTATGGGACTAAGTGTGTGATCTATTCTGATCATAAGAGACTTCAGCATCTGTTCAACCAGAAAGATCTGAACATGAGACAGCGTCGATGGGTGGAGACACTGAATGACTATGATTGTGAAATCCGATACCATCCAGGTAAGGGCGAATGCGGTCGCCGATGCCTTGAGCAGAAAAGAAAGAATTAAGCCCATTAGAATCAATGCCAAGAGCATTGAATTGAGAAACAACTTGAATGAAAGGTTGCTAGCCGCTCAGAAGGAAGCTGTGTTAGAAGCTAACTTCCCAAATGAAAAGTTGGGTGTGACTGCCGATCAACTGTCTTGTGACAAGGATGGAATTCTAAGATTGAATGGACGAATATGGGTTCCAATTTATGGTGGACTACGAGATGTGATTCTTCAAGAAGCCCATAGCTCTAAATACTCAGTTCATCCTGGAAGTGACAAGATGTACTAGGATTTGAAGGCAAATTACTGGTGGATAGGTTTGAAGAAATCTATCGCCACTTATGTGGCCAAATGTTTGACGTGCGCACAAGTTAAAGCTGAACATCAAAAGCCGTCAGGTTTGCTGCAACAGCCTGAACTTCCCATATGGAAGTGGGAAATGATAACTATGGATTTTATCACCAAGTTACCAAAGACAAAGCGAGGAAATGATACTATTTGGGTTATAGTTGACAGGTTGACTAAGTCAGCTCACTTCTTACCTATTAAGGAAACACACAGCTCAGATAAGTTAGCTCAGCTGTATGTGGACGAGATAGTATATCTCCACGGAGTGACAGTGTCTATTATCTCTGATAGGGATATAAGATACACGTCTCACTTTTGGAAAATCTTTCAGCAGTCGTTAGGCACTCGATTAAACTTCAGCACCGCGTATCATCCTCAGACGGATGGTCAAAGTGAGCGTATAATTCAAACGCTGGAGGATATGTTAAGAGCTTGTGTCATTGATCTAGGTGGAAGTTGGGATGATCATCTTCCATTGATTGAATTCTCGTATAATAATAGCTATCACTCCAGTATTCAAGTTGCACCTTTTGAAGCTTTGTATGGAAGAAAGTGCAGGACGCCAGTTTGTTGGGCGGAAGTTGGAGATGTCCAGCTAACAGGACCTGATATAGTCCTGGAGACGACCGATAAGATTGTGCAGATTCGTGATCGTCTCAAAGCTGCCAGGGATAGGCAGAAAAGCTACGCAGATAAAAGTCATAAACCTCTTAAATTCGAGGTAGGTGACAAAGTTCTACTTAAGGTGATGCAAGCCCGGACCTGAGCCCACAACAGGAGCCCGACCCGTAACCTAGTCCGACCCATGTCGACTACCCAGCTGGACGCCAAATAAAAGAAGTTTATTTAATTTATTTTCAGCATTTATCTCTTTGTTTAAACTTTGTTTCCTGCAGTTCTATTTCTTTGGGTTGTTTCCTATTTTCTGGGATCTAGATTAGTTCACATTCTAGTCTCAGTTGTGTACGACATTTTGGATTGGTTTTTGTTTTGTTCAATAAAAATTGGCCCTGCTCTAGTTTAGGAATTCTGATTATCACTGTGTTGCTATAGAAATTGCATCAGTTGGTATCAGAGCTCAGCTGTGATTCCACGGCAGAACGTGGAGGAGTTCTTCGACGCCAACCCCGTAGAGACGCCAGCCGAGGCAACGAGGATGACCGAAGAGATCCACGTGATATCGAAGAAATTGCTAGGCTGCGAAAACGAGTCAGGGACTTGGAGTTGCGACATGAAGAACAGGAAGAGGAGACTGAAACTGACTCCGTCATCTAGGATGGGGGGAAGGCATTGGTCGTCCTTTTGTTAATGTTTTTGGTCGACGGGATCGACACCACAACCGTTTTGAATCTGATCCGCTTCGACATATGGGAGTAAAGGTTGAAGTTCTAGAATTTGATGGCAAAGCTCAACCAGATGAATTTATTGATTGGCTCAGCACGGTGGAACGCATTTTCGATCTCATAGACATCCCCGACAAAGTTAAGGTAAAACTTGTTGCTATTAAACTCTGTAAATATGCTTCTTTGTGGTGGGATCATGTCAAAAAGAAAAGGGTTCAAGAGGGAAAGTCAAAAATTGAGACTTGGGAAAAAATGAAGAAACTATTACGGGAAAAGTTTCTACCAAGTAATTATCGCCAAGAAGCTTTCTTGGAATATCATAACTTGTCCCAACGAAATTCTACCTTTGAGGACTTGATTGGTGAATTCGACAAGTTAAGAATGAGGTGTGCGGTTGAAGAGGAAGAAGAACAACTTGTGGCTCGGTTTTTGGGTGCCCTACAACCTGAAATAGCAGATGTAGTCCAACTCCAGCCTTATTGGAGCTATAATGACGTTTGTCAATTGGCCTTGAAGGTCGAAAAACAGCTCAAAACAAGAAGCAAGAACGTCAAGCTCGGCCCAATCAAAGCCGAGAATACTTGTGGTGCGACTCCCGCTCCAGCAACCAATCGGCTCAGCCCAATCAAAGCTGAGAATATTGGCGGATCGCCTAATTTAGCCGCTGCTTCCACCATTGTAAATCGATGTTTTAAATGCCATGGCCTAGGCCATTTCGCTAGAGAGTGTCCAAACAAGCATCTTGTTACGTTCAGTGAAGACACGGAACCCATTTATGATACTACTGGAGAAGAAGAACCCAGTTATTATGACGAAGTTGTGTATCCGGATAAGGGCGAATCCTTAATTGTACAACGGGCTCTTAGTATCGCCCCGGCCTCTTCCATCGGTGACACTCTTTGGCTCCGTAACAATATTTTCCGTACAAAGTGTACATCAAAGGGAAAGATTTGCACTATTATTATTGATGGTGGTAGCTGTGAAAACATGGTGGCAACAAGTATGGTTGAAAAGCTAGGATTGAAAGTCGAACCTCACCCGGATCGGTATCAGTTGACATGGTTCAAAAAAGGAAATGTCGTGAAAGTCACTCAACGGTGCCTTGTTCAGTTTTCAATTGGCAATCGATATTCCGATGAAGTGTGGTACGAGGTTATACCCATGGACGCATGTCATGTTTTATTAGGACGACCTTGGCAATACGATCGACGAACAAAACACGACGGGTTTAAGAATACGTACTCCTTTCGGAAAGACGGCATCAACATTACCCTCGCTCCCTTGGATACCCGCGAAACAAACTCTGAAGCGGTTGTCCTGACCGAATCCGCCTTTATAGATTTCACCAGAATCACTACCCCACATTTCATCCACGCCCTTGTAATTGTCGAGCAAAATGTTACAGCCGAAGAAGTTCCCCCTGTGGTCTGCCCCCTACTAAAAGAGTTCCAAGATGTGTTTCCAGAAGACATTCCCGCCGGCTTACCCCTAATGCGTGAAATCCAGCATTGTATTGACCTTGTTCCCGGTTCAGTCATTCCTAATAAACCTGCTTATCGCATGAATCCAAAAGAGTTTCAAGAACTCCACCGCCAAGTCACCGAGTTGTTGGATAAAGGACTCATCAGAGAAAGCATGAGCCCTTGTGCTCTTCCAGCTTTACTAGTTCCTAAACCCGGAGGCGCCTACCCCATGTGTGTTGATAGTCGTGCCGTCAACAAAATTACAATAAAGTATCATTTCCCCATACCCTGATTTGAAGACTTACTTGATCACTTACATGGGGCTCCAGTTTTCTCTAAGATTGATCTCCGTAGTGGATACCATCAAATTCGTATGCCCCCCGGAGATGAATGGAAGACCGCGTTTAAAACAAGGGACGGTCTTTATGAGTGGATGGTTATGCCCTTCGGTCTCTCGAATGCCCCGAGTACGTTCATGCGCTTGATGAATCATATTTTTAAGCCACTTATTGGATAATGTGTTGTAGTTTATTTTGATGACATCTTGGTATTTAGTCATGACATTCCCCAGCACCTCCGACACCTCCAGCAAGTGTTTACCGTCCTTCGAGCGCAAAAGCTTTATGCTAATGGAAAGAAATGTAAATTCTTATCGTCGGAGGTCCTTTTCTTGGGTTATCTTATTTCAAAATAGGGCATACGGATGGACGAATCCAAGATTAAGGCGATTATGTCATGGCCGACACCTACCTCGATCCACGAGGTTCGAAGCTTTCATGGACTGGCATCTTTTTACCCTCGCTTTATTCGAAATTTTAGCTCCATTGTGGCTCCCATTACTGATTGCTTAAAAGGGTGTACTTTTACTTGGTCCAAAGCAGCTAATAAAGGATTTGAGGAGTTAAAAAAAGTGGTCACCCTAGCCCCTGTACTCGTTTCACCCAACTTTCATGTGGCTTTTCAAGTTGAATGTGATGCTTCGGGGTTGGGAATCGGTGGTGTCTTGAGCCAAGAAAATCGACCAGTTGCTTTCTTTAGTGAAAAACTCAGCGATGCAAAACAGAAGTACAGTACGTACGATAGAGAGTTTTACGCAATCATCCGGAGTTTGGAGTATTGGCGTCACTATCTATTACTCTATTACTGGGAGAATTAGTATTGTTCTCTTATCACCAAGCTCTACGGTTTATTAATGGTCAACACAAACTTAATCTACGCTATGCTAAATGGGTCGAATATTTACAAGATTTTTCGTTCGTCATCAAACACAAAGCTGGTGCTCAAAACACTGTAGCAGACGCCTTGAGTAGGCGTCGATCTCTTCTGTCTTCTCTACAAATTCAGGTTGAGGGGTTTGAATTTTTTCGAGGCCTTTATCCCGCTGATCCAGACTTCTCGCTGATTTGGGAGAACTGTCGCGTTGGTCCTTCGAGGGACTACACCATCCAGGATGGGTTTTTATTCTGGGGGTCTCGATTATGTGTCCCTCATTGTTCCTTGAGAGATGCTATTATTCTGGAAAGCCACCAGGGAGGTTTAGCAAGACACTTTGGACAAGACAAGACCCTCAAACTTGTTCAAGAACGGTTTTTTTGGCCAAAAATGCGTGCTGATGTTAATCGGGTTGTAGACCATTGTCGTATTTTCCATGTTGCAAAAACACACCACTCACATGCAGGTCTTTACACTCCTTTACCTATACCGGAAGGTCCGTGGGAAGACGTTAGTCTCGATTTCGTTGTGGGTCTTCCTAAGACACAACGGCACAAGGATTCGATCATGGTGGTGGTTGATCGTTTTTCAAAGATGGCTCACTTCATTCCATGTGCCAAGACTTATGACGCAAGTCAAGTGGCCCGCCTTTATTTTGCTGAGATCGTTCGACTACATGGTGTGCCTAAATCATTAACGTCCAATCGGGACGTCAAATTTGTGGGTCATTTTTGGTGGACACTATGGAGGCGTTTAGGTTCTAAATTAAACTTCAGCAGTGCTCGTCACCCTCAAAGTGATGGACAAACTAAAGTCACCAACCGTAGTCTTGGAAATCTCCTCCGTAGCCTTGTTGGTAACCACCCTCGGTAGTGGGATACAGTGGTACCCCAAGAAGAGTTTGCATATAATTGTTCTTCGCACCGGTCAACAGGCATGTCCCCTTTCTTGGTTGTCTATGGTAGAAATCCTTTCACTCCACTGGATCTTGCCCCACTACTTGCTACCAGCCATTTTAGCGCTGACGGGGAGGACCGCTCGGCTCAAATCAAAGAAATCCATAAACAGGTGCGGGCACAGATTGAAAATAATAATATAGTATATCAACGTCGGGCGAATGTGCGTCGAAAGAAGGTGATTTTCAATGTCGGTGATCTTGTGTGGATTCATTTAAGCAAGGATCGTTTTCCAGGTGGTCGTTTTGGAAAATTGCAGCCCCGTGCAGATGGCCTGTTTAAAGTACTTGAATGCATCAAAGACAATGCTTATAAAATTGATCTACCAGGTCATTACAATGTTTCTGCCACGTTCAATGTTGCTGATTTGTTGCGGTTTGTGCCTGACGATGATGACCCTTTTGACTCGAGGTCAAGTCTTTTCAAAGAGGGGTAGAATGATGTAAGCCCGGACCTGAGCCCACAACAGGAGCTCGACCCGTAACCTGGTCTGACCCATGTCGACTACCCAGCTGGACGCCAATTAAGTTTATTTAATTTATTTTCAGCATTTATCTATTTGTTTAAACTTTGTTTCCTGCAGTTCTATTTCTTTGGGTTGTTTCCTATTTTCTGGGATCTAGATTAGTTCATATTCTAGTCTCAGTTGTGTACGACATTTTGGATTGGTTTTTGTTTTGTTCAATAAAAATTGGCCTTGCTCCAGTTTGGGAATTCTGATTATCATTGTGTTGCTATAGAAATTGCATCATAAGGTATCACCCTGGAAAGGGGTAATACGTTTTGGCAAGAAAGGTAAGTTAAGTCCACGATACATAGGACCATTCGAGATCATCGGATGTGTCGGAACATTGGCTTATAAGTTAAACTTGCCTGAAGAGCTCAGTGGAATTCATAATGTATTCCACATCTGCAATCTGAAGAAGTGTCTAGCCGATGAATCACTAGCCATGTCACATAATGATGTGCATATAGATAAGAGCTAAAGTTTGTTGAAAAACCTTTGTCGATCGAGGATCGACAGGTTAAGAAGCTTCGAAGGAAGCACGTACCGTTAGTGAAGGTTAAATGGGATGCCTGTAGAGGTCCCGCGTATACGTGGGAGGTTGAGTCCACAATGAAACAGAAGTACCCTCATTTATTTTAGTAAATCTCGAGGTCGAGATTTCTTTTAAGGGGGGTGAGGATGTAACACCTCGCAAAATCATGTCCAATATAATATCGACACGTGTCACGAACTTTAAACATATAAGGAATTATTTCAGAAGGACTAAAGTTGACAAACAAAGAAAGTATGTGTGTAGAAGGATTCAAAGTGTCAACATTTGATAATTATACCTTTCAACAACCCTACACGACTTTTATACCCTTAAACGAATGAATCATGAATTGTATGAAGCCGTTTGTGGAAGAAAGTGAAAGTTTACAAACCGCAAGGGTTAAATGTGTCAACATGTTTAAATTATACCTCTGAGTGACCTTTTAGCGAACCCAAAGCTTTGTAACGATTAATTATGCTCCCAAGAATAAGTGATAAAAATTTCACAAGGTTTCGATATCGTATGAGGAAATTACGCTAACATTCATAAATAAGGGGTTGAAAGCGTCAACTTTGAAATTCAGGGCTTTTCGGGTGATCGTAAAACTAATCGGGATCATGACGGAGTTTGTTTATGACTTAGAGACCTTAAAAGTTAAGTTTGAGGGTCAAAAGTGCAATAAACAATAGTTAAATCATGTTTCGAAGGACCAGGGACTGAATATGCGATTAAATGAAACTTGGTGACCGGATCTAGCCCCCATACCGGCCGCGTAAGACTCCCCTATGTCTTACGCGGGCCGCCTAAAAAGTGCCAGCTCCCAAAAATGGTGACAGGTGCCTGTTCAGCCTGTTCCACCGCCTTAGATGCATGGTTTTCGATCCCAGGGGCTGCACCAGTGGTATTTCATGCATAGGGGACACCTGTGATGATCAGGAATCACCTATAGACCTTGTTGGATTGATCTTGTGAGTTTAAAGTTCCTATATAAGTGTTCTTGTTTACTAGTTCATTGCTCATTCACTCAAAAATCATTACAACTCATTCTCTGGAGCTCTCTGGACTTCAAGCAAGCTTTCCTCAACTCCTAATTCGTGCTAAGAGCCATTGTAAGCTTTCTTAGCCTTCCTAATTCAAGTTTTATTAGTCTAATGACCAAAAGTCAAAGCCGTCGTAATTAAGCTTTGACTTAGTGATTAATCACTAATGGTCCAGTCATTTTTCCAATTGAAAGTGGCTATGAGTTGGAAATTATGTGGGTAATAAACCATTAAAAGTGCACCCTCTGATTTCCACTCTAACTAGGTCAATTGTCGAGTCAAACTTAATTATAAAAAGTCAACAGAAAAATATTTTGCAAATAAACTCATAATTAACAATGTAGAAGCTATGAAACCTGTTTTAACACTTATATAACTTGGTAATTAATGTAAGAACATGTCTAAGCATGTTCAATCCGACAATTTTGAGTTCAGGCTCGATTCGGAACCGAAAGTCGCAAAAGTAAAATTTTGCTTTGACTTTTAGTTCTGGCCCAATTTAGCTTAATTAGACATGCCTTAGAGTTCCATTAGGACCAGGTTATAGGTTAGTATAACCCTCTGAGATTATACAACTTGGTTCCTAATTTATCTGATTCATTTGCATGTTTCCGTTATATGCATAAAAGTTGACCATTATGCCCCTTTGACCTTAAAACGAGATTTTTAAAATGTGAGAGGACAAAAACCTTTGTTACTGATTTATAAACATGTCCTAAAAATTTGACATCAGTTTGAGGTCTAAAGTAGGAGTTATGCTCAATAGCGTAAATTGAAAGCTTTTTATTTATTTAAACGGTATTGTAGCATAAAGCCTATTTAAACCCAAATTTCGACACCAAAATTTTACCCACTTATGTAATATAATATTTTGGGATTTTTGAAGATTTTTATTTATTTTTAAACTAAGCATAACATAGGGTTCTTGCTTTGATTCGATAATTGTCGGTTATACCCTTTTTGCTAATAAAATGAGTTTTACATAACATTTTGATACCAAATCTTTTGCTACTGATTTTATATGATAAATAAAATATTTTAAGCCTTCTGGGCTGGTAAAAATCTCAGCTTTCTTTATATAACCCGAAAATCACCTAAAACCGACTTTTTACGTGTTTTAAACGCATAGTATGGGTTAAAACTATTTTTGGCATATAAGACTTAATACCTACTGATGTTATAAGTAAATTTTTATACTTTAATAGTAAGAAAAATTTTTGAACTCAGATTTCCAAATTTGACCTTTAAAGCTTATGTGAAATTACCAAAATGTCCCTTCGATGCATAGTTTGGTTGTAAATGATAAATTTCACATATATGCAATACCTTACTGTTATGACTTACAAAAATAAATATTTTTACTAATCAATTCAGACCAGAACCTCAGATTAATAATTAATCTCTTTTATAATCTTTAAAATGACCAAAATACCCCTACGGGGCTTAATTTGAGTTTAAATTCATTTTGGGCATAATGGAAGGTATCCTACTGATATCACAACATATTTAAGGCATATTAACTTAGGAAACCTATTCATGACTCATTTGTTACCCGTTATGCATTTTTCGCGTTCGGTGCGGTTTGTGTAACTAGTTTGCATAAATTAACTGAAACGGGTGAAACCTTATCATTTTCACTTCAAAATCTAGAATGTGTTTAGTTTACCCATATTATACAAGTCTTCATACTTGTCAGGTCTAAACCACATTCTAATCCCGTATTCGCTTAATCTTGCTTTTTGAACCGTATACCTTTCTTTAAAACTAACCGGTCTAAGTTTAAGCTTAAGTAAGACCCGTTAGGAATCTAATAGGTTAATTAAAACCTTCGTTCCAGATTTAGGAGACCAGTAAAATATACTTGCACTTGCTGATTTGTACGGCTGGAATAAATTTGTAAAATTTGCTCAGGTAAATGCTTTTAACTTATTTTCCCTTATACGGGCTTGGGGTACGGTATATAAAATACCGTTTGGTCGGGTATTGAATTTTTAATCGTATAAAGGTTAAATCATTGAGATAACCCGTTTAATCTGTTTTGTTTGTTTTAAGCCTTTGGAGGGTTAATGAACATGTCCTGGATATCATCGGCTCATTCATTGAAATGGCCACGACTTAAGCACGGGGTGTAGGCATACACCTGCCAGTGCGTATGTAAAAATAATGTACCCGCCTATTTGAGAATAACTCGCCGCGGGATATATTATGTGGTGTGTCTATTAATCTTTAACCCGGTATTCAGCCCGGGCTACTGAACGTATAATAAACATGTAATTCTTTTACAGGATTACTTTTAAATAATTATCCCAAGTTATAAAAGATTATTTGTGCCTTGTGCATTTAAATCAATTTTCTTAAACACTTTTCAAAAGAGTCGGTTAATTATATTTACCAGTGTAAATTGACGTATTTTCCAAGAAGGTTAAAGTGCAGGTACTAGGCGGAATAGGCTGGCTACTCCTGAGTGAATAAATAAGAGTCTTGCAAGCCTTATCACTTTAAAATCTGTTGAACAATGTTTCCTTTGTTTTGATCCGCCTGTGGATCCTTTTACATTACGTTTGTAATACTTATGATACTTTCATTCGGTTTGTAATATATTTTATTTTAGACTTCCGTTGTGCATTGAACTGTGATTATTTGACTATGACGATATCAACTACGTCACGATACTCCCCACCGGGCCCACCGGTAATACGTGGAAATATCGGGGTGTGACATGAAAATATGTATGCGAAGGGACTAAAAGTGTCAACATGCCAAACTTGTGCCTCTGAATGACCACACATGAAGAATATATTCTTAAACGAGTGATTAATTGGATATAAGAAGTCGTTTATGAAAATAATCGAAAGATTTTAAACTACAGGGGTTAAATGTGTCAACATGTTAATTCTTACCTCTGAGTGACCTTTTAACGAACCCGAGCTTCGAAATATTCAAATATACTCTCAAGAATAAATGATATAAATTTCACGAGGTTTCGAGATCGTTATGTGAAGTTTACGCGAATTCCCAAAAATTAGGGTTTAAAGCGTCAACGAGGCGAAACTTATGTTTTTGGTGATCAATTAACGAAACCGGGCCTAACGGAGTTTGTTTATACTCCCTAGATCATCTACAAACTAACTACAAGGGCCAAAGGTGTTTAAAATGAAAGATATAAGGCTTGAAAAGGTGCATGGACTGAATTTGCCATAAATGAAACTTGTTTGGCTGGTAACTTAGGTGGTCGCGTGGCGCGACCATATGTGCACTCTACCGTCGCGCGGCGCGACGACACTGTTTCGACAGTTTAATGTTCCCTCGTTCGTCTTAGCATACCTCCGAGTATACGCAGTCGTTCGGTTAGTTCGATCACCCTTGTTGCAATACGTATGATTTACTTGTTGATCTATGACTGATGTACAAACTAGATGGGTCATAGATATGCTATGTTTTGTGATGATCTAGACTGTATGATGCATAAGAACTGACGTGTTCGAATATATATAGATTGATTTACTGTTAGGGTTTCTGATGTCTTGTATCCAGTTATACTCCCTACTCCGTTAATGATCCTGTTGCCATATGCATATGGTGTTATCTGTGTAAACAATTATTGAATAAATGAGATTTGTGACATTATATGTGATGATTTGTTAGGGAGCTTATGATTAAAGTAATGATTACGAATGATCATTTGATGCGATTAGGGTTGTGAAACAAGAAAGCTGTTAGGAAAATTGGGAAACTGTTATGGCCATTGACGAAACATCTTGATGTTTCGTCACACACTCATCGACGAAACACCCTGAAGTTTCATCATCTATACACCCACGAAACGCTTAATGTTTCGTCACTCACATCTTCGGCAAAACTCTTGATATTTCGTCGATTAGTACACCACAGATAAT
This sequence comes from Helianthus annuus, assembly GCF_002127325.2. Taxonomy (NCBI): domain Eukaryota; kingdom Viridiplantae; phylum Streptophyta; class Magnoliopsida; order Asterales; family Asteraceae; genus Helianthus; species Helianthus annuus. The sequence continues at coordinate 124,761,825 of NC_035433.2, read as the reverse complement.
AGCTAGAAAATGAATGACTTCTTGTTAATGAAACCATGTTGCATACTGTTAATGATGATCAATTATAATCAAGGAGACATGATTTGGTTTTCGTATAGCACTTAACTGTTAAGCATTGTTATAGAGCATGCATGTGAATTATGGGTTTGACTGAGTTTGTATAACTGTTATGCGCTATTCGATAATCGCTGATTGAATACACCTTAAGACTTTTATTTATACGTGAAGCTTGCAAATGTGAAACTGATCACTCATACATGTATACCATAGGCTTTGACTGATTTAGTGTGTGTGCGAGTAACTAGTCATACCGAGCAAACCAAGGTGAGTTCACTTCTCTCAAAACAAGCATTCGTCCGGTGGGGACAATCAAACTGATAAAACTTATAAACGGGATTTTCGTAAATCCATATCCTTGTAGGGGATATGAGGCGGTTTTCAAATACCCACATCCTTATAGGGGATGTGAGGCCGATTTCACAACGCTATCCTTGCAGGGGATATGCAATAGTTTTCAGTAAACGTTATGGTTGGATAATACACTCACTCTCTATCACTTAAGTCCCATCATTACTACCGGTTATTGCTTGTAGGGCAACGGGGTTATTAGTTGATACCGCTATTAGGTTTGGCACCCTCACGACGTACCTGGATAGGACGGGCGTGAACTAATAACTTTACATCATGACCAATGTTTGATAGAGCATTGGGGAAGGGCAAAAAGGGCCGTCTGCGGTATCGAGTTATTATCAACATAACACATTATAACGAATCATAACACACTACTTGGTATTAAACGGATAAAGCAAACTGTGAACTCACCAGCCTGTCTTACACACTTTTCTGCATGCTTGCAGGACCTTAGGTACATGATTATGGAACTTGCTGTCTGGGAAGCTGGAGTGGTCATGGGTCGTGGCTTTTGGAACGTTTCTCAATTTGACATTGTCGAACACTTTATTTAAACAAACTATTATGCTTCCGCTGAACATGTTAACTTTATTAATTGGTGTTTGAATTATACATTTGCATTTAATGGAAGGTTTTCTTTTATCTTATATGTATATGGTTCAATGTGATTAGTGGCTAGATCCTGGAACGTCACACGCCTCGTGGAGGTTTCCGCTTGTGGTATTTTTAGGGGTGTGACAACTTATTTATTCACATGCCAGTAATGCGTTAATCTCGTTAACTAAGTTTGTCATGTGGATTGTTCAGTTTTTATATATTTATGCTAGTACTCAAACTTGTATGCCCGCCAATACTTTTTGTATTGAACTATACTTTAATACATGTTGCAAGATTATGGATGATGATGATAATGTACGGAATCTAGTAGGATGCCTAGAAACACACTCTAAATTCAAATACTTGTTGTATTTTACTTGTTTTAATCTTGTTGTAAAATTATTTCAAAAAATGTAATTGATGTTAGCAATAATTCTAAACTTGTTATTAAATACTTGTCACAATTTAGTGTTATGAAGTATCTCGTTTTCGTCTCACTCCGATATTTCCGCCATCAGTTGGGGTGTGACATTTATGATTTCTTGTCCCTTTCCTTCTTTAAGATCGATATGTAAGTAACATAAAACATTTAGAAAATAACTTTTTTTGTTACTATTAGCATGTTAATCTCTGTTGGACGTATAAAAGATGTACCATCAAATGCTTTTTAAAAGTCTAATCTCCATGCTAGCTCTTCACCACGCTTCTCCAGCTTGTCTTTAGCTTCTCTAAGGGTCAATGCTTCAAAAAATGTAAAACTTTTGTAGATAAATAATGAGTAGGTTACGCTCCAGTAATAAAAAGAATATAAAACGCTTTACGAAAATAAAAACCTCCTCTGAAGAAGAAGAAAGTGGCTTACGGAAGCCATGTTTTGCAAAAAGCAGAACTAGTTAGGCAGATGGTGGGTTTTTATGATAAAATAACATTCTGGAACTAATGAGAAAGATAATAGAGAAATGTGTTTGATCTAGAAAAAGAAGAAAACACGTAGCATGAAAAACATGTTAACAACAAAAAAGATAGTAGATAAAAAAAGCTCAAAATAATTTAACTATGCTAGGTAGAAAATAAAAATCACGTTAAGAACAAAGAAAGAGAGAGAGAGAGTAAATAAAAAAAACTCAAAATAATTTAACTATGCTTGTAAAAAACAAATTAATTTTTTTACCATGACACTAGCTAATTCATATATATATATATTAATTTGAAACATCCCAATAATTTAACTGTGTTTGTAAAAAACAAATTAATTTTTTTACCATGACACTACAGTGTGCTACAGTAATTTTTTTTTTGATCTTTTGACTTTCTTTTGTTTTTTTTTACTTTTAACCTTTAACTTTCAGTATTAGCTCTTACGACCCCTTAACTTTCTAAATACTTTTTAACCGAGTTTTACGTCTTTATTTTTATTTACGTGTCGATATAAACTTAAGTTGATTTACGTTTCGACATAATTTTTTTGTGTTTTCTCAACTTTCAGTATTTACACTGACAACCCTTTAACTTTCTAAATATTTTTTTAGTCGGTGATTTTTTTTTTTGTCTTTTTGCTTTTTTTTTCTTTTTTTACCTTTACCCTTTAATTTTCAGTATTGACTCTTACAACCTCTTAACTTTCTAAATACTTTTTAATCGAATTTTAAGTCTTTATTTTTACTTACGTGTCGATATAAACTTAAGTTGACTTACATTTCGACATAATTTTTTTTTTTTTGTATTTTCTAAACTTTTAGCATTGACAGTGACAACCCTTTAACTTTTTAAGTACTTTTGTAATCGAGTTTTTCGGTCGATGTAAAACACATGTCGACGTACTTTTTTACTTACCACGACTTTATTTTGTAAGTTTTCTCTTCCGACTGCTATATCGGATTAAAAATCGGCTCGTCCCGCCGCGAAGCGCGGCTGTAACCCACTAGTTAAAATTAAAAGAAAATTAAAATTAAATTAAAAAAAATAATAACCCTAAGCAGCCGTCCTCCTCGTGTCTATCTCTCCTGTTGGCTCCTCCATCTCCTAAACCTAAAAAACAAACAGCCGAAGACAGATCTTCTTTCATTCTACGATTCAGCCGGGAAGGTTAGGTTCAATCAGCAGGTAAGCTTCGATTCAGCAACTTCAATTAGCCGCTATTTCTTCTCTATTACATATGAATTCTTTTTTCTTATGGTCGTCGGAAACGCGATCCCGGATCGTGTTCGTACCGTGAATTGGATCGGACGAATCAAAACCAAAATCACCAGCGAATTATGTGACTATGAATTTACTTACTCCATATATATGTTAATATTCAAACTCAAATTTGTAGCGTTTTCTAAAAAAACTTTTATATGAATTTTCATTTCATACTTTTGTGATTCTCCCAAACAACCTCATAAGTAGATCTTTGCTTCTTCTTATCTTATTTGATTGATTGAATACTACCCGAATTTTACTTCTTATATGTTCAGTGGCCAAGCTTGACCTGAATTACGGGTGTCGAAAACGTATATACCGAAAATTTTCTATTGAACCAGGGGGTCGAAAACGTATATACCAAAAATTTTCTATTGAACCGGGGGGTCGAAAACGTATATACCGAAAATTTTCTATTGAACCGGGGGTCGAAAACGTATATACCCAAAACTTTCTATACGAAAACTAGTTCGGGGGGTTGGGCGTCCCTCCCCGCCCCTTCTATACTTCGCCACTGTATATGTTTAGTTAATCTAAAGATCTTAGAATTACTTGTGCTTGTTATAGTGCTTGAGATTTGCTCTTTCTCTGACTGAGTTTGTGATGCTTTGATACCTACCTAGTTTTTGGGCGCTCAAATGGGATCATTGCGAGAAAGTTTGAATAGGTTTAAACAGCAACAAGAAAAATGTCAGTCGACCCTTACGAGCATTGCAGCAGGCTCTAAAACAAGCAATAGAACCACAACTCCTGCTCCTAGAGTTGCGCCTGCTGCAAGCACGTTGGCGAAAAATCCAGTTCCTGCGGTTAAATTCTCTAATGACACTGAGAGGTTGCAGCATATTAATAATGTCAGGAAGAGCCCTGTAGGAGCTCAAATCAAAAAAGTCATCGATCTACTATTCGAGGTACATACTTACTTGCCTCTTTTTGTATCTGTTTATAATTATTCGTCGGAATAACCCCGTTTTGGTAATTTACAGTCCAGGCAGGCCTTTACGGCTGAGCAAATAAACGAAGCATGCTACGTTGATGTCAAAGGCAATAAGGCCGTGTTTGAAAGTTTGGCAAAGAACCCGAAAGTTAATTATGATGGAAAACGTTTCTCTTATAAGGTAATCGTAATCGGTTTTTTTGACATCATTTTGTTGTATCTTTTAACGTAGATAAACATGTATGTTGTTGTTGATGTGATATGTTATTAACAGTCGAAGCATAATGTGAGAGACCAGAAAGAACTTTTACGATTAATACGGACATTTGCAGAGGGTATTGCTGTTGCTGATCTTAAAGATGCCTACCCAACTGTCATGGAAGACTTACAGGTAATCATAAAGTCGTTTGTATGAGTGTTTGTTCCTTTTTTTTTACCTTGGATATGCAACTAGAGGTGTAAATGAGCTTAGCCGAGCCTGAACTCATCTAAGCTCAGTCATTGTTCATTCAACTTAAACGAGCTCTAGTTCGAGCATCATGTCTAAAGCTCGAGCCTGGCTAACAAGTAATTTTTAAGCTCGAGCTCCTCTCAGTTATTGTTTTATTTATACATGTATGTATGTATGTATGTATGTATGTAAGCATTCTGATATATATATTTATAATTTTGTTACATATAAACGTAACTTATTCTTTACTTCTATTATAATTATATGAGTAAACTACAATTTGAGTCCCTGTGGTTGACACCGGATGACACCATGAGTCCCTACTTTTCTAATTTGACCAATCAAGTCTCTGTGGTTGTTCAATTGAATCAATCGAGTCCGTGCTAACAGAATTGGTTGGACAACTGTTAGTTGACCGCGGCATACTTGCCTTTTTATGTTGATTTTCAGGGGTATTATTGTCTTTTGCCAAATTATTGTTATTATTAATATATATAAATCGTATAACATCGCAATCGCCATCTTCCTCAGACTCCCCAAAATCCACAACCACCATATCGTCTTCATCTTCCCAAAATCCATAACCACCGCTGCAAATAAACACCCCCATAACACCTTGTTGCCGCCACCCACCTCCACTGCACACCACCTCGTCACCACCACCTATGGAAGTTCCTCATCAGCAACCATTTGATTTACCAACCGAAGGAAGCTGATCTGATTGACACCTTCGAATTCAATCTTCCAGAACCTGTAACAAAGCCTAAAAAACCAACCGCTTCATCTCCTGGTGTTACTGGTGCCAGTATGTTGGATGAGGATATCGAGCAGCGTTAGCTGGTATATGCTGCTGATAACCCTTTTTCCCTTTCTTCTTCATTTCAAACCCTAATCCACTCTGCAAATGTTCTAGAGAGAGAAACAGAATATGGAGTCCACCAAGACAGCAATGTAGGCGTTCGAGAAGCTAGAGAAAGTCGGAGAAAGAACGAACAGCAAAATGTACAGAGCCACCGGACAAATCGTTGTGCTTAAGAAAACCAGACTCCATGAAGATGATGAAGAAGTTCCGCCCTTGGTTTAAAAAAGCGCGCCTGAGGCGCAAATCTCAGCGCCTTATGTAGTCTGAGGCGCAGGTTGTACAGAAAGCGCAGCTGAGGCACACTTTTTGCTGAAAAATCCACTCTGAGACGCGCGCCTCATGTACATGACCCATTTTGTGCAGCAGATTGTTGTAAATCATGCTTTTCAGGCTGTCATGTATGTAATTTCAATATTAAAACATATATACAGCTTATTTGTGTCTAAATATCAGGTAAATGATCCTAGAAACCTAAACAATATATAAAAAAAATTATAATCGCCTTGTGCCTCGCGTACGAAAAGCCTACCGCTTTTGCGCTCTGCGCTTTGCGCCTCGGTTTTAGACCTCGTTGCTTTTGTGCGCTTCGTGCTTTTTAAAACCAAGGTTCCGCCTACAACGCTTCGAGAGATCTCTATTTTGAAGATGCTTGCACTCGATCCTCATGTCGTTAAGTATGCGAATATCTTCAACTGGGAATTTGCGATCGTTGTCGTTGCTAGGGTTTTGTGAATTATGAATCTAGTTTTGTTTTTGTTTTTGATGTTATTGTTGATTCCTATCGTTCTAATTTGATTTTATTGGATTATTACTGTGTTAGGTTATGGTAGTGGTTTGATTAGGGGTTGATTGATGAATATACTTCTTGTTGCTTGTTTCTGGTATTGTGAATTGTCATTGTAGCGTGCCTGTTTAGGGTTTTCGTGATGAAGAGACTAGATCTTCAACTTTTGTTTGGGTTTTATGTTTATGATTGCTCGTATTTTCTGATTTTTTAGCCTGTGATTTGAATCAGAAGCATCAGGATGATATAAATACTTTTTAAGTTGAAATATAAAAATATGGGGGTATTTTAGACATTTCACTGGTCAACTAACGGTTGACCAACCTATTCTGTTAGAAGGGACTTGATTGGTCAAATTAGAAAAGTAGGGACCCATGGTGCCATCTGGTGTTCAACCACAGGGACTCAAATTGTAGTTTGCTCTAATTATATATAACATTTATTATGTAATTATATGTCTACTCTCTTAAATAAAAATTATTATATTTAAATGAAATGAGGCACATTTCGGTTCTCAAGCATATTGTCAATCCATGCATATGAAGCTCGGGATCCAACTCATTTCTTAAATGTGCTCTAGTTTAGGCCATAGTTATTGATAGCGCAGATAGCGTTCGCTATCGCGCGCTTCGTAGTGAAGCGCCAAGGTCTCGCAAACTGTTATGTAGCAACTGAATAGCGTGATTGTAGCAGATTCCGATGACGGATTCCGGCTGGAAACCTGCCTTTCTGCCGGAAACATGCTGGAAAATAGGAAAAAGAAGAGCGGCTGCGTTTTCTTGCGTTTTAGTCTTTTTAGGGTTAAATAACTTTATGGATTTTAACATTTAACCCCTCTATCTTTCATTGGTTTACATTTAGTCCCTAAAACTTGTAAAAATTACATAAAAGTGTAAAATTAGTTTGTGTATTTTTAACATTTAACCCCCCTATTTTCATTATCTTACATTTGGTCCTTAAACTTCGAAATTTATACATAAAAAGGTATAAAATTAACATTATACATATATAAAAAAATTTATAGATAGCTAATTTTTTATTTTTAAAAATTTTAACTACTCTATCGCTAAACACGAAATAGCGGGCGCTATTTCATCGCTATCGCTACGTAGCATATAGGTACCTTGTCGCTATTCGCTATCGATAACTATGGTTCGTTTTGAGCTTGTATCGAGTAGCTTAAAGCCCTTGTATGCAATCATGTAACTGATTATTATTACTTGGTGAATTTCAGGCCCTGAAAGCTGGTAGACAGATCTGGCTACTATCAAATTTCGACTCGCAGGAAGAGATAGCGTACCCAAACGATCCGAGGGTCCCGATCAAGGTGGATGATGAACTGAAACAGTTATTTAGGTCGATTGAGTTGCCACGAGACATGCTGGACATTGAGCGGGACCTACAGAAGAACGGGATGAAGCCGGCTACAAACACAGCTAAAAGAAGAGTGATGGCTCAGAATGGTAATATTTTGAATAAACCGAAACAGAAGAAAAAGAAGAAGACTGAGATCAGTAAAAGGACAAAACTCACCAATGCTCATCTTCCTGAGCTGTTCCGAAACCTTAATGGCTAGTAGCTCTTTCTTTACCACTTGAAGTTGGAGATTTTATAAAAATTAAATCATCTTTAACTTTCTGTTAAGATGTATGTTTGTTGATCCTCTAAAATTTATATATTGGTATAAATAAATACTTAAATGAATATGTTGTAGCTTTTAAGGAAAAAACCTTAAATCATTGTATCCAATGTTGTTGGACCTGGTTTTGTATATATTGATGATGCTTGGAACTAGTTTTCATATGTTACTTAAAAACTCTTCTAACTACTTAGAGATTTACTCTCCTCACACATCCCATTATCCCATTGAGTTTTGGCCAACATAAACAAAGGAAAATAGCAAATGAGAGAGTAGTAGTGTAATGAGGTCGATAACGACACAGGATAACAATGTCAAAGGACAACAAAACACGAAATGTAATGGATACGAACAAAAGATAACGTATAATAACTATACGAATCCAACTAATATATAACCTCATAAGTCGCATGGTAAGGAATGATACCCACTGACACAAAACATGGTCAAACACAATATACTCTAGAAACGTGAACCGGTCAGATCATCACAGGAAGTGCTACACCATTGATGCCCAAATGACACATCGGTGGAATCTGTTGGGAATCGGTGCATACAATTGGTCAATTTTATCTAAAACAAAAGATTTAGGGCATGTTAAGCTAAGCTTTTTGAAACAACTTATTGACTTATTGGCTTTTTGAAAAGCTATAAGTTCTAAAAGTCTGTTTGGCAATGAGGTGTATGTGAGGAGAAAAGTGACTTTTCCAAAAAGTCACTACATCCTGACTTTTCCAAAAAGTCATAAGCTCCTTTAAAAAGCTAAGCCAAACGCCCTTAATTAACCAATTGAGGGGAGAATGTACTTCAAAATTAAAACAATAGTTCCTATGACACATGGAAAGAAAAACTTTTCATGGTAGTTGAAAACAAAAACTTTTGGATGTCATCGGGTTGAAGGAATAAAACTCTAAAGCAATTGGAAGCAATTGGATGGTGGTTTCATGGGTTTTTTTTTTTTTTTTAATCATTGAATCCAATGTTGTATGTCTACAAGATAGAAACTCTATGTTCTTAAAAGTCCTTTGGGATTGGGGATACAAGAATCTTTTAGCTAAGAATCAAAACAATGCTTGATCTTAGGGGGAGTTACAATATAGGGTGAGAAGTTAATGGAAGATAAGTGAAGGGGTATGGTCCCAGATCTTGCGTCAGCATCGACCGCGAGTGACTATTACCCTTATCAAAACCCCTACTAGCTAACAACCTGCTTGTGCCCATGCGAGAACGCGTCGGCACAAGGGTTGAATCCAATCTATCTAGTAACAAAGGAGGACTTACATGGAACATGAGAACGGTAGAGTGATGCGACATAGCATCACATCTGGTGTATGAAAACGGAAGTATTCACAGCGATGCGGCCTCGCACCGCATCCAGTGAACACTTCTATCAATACAAGAAAGCCTTACCTTAGGCATAGAAGAAGATGAACATAACGGTGCGGCTGGCACCGCACCATATGGGCATTTTCGTCACGACAAGGGATGCAGGCAAATAGTCTCCGCGGACGACGATGCGGCTAGCACCGCATCTCGCGTATTCCTTGATCACAAGTAGGAGACGCGGTAACTTCAGACGTTACCGCATGTAGCGATGCGGCTTGCACCGCGTCCTATGCACTCAACAAGTGGGACTGACACCACAGTGCAAGTGGCACCAATGGCAGTTACCTGTCAGAGCTACGTAAGTAATGGACTGACGTGGCGTAACCTCCACAACCGACAAGCCTGACACACCTGCAAAGGTGCAGCACGTCGTCAGTCCATCCATCATCATCCTCCTTCACTCCTCGGCTATAAATACCAACCCCAAACCAGGTTTGAGGTATCTCTTCACAACTCTCTCACTACTACTACTATCTTACTTTGCTTCCCAAGCAAACTACTGATTCTCACGCCGGAGAGTGGTAACAAGGAGCACCCCCCACCCCATCCTCCTTGTTACGAGTCACGGCTTGTTTCCTTGTGCAGGAGATCAACCACCGGTGATCCAGCCAGCGATCCTCGAGAGGAAGGGATTAACCCTTCTTGACGAGACCAGTGTGTTAACCCTGCCCGGTTAACCATTGTTTCATCATTGGCGCCCACCGCTACTCTTAGCATTTTCTAATCTATCCTTTTCCCTCTCTCAAGATCATGACTGATCACCAAAACAACACTGCGGATAACCAAAATCCCCCAATCCCACCTCCGGTAGGGGTCAATGCCTCGACCTCCCAACCCGGACACATCGGCACGTCCACACAAAGGAGTCCCTCCTTTATGTTTGGACATGACTTATCACAGTTCGCATCTGTGATCCCACCAGGCATGACCGTTCATACCTGGTACGAGCAGCAGGCAGCCCTGCTGACAGCAGCATACAACCGCGCTTGTATGGAAGCGAATATACAAGCTGGGCCTACCCCAGCACTGTACACCCCTGCTGAGCGTATTTTACAATACGACGGCAGGATACATTCACGCCCGGCTTCAAGAAGCCGACGTGAAGACCGCGGATCGTCTTACTGTTCGGTCCACACCCTCAACGAGGACGATTCCTCATACGGGTCCCACACCAGAGGACCAGTGCATACACGCCTTGGCCCCCATGGCGAGGACAGGAGGCGATCAACCTCCCGACGCGACCCAGGCATTCAGAGCCGATTGGGCCCACAACCATACACCGAAGGGTACGGTCATACCGACCCTGACGACTGTATCTACCGCGGGGATTCACATGACACCAGCAGCAGACCGGGAGGACGCAACTACGTTCCTCCCAGTCACCCCCGCAACACATACCTCAGGGCGGCTAAGCGCCCTGCGAATGAACCATACAGACCAAAGGCAGCGGCCGAAAATTCCAAGTTCGGCATGCGGATCGCCAACGCCCATGTCACCACGACAAAGTTCCCATTCAACGTTGGGAAATACAGTGGTTCGACCGACCCGAACGACCACATGAACATCTTCATGGGCGCGGGCATCAACGGCCAGTGGGATGAACCCACTTGGTGTAATTTTTTCCCCCAGACCCTTACGGGCCTGGCCAGGGCATGGTTCGATTCTTTGCCAGTGGGATCACTGGATTCATTCGAGGACTTGCGTACTAAGTTCCTCGCCCATTTTAGCCAGCAGCGACGCCACGAACGTGATTCGTTGGATGTCATGAACATCTGGCGAAGGGACGACGAATCCCTCGAGGCATTCGTCGTCCGTTACAATAAAGAGTGCCTGGAGATAGGTGACGTGGCAGACCAGATGGCACGAAACCACTTCATCCGGGCCGTCAAAGACAGAGAGATGATCATGACCATCTCTGGCAAGGAGGGCCTGCCCAAAAAATGGGAGGATGTTATGACCGCGGTCAAGACATACGCCCAGACACAGCGGTCACTTGAACCGCACGTGGCAAAGGCAAAGCCCCAAGCCGAAACATCCCACCAAGGGTCCAAGCGTAACAATAAACGCAACCGGGACGTGGGAAATCGTGATATTTCCAAACCGTATTTCCCGCGAACCAACACGTTCGACCCAAGGAACTACAACCCCGCCCGAGACAGTCGGGCATCAAAAAAAGATTCTCGGGACCGCAACTGGACCGAGATCACCATGTCGCCAAGTGAGGTCCTCCTTGCGGACCCACAGTTCTTGCGACCGGCCCAACCAATGAAGTCCAAGAAAAATCAGGACCTCACACTCTACTGTGAGTACCACAAGGACTCGGGCCACACCACCAACAACTGCATCAGTCTCCGGCTGGAGATTGAGCGGGCCTTAAAGGAGGGGAAACTGCAACACCTTTTGCCAGGTGGGCAAAAACCCACCAAGCGCATCACCCCTCATGGCGAAGGTACCTCCTCCGGGAAGAGAACCATGTACGTGGCTTCCACCCACATGATCCACGGAGGCAAAGGCAGGTCGCGCAAAGCGGCGAGAAGGCCGGAATGTGACTGGAAAGACGAGCAAGTCGTCTTTCCAAAAGTCCGAGGCGGACCGCGCGATAGGCGCGCCGTCGTTATTTCCGGCCAACTGGCACACTACTGCACCGAGCGTCTATTCATTGACCCGGGCAGTACTTCTGATATAATCTACGAACAATGCTTCAACCAGTTCGACCAGGAGGACAAAGATCGGTTGCAAGCAGTAGATTACCCATTGGCTGGGTTCGCAGGGGAAACTGTCTTTCCCCTGGGCCAAATTACTTTTCCTGTGCGTCTTTCCAGCGGAAATCGCACAAGGACAGAAGAGGTAAACTTCATGGTTTTACCTCACACCTCCAGATATGACGTACTCCTCGGGAGAGAATCCCAAGGAGATTTCAATATGATTACGTCCGTCCCCCACTCTGCGGTTGGTTTCCCAACCGAATCGGGGGTCGCGATAATCTATGCCCGCAGGGACATCATGATGTCGGACGAAGTACGTCCGACCAAGGTCGCAAGGCCCACTCCCAACGACCAACCAGAAAAATGGGTTCTCAACGCGAGATACCCAGAACAAAAGGTCACATTGGGTCACGCCTTATCCCCGACCACCAAAGCGCACCTGAAGCAGCTTCTCTTCAGGAACCAAGACATCTTCGCGTGGACACCCGCGGACATGACCGGGGTCCCACGTGATATCGCGCAACATCACTTGAATACCTTGCCAGGTATTAAGCTAGTGATCCAAGGCCAACGCCACCTTGGGTCCGCTAAAAATCAGGCGATGCAAGAGCAGATCGAAGAACTGCTCTCCGCAGGCATCCTGCGGGAAGTTAAATACCAGACTTGGTTATCCAACCCAGTCATGGTAGAAAAACCGTCCGGAGGCTGGCGCATGTGCGTCGATTACAAAGACCTTAACAAAGCCTGCCCGAAGGATTGTTACGCGCTTCCAGAAATCGACGAAAAGTCGATAATCTCGCACCATTCAGGTGGAAGTGTTTCCTCGATTGCTACAAAGGGTACCATCAAGTACAAATGGCAATCGAGGATGAAGACAAAACGGCATTCCGGACTCCCACCGGAAATTACTGTTATACAAAGATGCCGTTCGGGTTGCGCAATGCGGGCTCAACCTATCAAAAGTTGATGAACGACACTTTCCGCGAGCAAATAAGCAAAAGTGTCGAAATCTACATGGACGACCTGGTCGTCATGAGCATGGAAGAGGATACCATGCTCACGGATATTGAAAGAACATTCCAGACTCTGCGAAGCGTTAACATAAAGCTCAATCCAGGGAAATGCTCGTTTGGAATGGAAGAAGGCAAATTCCTTGGGTTCATCGTGACTAAAGATGGATTCAAGGTAAACCCGGAGAAAGTCCAGGCGATCGAGCGCATGCCATCGCCTTCATCGATGAAAGATATGCAACGGCTAGCCGGCAGGCTAGCGGCACTCAACAGATTCTTAGCCAACCATGCAGCTAAGTCTTATCCGTTCATCAAGACCCTGCGGAGCTGTTCAAAGAAAGAACAATTCCAGTGGACCGCAGAGGCCGAACAGGCCTTCCGGGAAATGAAGGAGTGTTTGATACAACTCCCAACTCTAACCGCACCACTCAAGGATGAGCCACTCATATTATACCTATCCGCCGCGGATAACGCGGTGGGTGCGGTATTGATAGTGGAGCGAAAGGGGGTTCAAACACCCATCTATTACATCAGCAAGATGCTCAACGACCCAGAGACGAGATACTCAATAATGGAAAAATTGGTGCTAGCATTAGTGCACGCTTCAAGACGGTTACGACGCTACTTCGTAAACCACGTCATCACAGTGCTAACCAATTACAGGATCGGCCCGATCCTATCCAAACCCGACATCTCTGGGAGATTAGCAAAATGGGCAATCGAGCTGGGCGCGCACACGATACACTATAAACCGCGCCCCGCGATTAAAGGCCAGATCTTAGCTGATTTCGCCGCCGAAGTACCGGTGAATCGCATCCAAGAATGCGAAGAAGCACAAACTCCTGCACCAACGCCATCCTCCTCAGAAACATGGGCACTATTCACCGATGGTGCCTCCAACGAGGAAGGTGCGGGTGCAGGTCTGCGACTCGTCAGCCCTGATGACCAAGAGCTTACATATGCAATCCGCCTCGATTTCAAAAGCACAAACAACCAGGCAGAATATGAGGCCCTGTTAGCGGGACTACGTTTAGCAGTCAAACTCGGCGTGCAACACTTGGAAGCGCACGTCGATTCTTTGTTGGTTGCGGGACAAATACGCGGTGACTATGCCGCAAAAGGGGACATCATGATCCTCTACCTTGAACAAGCGCTGCAACTAACATCCCAATTCGCTTCGTTTAATATCCGACATATTAATCGAAGCGAAAACAAGTCCGTAGATGCACTATCAAAACTTGCATCTACCAGCTTCCAACACTTGGCAAAGGAGATACGCATCGAAATTCTGCAAAATCCTTCGGTACCCCTATGCCAAGTCAACGTCATTCAATACGGTTCAACATCATGGATGACACCTATTATCGCATATCTGCAATCAGGTGTGACCCCCGAAAGCAAGTCAGAGGCACGCAAGCTACAATACAAAGCGTGCCATTATCAAATGGGAGACGGTATCTTGTACCGCAAATCATACCTAGGGCCACTACTACGATGCGTCAACCCCCAGGATGCCACATACCTCATCCGAGAGATACACGAGGGCATATGTGGCATACATGCTGGACCACGCATGGTAGTGGCCAAAATCATGAATGCCGGGTATTACTGGCCCGACATGCACCTGGACGCCGTCAAAGAGTTGCGCAAGTGCATCGACTGTCAACGTCATGCTCCAAAAACCTTGCGGCCAAAGAACAACTTAGTCCCCGCCACAACCGCATGGCCCTTTCAGAAATGGGCAATTGACGTTGTGGGACCATTCCCTGACGCTCCGGGTGCGGTCAAATTTATCATAGTAGCGGTTGATTATTTCACAAAATGGGTAGAAGCAAAACCGCTCGCCTCAACCACCGCTATGATAACAAGAAAGTTCATTTGGGAACACATCATTTGCCGTTTCGGTTTACCAATGTGCATTGTCACCGATAACGGCATCAACTTCGCTGCCGACGAATTTCAGAAATGGCTAGAAGAACTACATATTGAGCACATATTCTCATCAGTCGCACACCCGTAAGGGAACGGCCAAGTTGAGAGTATCAATAAAAGCCTAGTCGAAGGGATCAAGGCACGGTTGGGAACGGCCAGGCGTGGCTGGGTCGATGAACTCCCAAGTATCTTATGGGCTCACCGTACAAGCCCAAAAACAAGCAATGGGGAAACACCCTTCAGCCTAGTCTACGGTTCAGAAGCGGTGATCCCCGCAGAAGTAGGTCTCCTCTCTCCTAGAATGTTGGCTATTGAAAAACTAGACAACAACATGGAACGCATGATCGATTTGGACCTCTTGGAAGAAAGGCGCGAAAACGCTGCCATCAACGAGGCCAAATATAAATCCAAACTTGAAAAGTACTACAACACACGCGTCCGCGTTTGTACTTTCAACCCAGGAGACTACGTCCTACGCGACAATGAGGCATCCAATGCCGAGCGCCCAGGCAAACTTGCTCCCAAGTGGGAAGGACCCTACCTCATCAAAGAGGTCTTAGGGAAAGGCGCGTACAAATTGCAAACGCTAGAAGGCGAACCTATCGCACGCACATGGAATGCACAACAGCTTCGACGCTGTTATATGTAAGCCATGTCCTTACATTTCTCTATGTAACCTATCGGGCCGCAGGCCATTTGCAAATAAATAAATAAGCAATTTTATACATTATTGTTTGTTACTACTATTACAAATGCGTGTTCCACTTTACGGTATCCCAAAAACAGATTGGCAAAATCTTCATTCGCGATACCCATACAAAGTGGTAACCACACACAAATATTGTAATAGGCCAGCAGAAGGCAAAAAGACTTGCATATTTATCCGGCTGGATAAACAAGTTTTTTGTTAACACTTAACACAATTCCTGAGCCCAAAAAGGCAAACAATGGAATTGACGCGTACTCATACGACAAAGGTATGGAGTACACTTGACCCCATTCACAAATGGGTAGAGTTCCGGATATATAAGCTTTTACAAAGCTTACACAATTCTAAAACCCTAACGCGGTAAATAACAGAATTGACGCGTACTCATACGACAAAGGTATGGAGTACACTTGACCCCATTCACAAATGGGTAGAGTTCCGGATATATAAGCTTTTACAAGGCTTACACAATTCTAAAACCCTAACGCGGTAAATAACAGAATTGACGCGTACTCATACGACAAAAGTATGGAGTATACTTGACCCCATTCACAAATGGGTAAAGTTACGCGTACATACGTTCAGACATGCAAGAATTAAAAACACTTGTACAAACTGAACAAAAAACTTTATATTCAAAAAATTCAAGCACCCACGTGATGCTCAATAAATTTACATAAAGTTCCTATTCTATACAAGAGGAAAACAAAAAGGAGGCACACTAGCCAACCTAAACCCTATTTTGTACCACTGGTTCCCGCATCTCCTCCGGCACCACCAGCGGGATCTTCCTCTTCCGCGTCCGGATAAAGCATCCGCAGGCGATCAACATAGTCCGCAGCCTCCAAACAATTGTCCAGTTCCTCTACACAGGCAAGGGACGTATCATAAAAGGAGACTTCGGCCGCTTTAAGAAGCGACTCGGTATCCATGTCCCGAAAGCCGGATCGCTCTTCGATATCACCGCCTATAGACATGACGTTCATATGGGAAATACAGCGGCTATAACCAGCTTTAAAACCAGCGTCACGAGCACGCTGCTTGACCAAGTCCAAGCCAGCTGCGGTCTCAGGGGCATCCATGATAGCCTCAACAATCTGCAGTAAAAGGATCATAAGTCTCGGATGCTAATCCAAGCAAATATAAAGGCAACGGATACTTACACGCGCGATACCGTGAGTCCGCAACCACTCACGGTCAGCCTTCAGCTGGTCAAAAGAGGACACCAAGGCATCCTTGGCCTCAACAGCGACATCAGCCCGCTCCTCCGCAACCGACACGCGGGCAGTAAGGTCTGTAACCGCGACCTCCCGGGCCTGAACCTCAGCCTGTCAAAAAACAGCAAACAGTTTATTCGATAAACATTTTCAAAACAATGAACGAAATATACAACAGAGGCAACGAAATATACCTGCAGGCTGGCAACAACTTTATCCAAACGAATGCGCTCCGCATTCGCCTCTTCAAGAGCCTTAGAAGAACGGCTCTCCTTCTCTTCGGCCTCCTCAAGGGCCTTTGCAGCACGCGCCCCGGCTTCCTTGGCCTCTTCAAGCGCCTTCAGGACCTCGGCCTTTGCCTGCTGCGCCTTAACCGCAATTGCCTCAGCTGCAGCTTTTTCTTTGCCCAAGGCAACGTTCGCTGCCTTGGCGTTCGTCAACTCCTGCCGAGCACGAAACAGAGTGTCATTCTGCTTAGCCCAAGATTCGTTCCACTTCTTACGCTCATTGGACAACTTTTCATTCCAACTCTTGCGTTCATCAGAAAGGAGTTTGGCAAGAGTACGAACCTGTTTATGCTGAGCAGCGGCAGCCCACTCCGCGGACTGTTTCTGCTTCTCAAAAGCAGCTCTATCTTTCTCAAGCTGCTCCGCACCCGCACGAGCAGCCTCGACCAACTTTTCCGCTTCAGCCCGCATGCGAGCAGCTTCTTCCTCGCGGCGGCCCAACACCTTGTAATCTTCCAAAATGGCATTCGCCACAATGGAAGATCCTATTAACATTGTTGAGAGCTGGTTTATACGCAGCTCACGAGGTGCGGCACGGGCACGTTCCACTTCAAAAGGGGTGCCCAGACCACCCAAAATCTCCTTGCATGCAGAAGGGTCATTGGAAATATCACCCCCCTGCATAACAGTCCAGGGGGGTCGGTGATACACAGTGCTTCGACCCTGGGTATAGGTGCGGTAGTAATACTCCAATTCAGACTCCCCAGGCTGAATTGGAGGCCCATCATAACCCGCACCACCGGCAGACGAACCGGTACCCTTCTCACCAGCAGGAGACATCCGCGGCTCAGCATCATGCTGCCGCGCTTCAGCACCAGTTTTTTGCGGTTCGGCATCAGACCGTTGCTTCCCAGTATCAGCAAACCGCACACTCAAATTATCTCCCTCATTGGGAGAGATCAGATTGTTGGACGAGTCAACGGTATCGAATATCTGGGTCGCAACATTCTTTGCGGTACCCTCCTTCCGCACGGTTGACTCGGGCACCACCTTGACATGAGGTGTCGACGGTTCCTCAGTCACACCCGCACCCGCATCACGCGGGGGCGACTCTGGAGCATCAAAGATAGAGAAATCCTTATCTTGAAGCTCTGCAAAACAAAATCAAATAGCTGTCAAAACACATGTTATACATCACACTTGAGACCAGCTAAACAACACTTACCAACAGTAACCGCAGGTTTCTTCGATGTCGGAACAGTCCTCTTAGATTGTAGCCTCCGACGTTTCGGTCCACCGGCACCAGCAGCCGTCTCTTCTACTTGCCTTTTCCCAGCACCAGACTGTGAGCCCGCAGCTGTACCCAAACCCTCAAGGGTATCAGATACTATCACATAATCCAAGTATCTACGAAAAGAAGAGTGAGAGATACCTGCCGCCTGCGATACCAAATGAGGCACAACAGGGACCTCCGATATTTTCTTTTGGCGAAAGCGCACGCCTTTCACCGTCTGCCTCTTAGGCACACCCTTCGCATCAGGGTCCCCTAAGGCCCCAAGATCACCTGCATGAAAACCATGCAAGAGGTGAGTCGGTGCAACCATTATTGTTATCACAAGAATAAAGGATTCGTAAAACATACCTTTGCCCCGCGGCAACTCAACTGCTAAGGCGGCTTCAGTAGGCACCCGGAAGTTATCTCGAATGATAACATTAAACTCCTCCTCGCCATCCGCACAAACAACTTTTTCCACCTGACCCTGGAAATCCGGGGCAAACATCCTCCATACGGGAGCGTCCTCTGATAACAAACGCACAAGTCAGTAACGCATACAAGGATAAGAAAGTTAAACAAATGAAAAGTACGTACCACCACTTTTCTCCCGCACCACGGGCTTCGACTTCTTGTTCCTCCTTGTCAACATCATGCGCAACACCCACAACTGGGTGTTGGTCAACTTCACAGACTCAATGGTCTGCAACTGCGGAAACCACTCCACCGTCTTCACACTAGGGACCCCAATGGTCTCTGCTATGATCGTCTCGGTCACGTTCCGAAACGTCATCTTTGCAACAATGGCAGCAGCCTTGATGTAAAAGAACTTCTTCTTCCACATCGTCAACCCCTTGGGAGGAGTCATCAGCTTGGGACTACCCTCTCGCTGACGGAAAGAAAAGAACCCTAAGGACACCGTCAGTTGATAAAACCGTCGGAAATCTCCAACGGTAGGCTCTATACCAAGAGCACGAAAGGTAAATTCGAAATTTCGAATCCGGATCATACCAAACGGACTCATTTGAGAAATGTGGACCTTGTACCACTCCAAAACCTCGACAACAAAAACGGTCAAAGGTAACCGGAGATTGCAGTCACCAAAAAAGTCTGCCCACATGGTCACGTAACCGGCCGGAGCGTCGGCACCAGTGTCACCTTCCGATGGGTAGACTGCCCCATATTCAGGGGGCATTTGAACGTCAAGCATTAGACGATCAAAGCTCTTCCTGGTCCACTTTAACGCCGGTAAACCACCACCGGCGGCTCCCTCTTCTTCTTCCTCCACCACTACCGGCTGTTCAGGGTTTTCACCCTCCACATTGTGTGGACTTGACGGTTCAGCCATCAGGTATATCGAGGAAATAAAAGAACGTGAGTGGAAAAATTAAAAACCTCACCGGAACTTCAAGAAATATCGTCGGAGAAGACAAAGAACAAGTTTTCTCTCACTGGCAAATTTTTGAAATTTCGAACAAGTGAGGGGAAACCACGAACGGTTTCCCCTTATATACCCATCGCAATTAATGCGGAGGGAGAAAACGAATCATCACGTTCAAAAAGAACGAATCGCGCGACACCACGTGTCAAGCGCCGTTTTCGCTGACGGTTATCACGCGCGCGTGGCCGCCCACGCGCCTGACACAAGAGACGTTTACACTCTTTGCTACAGTGCATTTAATGCCTCGGGCAGTGCAAACGTCCTTTCATTTCAGCACATGCCAGGAAGATCTCACCAACTTCCACCAACTCACACGTGAGATCAGCCACGTATGCAACAAAAAGCGACTACATTATCCAATGATAAGCGGCATGTGGTTTCTCTGGTATACCGCACCATAACCCATACCGCATGTCGTTTTTTAATATACCCCTAAAAATAGGTAAAAATATATATCTCTACACTATAAGGGGGTATAATACCTATCCGCACTACCCACGAGCACACGTGGAGTATGCGGACATGACACACACGAGCCCGTTCAGGTGTGTTAGATGCTCAGAACCAGCATTGTTCTTTGGACTGAACCGCATCTCAGACACAGGTAAACCGCATCGCCTTCATTCTCTTCAAGCTTCAAATCCCTCCTGTCCGGTTCACAACCGCAGAGGGTACATGAACACCTTCTTTAACATAAGGAAGGAAGGGAATGTACGCGCGCGCTCATCAGCAACCCTGTCTCCTGAACCTTCAAGAGCTACATCCGAGCAACACACCCGCTTCGAGCGAATATGGGAATGCAAAACCGCAGATACTCACGAGTAGCTACGGACATAACCATAGCTTCCGCAAAATGGTTGCTACGGAAGAGCCAAGCTAACTCCACATCACCGAGCGAAGCTACTTCAAGGCAAACTCGGTATTGGAGCGGGAAGGTAAGTGGCTCCAAAACGAACGCAGATAAGCGCTCTAAACAAGCCCTTGTCGAACAGCAAGCGTCCGAACAGCGGTAACAAGTCTGCTTATGACTTTGTTTGCCCGCCTATGGGCCACATAGAATAAACAATGGTGGGCATACCCTTGCCTATGACCATGTTTATTTACCCATAGTACAAAGTTACATTGTTCGACCAAACATGGCCAACAATGACGCAACGAGGTAACCGCAAAGGACGTGCGGTTCCTAGAGAGCTATGACGACGAACACGAAAACCCAACAAAAAAAGGATCATCATCTCATGACTAGATGCTGAACATAGAGCTTGAGCAAAGCACTTACAAGCATCATTTACTTTTGATCCCGATCTCAGAGATTGATCCAAAAGTTTCTTTTCTTCTTAATGCACCACTTCAACAAGTGGTTTGAAGACAAGACCACCTCTCAGAGGTTGAAAGCCTGTGCATACCTTCAAACCACCATCTCAGAGGTTGGTTCGAAGTTTGTGCAGCATTACTAACAAAGTCTCCAAGAGACCTTCGGCACAACAACAGGTGGCAAGCCACCTGGTGACATAAATCGGCTGAGAATTTCGCATCAGATGAAATTCCTTCACCGATACGGAAGAGGCGTCAGATGACCCTTCCAGACCTCCAGCTTGATTTACATACAGAAAAGACCACACATGGTCTAGGATCTTCTCCAGACTCCAAACTACCTTCCAAACACCATAGTCCAGTACTCCTCCCACATACAACTTGTATGTGGCAGCAACACTAGACTGGGGGGACTTGAAGGGGTATGGTCCCAGATCTCGCGTCAGCATCGACCGCGAGTGACCATTACCCTTATCAAAACCCCCACTAGCTAACAACCTGCTTGTGCCCATGCGAGAACGCGTCGGCACAAGGGTTGAATCCAATCTATCTAGTAACGAAGGAGGACTTACATGGAACATGAGAACGGTAGAGTGATGCGACATAGCATCACATCTGGTGTATGAAAACGGAAGTATTCACAGCGATGCGGCCTCGCACCGCATCCAGTGAACACTTCTATCAATACAAGAAAGCCTTACCTTAGGCATAGAAGAAGATGAACATAACGGTGCAGCTGGCACCGCACCATATGGGCATTTTCGTCACGACAAGGGATGCAGGCAAATAGTCTCCGCGGACGACGATGCGGCTAGCACCGCATCTCGCGTATTCCTTGATCACAAGTAGGAGACGCGGTAACTTCAGACGTTACCGCATGTAGCGATGCGGCTTGCACCGCGTCCTATGCACTCAACAAGTGGGACTGACACCACAGTGCAAGTGGCACCAATGGCAGTTACCTGTCAGAGCTACGTAAGTAATGGACTGACGTGGCGTAACCTCCACAACCGACAAGCCTGACACACCTGCAAAGGTGCAGCACGTCGTCAGTCCATCCATCATCATCCTCCTTCACTCCTCGGCTATAAATACCAACCCCAAACCAGGTTTGAGGTATCTCTTCACAACTCTCTCACTACTACTACTATCTTACTTTGCTTCCCAAGCAAACTACTGATTCTCACGCCGGAGAGTGGTAACAAGGAGCACCCCCCACCCCATCTTCCTTGTTACGAGTCACGGCTTGTTTCCTTGTGCAGGAGATCAACCACCGGTGATCTTGCCAGCGATCCTCGAGAGGAAGGGATTAACCCTTCTTGACGAGACCAATGTGTTAACCCTGCCCGGTTAACCATTGTTTCATCAATAAGCGATTTCTAGATGATTGAATATGTAAAATAAATAAAGATATGTTGGGAGTGAAGGAAACATTATCTCCTACTCCATCACACATATCTATGCGTTTTTCATCTTACCAAATAGGGGGAAATTGTTGGGTTTTGAGTTTTCACCAAAAACCAACAAAGATTTTGAAAGATGAAAACAAGTTGTCTTTGTTATAGAAATACAATTATATCACAATACCACTGATAAAAAAACCATGAAGAACTCAAGATTACAAGACCATGCTAAAACTGATGAAATAGGAAAATAGTTATATTTTGTCAGTTATTTGTATTAGTCTTTTACTAGTTGCTTGGGTCTTTTACTAGCAATAGATAGTGGCATCCATCAAATGGAGGTGTGTGTTTGTACTATTTCTCATGGATCTTTGATGTAATTCCTTTGGATATAGAATCCATGGGGGTTGGTGCTAAATCTATGATAACAAAATGATATTTTGTTTGTTATTTGATGTGCGTGAATTATATATATTTTTAAGAAGATATTCTTTCATATAAATTTAGTTTTAAAATTAGGTTTTACCCTATAACTAAATCAGACACACGAAAGGCAAGTGTACCCGTCGAATAGTAATATAATTTTGGGGCAAGAACCGGATATCAATCCGTGGATGCGGTTTCTCAATAGTAAATTTTCGCTATTTTAAGGTTGATTCAAATAACAAGTTGGTTTTTTCTACAATAGCATTCGAAATAAGAAACAACTAAAATTAATTAACACAGATACAATCAATCAAGGGGGAATATCACTATAATCTCAAATCCAGTTAGCTAACAAATGACCATGATTATGGATACATGGAAATATCACAAAACACCTAAATGACTAAAATCTTGCTAAAGAAATCTAGCCTTATGATTTGTTGAAAAGTTAGGATGAAAGTCACAAACTAACCACCTAAAATCATACAAGTAAAAACAAGTGATACAATCATGTTAATGCTTATAAGAATGGACTAATTTCCCATCAAGTATCACTAACAACCATTTGGAAAGGTCACATGAAAAACAGATAACCCACCTAAGGTTGATTAAACTAAGTAATATTCATGCATTTCTTCAACAAATGATTTTCATGTCAAGATTACATAAACTAGCAATTTCGTGTCAACAAATCCTAGATGAACATAAAACCTAACATGACAAGATCATTACAAACAATTTGTCTTTCCAAACATAAGCATAAGGACACACACTCAAGAGTTTATCATGAATAAATCAAGACTTCATTCACCATTCTTAGTTTAAAAGACATGAACTAGCATAACATACACAAATCCATGAATAGAAGTTTAAATCATGAGTTTTCCAACATTACACAATCAAACAACCATAAGTCTTGGAATTCAAGTTAAACCTTCAAACACACAATACCATTGAAGAATAATCAAGAAATTACTATAACATTAACATAACCATTCCCAATAATCTATAATTTCAACAAATGTTAATTAAACTTCATCTAAATCAAAGTGATACAAAGAGTTTAGCTCATCATGAGCTCAAAAACAACATACAAGCTTGAAATCATTACAAGTTTCATGGTAAAATTAACAAGAATCAAACCAAGAATCCAAGCTAGATGATGTAGATGATGTGTGTTGATCCTCTTGATGTTGTATTCTTCTTTGTTGCTTGAGAATTGGCTGAAAACTTCAAAGGTTTGGAGAGTGAATTAAAGGGTTTTCCACTGACCGTGTGTGGTGAGAAGGCATGACCATGTGTGGTGTAGAGGCATGGCTGTGCCTTTGCTTGTTGACAGGATCTGCTAACTCCATTGGTTCTCCAAAGCCTAAGATCATTGTTTACCACCCACGAAGACAAGGGTTAGATCTCAAAGAAGCATGGTTGGAGACTTGATCATGTGAAACTAGACCAGAGGCTTCTAAGATATGAGGCATGGCTGTGCCTGGGAATAAGACATGGTTATGACTGCCGTTTGCAAAATTTCCAGAACTCAGGGCCGGCAAACCCGTGCCATCGCTCAAGGCCCAAATTTTAAAAGGCCCAAAAGATTTTTATAAGCTTTGATATATATAATAAATTACAAATTTAATATATGCATCCATTCATTATGTAAAAGTGTTGGTGGTAGAGTGGAAAAACCAACTCAAGATAATGTAAAGGTCTCAAGTTCATGTCTTGGCTCCACCACCAAGGTTTTATTTTTTTTATTCATTTCCCCTTAACCACAATTTTGGCCTCGTGGCCATTGTATTTGTTGTACTATCCAAGATTCGCAAATCTGGAAGTTGACCACGGCCTGTGTCCATGGGACACGACCCCATGTCTCTTGTCTGCTTCTGTTTGTATTCTTCTGTTCTGGAATCTTGAATGGGCATGGCCCCATGCCGGCTAGGCACAACCCCGTGCTTGACTTCTGATTCGTTATTTTTAGTCTTGGGGTGAAGCTCGGAAGGTTGGTATAGTGTGTGGTCTTCCCGTCTTCTATACTTATGCTGGTTCTTGTCGTTAATTTGTTCCTTTTGTACATTTAAGCTCTTTTAATCCTGAAAATCAAAAGTATACAAAGAATCACACTTTTTCCAACATTAGTACTAAAAATGGGTTGATTTTATAACGTATTTGGTACAGTTTATATGTTGCATTTGACGCATATCAAATACCCCCACACTTGAATATTTGTTTGTCCTCAAGCAAAACTTTTTTAATATTGCTTTACACGCCCAAATGGAATTGGTAGAGAAGAAGGTTTTTGGGTCTTGTTTGTAGGGTGTCGGGAATCCAAGTTCTTTTTTTATTCATGTTTTTACTTTATTTACAATCTTATTCGACATGATTTATTTACAACACTTTTTAAGAAAAATAAATATTTTTGGGGCATAACATCTATATACAAATTCACACACCTCACAAGTGATCACTCAACACTCGGCCTAAGATGTATAAGTGAAATGCTCGATACCAGTATGAGATTTACTTCTACCATATACTTGACAAGTAATCAAACCTCCTCCTTTTTAACATAATCTTTGTAAATATCAAGAGGGCTTTAAAAATGATAGGTTGTTGGCTAGGAGTAGGGTGTCTTTATTGGAAAGTGACTAAAAAAACGTAAAATGTCGTTTTTCTTTTGAAAATTTGTTTATTTGTGACTTAGGTATAAATTACGGGTTTATAAGCAATAATTTTTCTTATTTATTTCAAGCAACTAGAGACTTTTCTCTTTTGTTCTTTCTTTCTTTCTTTTTTTTTTCTTTTTTTTTTTTTTTTGAGAATAGACTAAGGGGCTGTTTGGTAGCCTCTGAATGGTCATTAAGAGGCTACCTCTTAATGGAACCATTAAGAATTTTACCAATGAGAAGGTAGAAGAATGTGACATGTGATGATTTACCATTTAGATGTTACCTCTTAACCATTCAGACTTGAGGTTACCTCTTATTCATTCAGATGTTTTAAACCAT
Organism: Helianthus annuus; assembly: GCF_002127325.2. Lineage (NCBI taxonomy): Eukaryota > Viridiplantae > Streptophyta > Magnoliopsida > Asterales > Asteraceae > Helianthus > Helianthus annuus. Next base: position 124,735,921 of record NC_035433.2, on the reverse strand, counting down.
TAAGAGGTAGCATCTGAATGGTCATTAAGAGGCTACCAAACAGCCTCTAAGTCACTTCTTTTTATAAAAATTTCAAAAGAACTGTATTTTACTAAAACAAAGGGGTGTACAAAGAAAGATTGGTTTTGGGTGATTTGTGCAAAATGGTGTTTTGTGGGTTTTGAAATGAAAGATTTAGACTCAAAGGGGTTAACCAGAGGAAATTTTTGTTTTTGTTTTTGGTAGGGGAAAATAAGGTTGAAAAAAAAAATAAAAATCCTAATGCCTGCATCATATACTTACTTGGATTACTTGGTAAGGACCGGGAATGTATTGTCTTGTCAAGTTCTAGATTCGTAAGAACCATATAGCTATTCACACAGGAAATGAAAAAAAAATGAGCATTTAATATAGATATGAATTTGAATGCTCGGTAAAGGCTCAAAAACTCACATTTTAGTGGGAAATGGTAAAAGTGTGAAATATGTATATACAATCAAATTTTAAAAAGAATTGTCATGCCTTTTTATAAAATTTTCTTATATGGTTCTTTTTATGACGGCGCTATCGGTTGTAAATTTATAAAAACTTGAATTCTTTAGATCTTGGTTTCTAACTTAAACTATAAACAAGACAAAACAAACTAATTTTTTTTTTTGAAAAAGATTTGGGGTGTTTAAGCGGTTCCAAGTAAAGTTTTGTGTAAGGCTTGTTTTTAGGACAAACAAATTCAAGTTAAGCTTTCCCCCCACTTAATTACACATTGTCATCAATGTGTTCAAAATTGGTTAAAATTGATTAAATATGTAAACGTGGGCTAAAAACAACAAAATTTTCAAAAATAGGGTACTGGACACGGGGGCGTGTTTGAGAGGCACGACCCCGTGTTAAAAGTGACACTATCAAAATTTTGGAAAAACTTATAGAAGATTGACTCGAGGGCGTGTCAAGGAGGCACGACCCCGTGTGGCAAGTTCATAATCAAAAAGTTCCAACGATAAGAGGAGCACAAGGTCGTGTTAGATAGGCACCGCCCCGTGTAAAGCTACTGTTAGATTTCAGAAAAGATGGTAGTGTGTCGGGTTTCCTGTTTCGGACTCGGGGTGTCGTATGCTTGGTGGATCCAAGCATCCCAAGAGACCTGTAAGCTCATACATACCAAACTAACAACAAACTAACAGGAAAAACAGAAATCCTATGTTACGATCGTTCATTCTTCCATCATTCAACACACCATCATAAAAAGAAAAATAAAAGCAGAAAGTAAATTTTCTAAAAAAGGTCGCAGCCCGCAAACTATTCACCATTATTTGAAAAAGGAGGAATGATTAACCTGTTACGTCGCCTCCTTGCCACCACCTTTGCCATCATCACCTAGTCCGAATCCATCCCCTCCTCCTCTTCGCCACGGTACACCATGTGCTCCCGAATGTAGGAAATGCCACGGTACACCATGTGCTCCCGAATGTAGGAAATGTCGGTGCGCATGGAGGCTACGTTCCTCTCAATCCCGCCAACACGGGTGCTAATGCCTTGGCTTGTGGTGACGAAATTGCGGGAGATTTGGAGTGATTCCTGCATAAGATTTTAAAGGTTGTGCATGTTAGGAGAATCACCACCACCTTGAGAGGATGAACCCAGGGCGTAGCCGTAAGAGTACTATCGAGGACGGTTGGGGATTGCGAGGATCTGATCGGGGTCATTTGGGTTCCAAACCTTACCATTGGTATCTTTGAAGCGCAGGAGACCATTATTGCATTCGGCGATGAGGTTTAGACTATGGCAAAGTGAGATGTCAGCCCGGGTGACGCCTACCCCTTTTGAGAAGCTTCATGGGATGGGTCCAACATAGGTCCTGTAGACCCGGGCTATCCAGCCACCGAAGAATATGGGTGTTGGAGCCGTAGCTCTAGCATTGGTAGCCATATTCATTAGTAGCATCAAGGCGACATTCAGAAGCTCGTTGTTCAGGATGCAGTAAAGGCAAGTTAGCTCCCGAAGATTTACGACACCTCTGAAATATTGAAAGATAATTAAGTGAGTTATTAATGCAAAATGTGGCATGTCCCCCTTTTGGAGGCAATGCTACCCTCGGCCATATTTGTAACACTCCGTTGTTTTTATATGAATTTAACATAAACTAAGCATTTGTAAACCAAAACTTTGATTTACATATCAAACATAAGGAAAATTTTCATCAAGTTAACATTCTAGATAAGTACTACTAGATTAACAACCACAGAACAAGTATTTAAGTGTTATCTACATAGACATTGTTTTAAACATATTTAAGTAATCGCGGAAGCTTCAAAAGTTCGTGTTCGGTTCTTCAAACATGCTTGATCGCCATCCGGAATGTCCCCAATATCACCTAAGGTCAAAACCACATCAAATGTTAGTTTTGATAATGTTAGAATGGGTATAAACAAGTCCCATGAGTCAAAACAACAAAAAAATAAAATTTTTCTGGAGCTGGGGGGGCGTCGCGTGACGCCTAGCCCCCTTTTTCACAGATTGTTGCTCAAACTGTTGCTGCACATACCCAGTTCAATGTTTTATCAAATCCCAACTTAAAATTGCCATAACTTATGATCCGTAATTAAATTACCGACGTTCCTACCACAATTATTATGCCGAAAATTTGGTTTACGCGCTGAAACACTAAAATCTCTATTTAACTATTTGACCCACTATTTTTACACAAATTTTTCTACCATTACAATGGTGACCTTAAGGCGTATTTACCCAACATCCGGGGCTTATGATCACCGGCGTTTCATTACCAAATCTATGGTTTCGCGCTCTTGTGATCCGTCATCGCCAAATGCTATTCAAAACACACTTTTACTACTTACTAAACAATTATTCGACCCGTATGGCTCATTTATGGAATCCTCCATTTCTAATGACTACCAAATGCTTTCTAATCTAGTTTAACTTATTCAATCAAGTAGTGAACATTGTCACTTCAACTAATACAAATCTTTATTCTAAAACACAATTAGGAATGATTTCAATATCAAATTTACACAATGTAACAAAACAAGTTACATGCCTTCATAATTTGTCGACATTGCTTTCTAACCATAATTACCCATCCCCGGGCTTGTCAACCTTAGCGTATCCCTTCTAATCCATTGTTTCTGCTTATATAACTCAATCTAACGAGTGACGTTCGAGTCACTCCAACATTACCATTTTGACCATTAGTTTAATCCCGTTCTTTATCTAGTGAATTACATCACTTTACATACATCCCATTATAACTAATTAAGCAATATTATCAATAAACATATCTAACCAACTATTAATTTTGACCCGTTTGGTTTGTCAAGTGAATTCCATCACTTCCTAGACTCACCAAACGCAACTATTTTTGCTATAACAACATTAGACATATTTACGAATAGGCTTATCTACATAAATGTAACGAGACGACAAGTCGCGTACCTTCAAAACATTCCTTTCAAGCGCGTATCGCCCCCGGCTTGTCCGCTTGAAGACTCGGATTCTTTACCTATAGTGTTCAACCACAACCGTTTAGAACCCCTTTTTATAACACACAACGCATAATTTTCCATATCAATCAAGCATGCGTTTTTGTCCGAAATTTCAACATTTTGCTTTCTCTTAGGCATTTTATCAAACACCTAATAAGCATGATTTTTATCAAATTAGAACATCTAGTTTCATGACTAGTTATTTTACCAAGTTTAACATCTTTTTCCAAATTTGGTGTCTAATTAACACTTCAATATCAAAACTAACTTCATAGAATTCTAATAGCATTAGTTTGCTACTCATGATTCTAATGTTCATCATGTTTCTACAAAACCCATTAAACACACAAAATGGATGATCATGAATTTCATAGTTTAAGCACTAATTCAACAAACCAATGACTAGGGTTTACTCCTAGACATGATTTCATCACAATTTCATCCAAACAACAATCATGCAAGCTCAATTTTGAATCTCATGTGTTCATCTAGAATTCAAGATGGAATCAAATCATGAAATTTTACATAGCTTATGATCCCTTTACTGAGGTGATCACTATTTTATGTTTGGATTTCGATTTGGAACAGATTAGAGCCTTCAATTTGATCAAATGGTTGAAACTAGGGTTTGAGGGTGAGTTGGTCGCCCCCTGTGTTCTTGATCGTTCCAGACACACACAAATGTGTGTTTGGATATTTTCTTTTTTTGTTTTTTTTAAAACTAGTTTGATCTTTAACATCTTTGGCCCCTCATCTATTAGTTCTTCTCTATTTTAGATGTTTTTATTCAAACTCCATGTTACTACAAGATAGTTAACTAACTAGGTTATTTTTATTCCTAGTTAGTTCATTTCGTTTATTGCCATTTTAAAATATAAAATCACAATTTTATATTTTCGGGATGTTACAAGTCTACCCCCTTAAAGAGGTTTCGTCCCCGAAACCTTCCTTAAGTAGTCCTTTGGTTTGGACCAAACTAACTTAGTTTCGTTTTTAAGGCATTCCTTCTTTTAATCAAAAGTCATCCTTTGCCTCGACGCATGCATCTTTCACGTGTAAGTCCTCACAGACTGTAACTTGTGTCTTGTATTTCTTATCTTGCCGCCTATTTGTCCCAATTTCCACTTGACCACTCATTAGTATGAGTTCGTCAATATGTTTATTCCATACTACCCTATATTGACAAGTGTTTTATATAAATCACAACACTATTTTAACTTATTTTAACTTTGGATGATTATATCGGCTAGACTGATCAGTCACCGTCACCTCATGCCCCGTTAATTTGGGTCTACCCTTTGCTATATTCGGACTTACGTGAGTTTATGATCTCTTATCCCGTAACTCGCGCTACAACATGATTATATTCTATATCACTTTTGTGACCATGATCGCATCGCATCACGTCGTGTTTTCAGTTTTCATAAACTTTTCATTATCAAAATCTTCTTTCTAACGTATCGTCTTACACCTATCGGTGTTAAGACCTATATCCCTTATTATTAACTATTTTCTAATTTGTCTCATAATATTCATATATGTTAAACGTTGTTTCTCACTAAAACTGAATTTTAGTTTAACGTTTATCTCTTTAACCTATGTCAATTACTCATATCCATGAATTAACGACGAGAATTTATTCTTTTCCGCTATTATATTACGCGGGGGATCGTAACAAGTCCTCTTGCTTAACCCCAACTGACCCGTAGGTTCCTTCACTTTGCCTCGTAGGCTATTTTATTAGAACTTCACCTTTTTAAGGTGAGACCCCCTGGTTTGTTTCTTTGTATTTGTGACCTGAGGGTCATTTTGGCCCCGTAGACCTTTATATTGTTTATAACCCAAAGGTTATAGCGATCCCATAGATCATCTCTACTCGTGTCTTTATTTAATTGTGTGTATATATATATATATACATATGGCGTCTAGGCACCCCCTTTTTTATGTTTAGAATAATTTATTTTCGCTTTTGAAACTCGTTTGACCTTGACCGTAGTCTAAGGCTACATTCATTTTCTTTCGAGTTATCTTTCCGACTCTATGACTTCTTACATCGTTTTCGCGTCGGTTTATCCCACTCATTCCGTTATTTGGTTTATGCCCCAACTTTCTTTCAACCCGTCACTCGGGTTCTTTATCATAATGTTTTTAACACTCCTGTGTTACTGGTTTGCGTTTTCCTTTCTATACTCTTTTACGACTTATCACATAGGTTCAGTAATATTTCACGCTTCCATTATTCGGTTTGCGCTTACTTGGACTATCGAGTATTATACTTTATTCAGCCCATCCTACATTGAAATAGTTAAACGTAACTATCAATTTTTTTTTTGTTTCTGCGAAATTTTATCGTCTTTTAGTCATAACTCTTAATCCGAGTCTTTTGACTTTCTTTCTTTCTTTCTTCTTTTTAATCTGTGTTCCTGTCTCTTGGTTCACGCATATATCTGAAATCCTACCCATCTATCGGGTATTTTACCGAGGTCATTATAACAGCAACTATTCTGGCATGCATTAAGACTTCGTTTTGATTTATTCGGTAGTATTAGCGAGATCCGTCGCCTTTATTTCACCAAGTCCTTTATTCTTTCATTCGTCTTGTTTGACTTGTTCGTGTGAACTTCATCACTTATGACAGTCAAATTTTATCCTTATGCCTTGACATTCTCAATTGTCGGTTTATATTTTTGTTTATTTTAATTCGTATCAGTTTATTATTCCATGTCGTAGTAGGGAATTTACCCACAACGTTTCTACATGTTTTATTTGGTTTGGCCAAGTCTATACCCTTGCCTTCGCCATTTACTACTAATGCAAATTTCCGGGTTCGGGTGTAATTACACTCCTTTCCAATATAACATTTGTTCACTTCATTAGGTTCCCGGGTTCGAGTGTACGCGCACTCCTTCCCATTATGACACTTATCCTTCATTGCATTCCCGGGTTCGAGTGCACACGCGCTCCTTCCCTTTGCAATATATATATATATATATATATATATCAAGATTACTTTTATTTCGGTTTCACTTGTTCACCATTTATTTGTTTATATATAATTATATATTTTTAACATAATACACTCATTTCACCTACCATATATGTCCATATGCAACTATTATTCATCATGTGAATTTTCTTTTACATTCCACTTGTCTTATCGTAATTTAGAACGTGTACCTGATTGATACTCGCCCTGATGTACCCCGTTGTCTCAAGTCATAACTTGATTTAAGCTCTTTGCTAGCATGTTCTTTGTCATGCTTCCGAACCTTCCTCCATTTAGATTATTTATCTCCCGTCATCTTCTGATGCGGTCATCATATCATTCGAACATTTCCCATTTATTATTAATCTTGCTATTTAATGTTGCCCGTATTGTTATACGAGGCATTAAAATATACTTGTTTCATAAGTACCTGTTTTATAATCAATCTATGGTTAGGATTTATAGTACCTAATCATCTTTTGTCGACACTAGACATCTCGAATCTGTAATGTTTATGTCAATATTAAACATTTCATTTTATAACATATGCATCATTCGCTTTGGTTTAGCCAAGTTTACCACTTTCTTAAACCATTCATGTTTAGTGCACTTTCCGGGGTTGTGTGTGTTAACACGCTATTCCCGTGCACATCAATCAAATTCCTTTTTTCTAATATTCAAATAGAATCTACTAAATGACTACTTCTTACCGGATGTTTGATCAAGCTTTGAACCGAACACACTTTGCTAACAACCTTAAGCTCTGATTACCAACTTGTAACACTCCGTTGTTTTTATATGAATTTAACATAAACTAAGCATTTGTAAACCAAAACTTTGATTTACATATCAAACATAAGGAAACTTTTCATCAAGTTAACATTCTAGATAAGTACTACTAGATTAACAACCCCAGAACAAGTATTTAAGTGTTATCTACATAGACATTGTTTTAAACATATTTAAGTAATCGCGGAAGCTTTAAAAGTTCATGTTCGGTTCTTCAAACATGCTTGATCGCCATCCGGAATGTCCCTAATATCACCTAAGGTCAAAACCACATCAAATGTTAGTTTTGATAATGTTAGAATGGGTATAAACAAGTCCCATGGGTCAAAACAACAAAAAAATAAAATTTTTCCGGAGCTGGGGGGGGGGGGGCGTCACGTGACGCCTAGGGGCTTCGCGTGACGCCTAGCCCCCTTTTTCACAGATTGTTTCTCAAACTGTTGCTGCACATACCCAGTTCAATGTTTTATCAAATCCCAACTTAAAATTGCCATAACTTATGATCCGTACGTCCGTTTTTAGTGATTCTTTTTCCTACACGTCCGTAATTAAATTACCGACGTGCCTACCACAATTATTATGCCGAAAATTTGGTTTACGGGCTGAATCACTAAAATCTCTATTTAACTATTTGACCCACTATTTTTACACAAATTTTTCTACCATTACAATGGTGACCTTAAGGCGTATTTACCCAACATCCGGGGCTTATGATCACCGGCGTTTCATTACCAAATCTATGGTTTCGCGCTCTTGTGATCGATCATCGCCAAATGCTATTCAAAACACACTTTTACTACTTACTAAACATTTATTCGACCCGTTTGGCTCATTTATGGAATCCTCCATTTCTAATGACTACCAAACGCTTTCTAATCTAGTTTTAACTTATTCAATCAAGTAGTGAACATTGTCACTTCAACTAATACAAATCTTTATTCTAAAACACAATTAGGAATGATTTCAATATCAAATTTACACAATGTAACAAAACAAGTTACATACCTTCATAATTTGTCGACATTGCTTTCTAACCATAATTACCCATCCCCGGGCTTGTCAACCTTAGCGTATCCCTTCTAATCCATTGTTTCTGCTTTTATAACTCAATCTAATGAGTGACGTTCGAGTCACTCCAACATTACCATTTTGACCATTAGTTTAATCCCGTTCTTTATCTAGTGAATTACATCACTTTACATACATCCCATTATGACTAATTAAGCAATATTATCAATAAACATATCTAACCAACTATTTATTTTGACCCGTTTGGTTTGTCAAGTGAATTCCATCACTTCTTAGACTCATCAAACGCAACTATTTTTGCTATAACAACATTAGACATATTTACGAATAGGCTTATCTACATAAATGTAACGAGATGCAAAGTCGCGTACCTTCAAAACATTCCTTTCAAGCGCGTATCGCCCCCGGCTTGTCCGCTTGAAGACTCGGATTCTTTGCCTATAGTGTTCAACCACAACCGTTTAGAACCCCTTTTTATAACACACAACGCATAATTTTCCATATCAATCAAACATGCGGTTTTGTCTGAAATTTCAACATTTTGCTTTCTCTTAGGCATTTTATCAAATACCTAATAAGCATGATTTTTATCAAATTAGAAAATCTAGTTTCATGACTAGTTATTTTACTAAGTTTAACATCTTTTTCCAAATTTGGTGTCTAATTAACACTTCAATATTAAAACTAACTTCATAGAATTCTAATAGCATTAGTTTGCTACTCATGATTCTAATGTTCATCATGTTTCTACAAAACCCATTAAACACACAAAATGGATGATCATGAATTTCATAGTTTAAGCACTAATTCAACAAACCAATGACTAGGGTTTACTCCTAGACATGATTTCATCACAATTTCATCCAAACAACAATCATGCAAGCTCAATTTTGAATCTCATGTGTTCATCTAGAATTCAAGATGGAATCAAATCATGAAATTTTACATAGCTTATGATCCCTTTACTGAGGTGATCACTATTTTATGTTTGGATTTCGATTTGGAACAGATTAGAGCCTTCAATTTTATCAAATGCTTGAAACTAGGGTTTGAGGGTGAGTTGGTCGCCCCCTGTGTTCTTGATCGTTCCAGACACACACAAATGTGTGTTTGGATATTTTCTTTTTTTTTGTTTTTATTAAAACTAGTTTGATCTTTAACATCTTTGGCCCCTCATCTATTAGTTCTTCTCTATTTTAGATGTTTTTATTCAAACTCCATGTTACTACAAGATAGTTAACTAACTAGGTTATTTTTATTCCTAGTTAGTTTATTTCGTTTATTGCCATTTTAAAATATAAAATCACAATTTTATATTTTCGGGGTGTTACAATATTGGTCTGAGTCAGCAGTGATACAGTCCCACAAGGCTGGTTTAAAGTTTTAATTAGGGATGACAAAAATATCTGAGCCCGACGGGTATACCCGAAACCCGTCACAAATGGGACGGGTAAAACCGATACCCGACGAGTAATGGGCCGGGTATGGGATTAGTTTCAAAAATTTTCGCGGGTATGGGATCAGGTGATACCCGACCCGATTACCCGAAACCACATACCCATTTACGCGAACTATATACCCGATCATATACCCGGATTTTTTAATTTATATTTTTATTTTCCATTAACCCTTGTCTATTAGTGATTTATTTTAGTATATTAATAATGTGAAAAAATAAATTTTCTTTTAGTATATGTATTTGATAATAGTATTTATATTTTGTATGTTGTGAAGTATATACATATAAGTGTATAAGTATTATAAATCATTATTAATTTATGATAAAAGTTATATTATGTAATGTACGTTTTTAATTTATAATAGTTGTTGTATAAATTAAATATATAATAATTATAACTGTAAAAAAATGTACTTGGAAACCCCAACATAAATATTTTAACAAATTAATGTGTATACCCGATACCCGACGGGTATTGTGTCGGGTATGAGACACGATTTTACATGCGGGTATGGGTATGGGATTACCAATACCATCCCAAACCCGACCCATTGCCATCCCTAGTTTTAATAGTAGTTTATTTATAAGGGATTCAAGTTGTTCTTACTTCCCCTGATTTAATGCTATCTGCCTCAAGGGAAGTCCTAATAGACTTGAACCAAGTTCTCGCAAGATCTATACACTGAACGAGGCAAGAACTTTACCCAAACCACCCTTCTAACCCCCCTTCCAGGCAGTTAACGCGCTTTATATAGCCCGTAAAGACACGTATGAGTGAATCAACAAAACATGAAGAGATGATAGAATAAAGTTCACTTTCAATATAAAAAGCTAGTTATTAAAGTCATTAATACAAACCCAATTAAAAAGTTTACCAAAGATTGGAAATCAAATGTAATATATAAAAGACTTTGTCTTCACCAAGTGATGTAAGAGATTAGCCAAGCATGACCATAGTTTGACAAAGGCTCTTACGATCAATCTTGGATCCCGAGACTACTACACACTCTAAAATCTAATGTTTGTGGTGGATGATGGTGGTGGAGTGGTGGGAAGTGTGAGTGAAATGGTTTATGTTGATAATGGAGAACGATTGAGGATGTTGTGGTAAGGCCGTTTATGTTGATAATGGGGAACGATTGAGGACGATATTTTGATAATGGAGAACGATTGAGGATGTTATGCTAATTATATAGTGTAGTGCTAATTGTATTTTTTAGTGGTGGTTCCTGCAGGTTGGTTCGATCATGGAGAATTACCAGATCATGTATATGTTAAAAAATTCAAACTTTGATTTGAAATAAACTTGCATGGATTTAGGATATTTTAATAATTTTTAATTAGTTATAAATAGATAGGGTCAAGAGGTCTACATTACCCCTAAACTAATTTTTTATTAAGGTACACTTGTCACTTATGTGTTAGTTCTTACAAGTTGTTAAAACATAAGTGTTTGTATTTGATCCTATTCCTGTACTTTCATGTCATGTATCTATACTTTAATTTCATATATTTTAAAGCAAAAGTTTTAGCCCAAGTTTGTTTTTAGCTATTAACTGAAATTAAATGAACAAAACCAAAAACGTCAATCAAACCAAATAACCCGAAGTGATTAACCGAAAACCGATTGGTTCATAAAATAGACTAATTGATGACTTTGGTTTCAACTTCGGTTGAGGATAATAACCGAACCGACCGAACCATGCACATCATGATGAAATGGATTACCCGATTGCTTCGCTTTTTGATGTATATCTATCACAATATGTTACAACAAATATTATGTGAATAAGAAAACTACCAAAAACGAGTATAACAATTTGATGTGCCGCTTCCACCGCATGCTGCTAGTTTTATAAACGAGTTTCAATCTTGGGCTCTTAATACTATTTTAATAAGTCAGTGTTAAATACCTTACAAGTGGGAAACCGATAAATCTTTAAAATAGAATTATTAAATTCTTATTCTTATTTTTATAAACGACCATATTACTCAATCCTACTCACCCTTAAATTACATCAATACTTAAAAGTATAATATACTTCAAGGAGAAAAATGCCTGGATAGTCCATGTGGTTTGCCCATTTTTCACTCTTAGTCTCTAACTTTCTACAATTACAGCTATAGTCCCCAGTTTTTGCAATTTCATTCCCGGATAGTCCCTGGCGCGGATGAGAGTTAGTTTTCTCAGTTAAGTTGGTGTGAAATGACTATAATGCTGGTGTGTGTAAGGTGTGTTATGATTTTTATTGATATTTAAGCCCATTTTACACATTATTCAAGTTTTAAATTTATAAAACACGATATTCTACTAACACTAAACACACACAACGGCAAGTGCACCCATCGTGAGCGTAGTATAGCGTTGGTAAGATACCGAGGTCGTCCAAGGACACAAGAGCTTTTAGTACCGGTTTATCCTCAACGCCTAATCAAACTAAATTTTTTTTGAGAAAAGGTTTTAAACATGAAAAATAAAAACTAAAAATGCTGAAATAAAAATAAAAATAAAAACAGATAGACAAGATGAATCACTTGGATCCGACTCGCCTTTAATGTATTTTGATGATTTCCGCACTTTTACACTTAAGAGATTATCTTAGTTATAGTAGTAGGCCCCTCTTTTGAAGGTGATGTAACCCTCAACCCAGTGGTTTGAGTCAGTAATGATACAATCCCAAAGGGTCGGAATATTGGAAGATAATTAATTAAGTTATTAATGTGAAAAGTGGTAGGCCCCTCTTTTGAAGGTGACGTTACCCTCGGCTAAGTGGTTTGAGTCAGCATGGATACAATCCCAAGTAGTCGGTTTAATGTATTAATAGTAGTTTACATATGAGGGGATCAAGCCATTCGCACCCCCGCCATCCAATACCAGTGGGTATTGAAGGAGGTCCTAGTAAGCTTGACCCAGGTCCTTGCAGGATCTATACACTGAACAAGACAAGAACCTTACTAAACCATTCCCTTAACTCCCGACCAGGTAGCCAACATATCTCTATATAGACCGTAGAGATATGAATGGTGAAAATCTTTTACTTTATATAGACAGTAAAGTAATGCCAAGACACCACGGACAAATGATAAAGAAGTTTCACCTTCAACTTAAGAAACTAGTTATTAAAGTCATTAATACAAAACCAAATAAAAAGTGCGAAAAGATTAAAAATCAAAAGTAATACATTAAATGCTTGTCTTCACCAAGTGATGTAAGAGACTTAGCCAAACATGGCCTTTGATTGACAAGAACTCTTACGATCAATCTTGGATCCCTAGACTACTACACACACTCTAAGGTGGATGACGGATGATGGTGGTGGATGTGGGTGTTGTAGTGGTGGTGGAGTGGTGGCAAAGTGGGAGAGAGGTGGTTTGCCAAGGGATGCCTTTGAAGTGAGCCAAGCACCCCTATTTATAGCCTGAACAGAAGCCCGGCCACGGCCCCGTGTCCGCTGGACACACCCCCGTGGCCATCTCCTTTCTCTTTCTTCATTAATTGCAATTGTCTGCATTAGGCTCCACCTGGCCCCGTGTTCGCTGGACACGGCCCCGTGTGCAGAAGCGTATCTGTACGATCAAGATTTGCAAGATTCTGCAAATCTTAGCGTTGACCACGCCCCGTGCTGAGCTGGGCACGCCCCAGTGGTGGGCATATAAGCTTCCACAGCTTTGTCCATTTCTGCAGACATCTGACCACGCCCCCGTGTCCAATGGGCACGGGCCGTGGTCAGCCTTCTGTTTCTTGTTTTTGCTTATGGAGATGCTGTCAAGGGGTCGGGCATGCCACGTTTATTCCTTTTCTTTGTATTTATGTTAGTTTTTGCTGCATATTTGTTCCTTTTGTTCGTTTAAATTCATTTGGTCCTGAAAATACAAAAGGAGGACAAAAACACACTTTTTTCAACATTAGTACTAAAAAGGGTTAGTTTTATGTCTCATTTGATGTAATTTATATGTTGCATTTTACACACATCAATACCCTTACTATTAAGAAATTAACAAAAAAAACATTAAAACATTAAAAGATACATGTGAGCCCCACCTATCCACCTACCCACCACACCCTCACCCCACCTTTTCTCCCCTTTCCATCTCCAGCAACTCGTCATCACCACCATAATACTTCCACACCACAAAATTCCAAACCACAACCACCATAACACCTCCATCACCGGAAAAATGGTCCAAACCACCACAACCAATACAAAATAAAAATGTCAATATAGTTTTTATAGCCCAATCAATAAAAAAAAATAAAAATCTCCAAGACACTCTGAACCGTCTCAACAACTACGCGATAAGGAGCCTGAAGACGAATGCGAAGATGCATTAACACTTCCCGAAGCTCCGGTAGCGTGAAACTAATCTGATAAATAATTACCTAAATCATCAGGAGAAATCCTTTTTGACACCCTCGGTATTGTTCATACGACGTCCGGTAAGTCGGCAAAATCCTTTTTGACAACGATATTTTGATATCATCCCGGAGTTTCGAGTCTGAGATAATCCACATGGATTGTTTCCTGTATGCGTCATTGAAATCTAGATTAAACCGCCTAAAACAATCTCCTGCTGATTCAATCGGTAAATTTTCAACTGTCGTATTTGTCGGCAACGATGTAATCACTTTGCTCCACGCCGTTCGTTCATAATTTTCGGCGTATTGTTTCTTTTTTGCTCGTGCTTCATGAGCCAGTTTTCTTTGATCAAGAATGGAACGACCGTTATCAACCTGTCGTCGCATCTGCGGTGATGGTGGTCATTTCACACTCACTTAACACCAAAAACTAACCCCCATCCGTGTCAAGGACTATTCGGGAACGACATTGCAAAAGTTGGGACTATAGCTGTAATTTTAGAAAATTAGGGACTAAAGGTGAAAAAAGACAAATCACAAGGACTATCCGGGCATTTAACTCATACTTCAAGTGTATTTTCAAACACCACATGAATGAACCAACGAGATTTATGAGTTATGGTGTCCACCACCTCCATTATATTTTTTATACGTTTTTTAAGAATAAATGGGGTTGGAAGGTCAGATGGTCCAAGAAATTACTTTGTTACCTAATAAAGTAATAATCAACACAAACCATGTTATTGTTATAAACCAGACATTTTAGGCCTAACCCATTACTTATGGGTTTTAGGGTTTATACTTATGTTTATCTATATATTGTAATGTTGAATAGAATGAAGAAGACAATTGAGTTTATCTCTATTTTCTCTTTGGTTTTTTACATGTTATCATCACGAGACTCTCCGCTGAGATTTACCGACCATCATATCAAATCGTTGCTGTAACTTGCAACGGGTAGCAGTGCCACAATCCGCAGAACATAACACATCTTGAATAAATCCTGGTACACATCATCACAATCTCACATATATGTTGATTATATGTTATCCTCATTGATATAGTACCACGTATACATCTGCATCTCAAATAGTAGATACATCAATTTATATATACTCCACCGGATTTTTTCCCCCAAACACAAAAACGGTCACTGCCGCCACACACAAAAGAAAGAAAAAAAAAGGGAAAACTTACTGAAATCTTTCCTCCGGCGATTATCCTCAACCGCCAATTATTTCTGTGGTGGTTATTCAACTGTTACTGGATCCCAAATCGGCGGAAGGCGATGCAAGGCCGACCAACCTCTAAGTCCGGCACGAAGGAGACGCACGACAAACCGTTCATTTTTCTCCGGCAAATAACTCACCGGTGAACCGCAAACTCTATTTATAGAACCACCGCAGCGTCATTCGTCGGAAGCTTTTTCGTTCATATAAACCCTAATCTCACCTACTGTAATCCACACATACAATGATCTCATATATTATTATTATCTCCCTATAATAATAAAGCCACTTAATGATGAATATTGTCTCCTTCGAAGAAGATGAGAGGTTTGGGAACATGGTTTTTCTAGAAGTAAGAAGGATCTGAAAAGGGGTTTGGAAACATGGTTTTTCTAAAGGTACATATATATATTATTGTATATTATTATTTGGTGATGGTGATACATATATAGCTATACTCCATTACTTATTATTATCATTTAATACTTAATTTTTCGTACTCCGCACAAATCATTTTTTTTGTCACCAAGATATTAACGCAATCATCAGTTTGGAAAATGATTCAAAAAAGAATTTCCCATAAGATACTCATATGTATACGTTAAATTTACTTCAAAATTGTTTAAAGTTATTTTCTAGTTTATAACAAAAACTATATTTATACATAGAAAAGCTCATGAAGTCATGATTATCATACACCGTTTTTTTTTCAAGAGATGATGAATACGTTAGTATTAAAACAGGTATTGGTATGTACCATGTATTTAAAGAATGATTCAACTCAAGTGAGGACCTTATTTGACCCCTCAAGACACATTAACATTTTTTTAGTGACCTTTAATTTCTAACTAATGATAACAAGGGTGAGAAGGGTGTTCCCCTCATCGGAGCCAATCAAATTTGAAAATAATCACAAGAGATGGTGTAACACCCCAGTGTTTCGAAAGTCAAAGTCAAAGTCAAGATTGAAGTCAAAGAAGGAAAAGATCGCTAATTGCAATATGTCTCTCCTTGCTCAATCCCTGTTTGACTTCTTTGACTGTAATTAGTCTATTTTATGGTTTTACGTTAGTTGTACTATGTGGAGTAATTAATTACAATCAAAGTAATCGACTTGTTTATCACTACGAACCGCTTTACGACTGTGAATAATAGGAAGTAACAATGCGATAAAGTTAACTAAACGAAAATCGAACTAATCTAATCATCATCGCGCTCGCAAACTCGAATATACGCATTTTGGGTTACTGTATACGTGTGTGTGTGCCTTATGTGTTACTTGTGCTTGTTTATTTATGTTATATATGGTAATCAATCGAATCGCAATCGAAACACAACTGAAATCGAACCATGATAATTAGTGGAGAAAGGATAGTGCTCGATATGAATAGTTGGGATTAAGAAGTAATTTGAATAGGAAACTCTATCGTATTCGCATCACTCGCAATCGAAATCGAAATATCAAAAATCATCGCACTGAACACTCAAATCAGGCAGCTGATCGATCAGGCTACCAGCCGATCGAACAGCCAGCCAATCGGACTGCTGTCCGATCGGTAGGGCTGTAAACGAGCCGTGCCCCGATGTTTCCGCCTCGACTCGGCTCGTTTACAGCCCTACCGATCGATTAGTTGTATTTGTTTACAGCTGATCGATTAGTTGTATTTGTTTACTGTCTGAGACATGGTATGGGACATGTTATTTAAAATTGAATAGTAATGATAATTGTTATGGAAACTTCTGGACAATCTGTTTCACTCAGTGCCGCGCCCCAATGATTCTGCCATCGGTTAGGGTGTGACAGATTGGTATCAGAGCCATAACTATAGGGAATTAGGCAAGACTCGACCTAGTCCGGGTCGATGTCTTAGAGACCTAGACTTTACTTAGGACCCAATAG
The DNA here is from genome assembly GCF_002127325.2 of Helianthus annuus. Lineage (NCBI taxonomy): Eukaryota > Viridiplantae > Streptophyta > Magnoliopsida > Asterales > Asteraceae > Helianthus > Helianthus annuus. Next base: position 124,718,693 of record NC_035433.2, on the reverse strand, counting down.
ACCAACTCGTGCATGTCAATTAGGGACTATGTATGAGCGTATTACTATCCTTCGCAATTCTCGCCTACGCTACACCATCACCGCACTCGAATTTTCAATAATGAGGAAGCGATTTAGTCAAGATTAGGTGTGAAAGCCGCAAACTCTCGACTAAATTGCTTGATCAACCCGTATTTTCACTATTCACCTTGCTCACATCATTGCTGTTTTTATCAACTTATCAATGATCTCTTCATTATTTTTGACACACCAACTCTCTCCATTTCAAGTTTGAGGTGGCAGAATCTTTAAATCATTTGTGGAACAGTTTCACCTTTCATACAAGTAAGCGAATCAAATTCTTTTTCAATAACGAACGCTTGTTTAACGGGGAGAATTATACCAAACCAGGAGTGAAATCCATATTTTGATGAATAATCTCCTCTATTTTACTAAAATCAATGGGAAGTTGTCAAGCTAGGGGTGAAAGCCTAACCTTGATGGCTTGTCCATGGTTTTACCCAAAACTCTCACCAAAGTCTCGACGGACTCCAACGACTTGAACTCACAGTAGGACGAGAGGGATGTGCGCCGGATGCCCAAGAATCGAGGCAGAGGCCCAATCCTGAAGGTCAAAATGTGCACGCCAAGTCCTGGAGAATAGTCGAATCGCTTTGGGTAGTCAATGTCTAAATAGCCGCGGACAATCTATTTCTCGATTTTTATGTGTTTCAATTCTGAGCCCGCAACTGCTGACTCTGATGACTCGTTGATTTTATTTGTTTATATGTGTTTAACTGTTTATGTGTTTAAAATTTTGAGATTTACTCAATTTTTGCTCACAATTCGATCGACACACACAACCCGCGTTGCTTCTCTATCTCAAAATGCTAACAAATCGTTACTGTCATAAGGAAACGCCGTACGCTATGATGCTCGCTATACAATATGCTTAACCCATACTAATCGTGATCGAACAATCGCAGACTTTGAATGATAGGTTTCTGTATTCTGACTACCTTTGTGACTAAATGCGTACGTGCTTTTGTGTTCTGTGCTTCTGTGCCCTACGTGCTTACGTGCTTATGTGCATATGTGCTTTTGTGCTTATGTGTTCCTCTGTGAATCGGTGATTTCGTGCCTACGTGTTTATGCAACTATGCGACTGTATTCCTAAGCTTTAGTAAGTATTAGACGTGTGAGGTGAGATTCGATTATGATGTGTCTGAGACCTACGACGATGTCCATTGCAATGTCGTCATCAGGACACCGTCACCCACTTTCTCGCCAAGAAAAGAGAGACAAACGTCTTGCTACTACCATCGCCAAACAAGTAGCAAAAGATGTCAGTAATGTCTACAAGAATGTCAGCAAATCATCTGAGGAGTCGAGAACCAAAGCTCCTAAAGCTGCCCCCAAAGCTGCCTTCAGTTTCAAGCAGCTTAAAGCTTGTGGGCCAAAAGAATTCACTGGCGAGGAAGGCCCTACAGCGTTGTTCCATTAGTTTGATTCCATTGAGGTTACTCTACGACAGAGCGGTTGCCCCGACGATCTTCGCACTCTCAACGCTACTGGCGTCTTCCAGTCCCGCGCACTAGACTGGTGGACGGCCGAGAGAAACAAGCGAGGAAACGATGCAGCTTAAGGTCTATCGTGGGACGAACTCAAGGAGGTCATGCTGGAAGAATTTTGTCCTCCTCATGAACGCCAGAAGTTGGATGACGAATTCTGGCACATAAAGCAGAAGGATGGTGAAAACGCTGCTCTAACTGCTCGATTCAAGCAGCTCAGTATCATCTGCCCTGATCAGGTGAAGATTTCTGACATGGCAATCAAGAAATATATCCGAGCCCTGCCTGACTGTGTTGCAGATTTCGTGCAAGCGGCTAAGACTAAGACGATCGAGGAGACTTACCTACTGGCCGCTGAAATCAACGATAAGCGGGTCAAGGCTCGTGTCTGGGATAAAACCTCGAAGCACCTGCATCAAGCTACCGCCTCTCCAACTGCCGAAACCGCCGCTGTTCAACCGTCAAAGTCCTCACGCCGAAAGAAGAAGAAGAACAACAGCAGCTCCAGCAACAAGAACTGCGCAGTCACTACCACTGCTGCTCCTCTCCAGGTCGTACCGGCCTAGCAGCAGCCCCATCACCGTCCAGCTCCAACTACTTATGCACCACCAGCAAAGTGTGCATACACAGGTCCCCACCCGGTTTGCTCAACATGATCTTATCACCATCCGGTGGGTCTTGCCTGTCGTTTCTGCGCTCACTGCAACATGTACGACCACTTTACTGCCAACTGCCGTACTGGTTCTCGCAACACCCCAACTCAAGCCACTGCTCATCAAGCTCTGCTCCCGGCTCCGCAAGGCCATCAAGCAACTCAGGCACCCGCGGTCAACGCCCGAGTTTGCTTCGCATGTGGTGACCCTAACCACTTTGCGAACATGTGCCCCAACAGGGTCGTGAAGCAGGAGCCCTAGCAACACCATCAGCAGCAGCCTCAGTAGCAGTAGCAGCAACAGCCACAACAGCAGCAACAAGCCGCACGCGCCAGAACCTTCAACATCAACGCGCGTCAGGCTCAGACCGACAACAACGTGGTCAATGGTACGTTCCTTGTGAATGGTATTTATGCATCGTGTTTGTTTGATACTGGAGCCGATAATTGCTTTGTGTCGTTCGAATTTGAAAAGCTCCTTAGTCGTAAGCGCTCTTATCTACCCTCGTCATTCGATGTTGAAGTCGCTACTGGAAGAACCGTCGTCGTCAATTCTGTTCTCCGTGATTGTACTCTTGAGCTCAACAATCACATCTTCCCAATCGACCTTATTCCAATGCAGCTCGGAAGTTTCGACGTCATAATAGGCATGGACTTTCTTCATGAAAACCATGCTGAAGTTGTGTGCTTCGACAAGATGATTCGATTCTCGCTCGGGAATGGTGATTTACTGTGTGTTTATGGTGAAACCCCTTCGAAGTGTCTCAAACTCATGTCATGTGTTCAAGCTAGCAAGTATCTCCGCAAGGAATACAGAGCTTTCTTGGCCAACATTGTAGTAGCGGAGAAGGAAAAGAAAAGGAAGACAGAAGTCAAAGACATTCCTGTGGTCCGTGGATTTCCTCAGGTGTTCCTTGATGATCTTCCTGGACTACCGCCAAGTCGTGATATTGACTTCCGTATCGACCTCATTACTGGAGCCAACCCTGATGCCAAAGCTCCTTACCGACTCACGCTGTCCGAAATGCGTGAACTCTCGAATCAACTCCAGGAATTACTTGAGAAAGGCTTTATTCGCCTAAGCACCTCTCCTTGGGGAGCGCCAGTCCTCTTCGTTAAAAACAAGGATGGGTCGTTCAGGATGTGCATCGACTACCGGGAATTGAATAAGCTAACCATCAAGAACCGCTATCCCCTACCTCGCATCGATGATTTGTTTGATCAGCTGCAAGGTGCTACGTGTTTCTCGAAGAACGATCTCCGTTCAGGCTATCACCAGCTACGTATTCAAGAGGAGGATATACCCAAAACCGCTTTTCGCACTCACTACGGCCACTACGAGTTCGTTGTTATGCCTTTTGGCTTAACCAACGCACCCGCGGTCTTCATGGATCCGATGAATTGTGTGTGTAAACCATATCTTGACCGTTTCATCATCGTGTTCATCGATGATGTCTTGATCTATTCCAAATCGAAAGCCAAACACGCGCAACATCTACGTTTGGTTCTCGAACTACTACAGGGGAATCAACTCTATGCCAAGTTCTCAAAGTGTGAATTCTGGTTGGAGAAGGTTCAGTTTCTGGGTCACATAGTTAATAGTCAGGGTATCCATGTCAATCCTGCGAAGATTGAAGCAGTTAAGAGTTGAATTACGCCAAAGAACCTGTCTGAAGTCCGTTCTTTTCTCGGACTAGCGGGCTATTATCGACGATTTATCAAAGGATTCTCAAAGATCGTTGTGCCGCTTACCGCTCTTACGCGTAAGGATAGGTCTTTTGTTTGGGGAACTGAACAAGAGTCTGCTTTCCAAACCCTCAAGCATATGCTTTGCAATGCTCCTGTTCTCACATTGCCCGATGGAAACGACGGTTTCATTGTCTATTGTGATGCTTCCAACCTCGGTCTTGGTTGTGTTCTCATGCAACGAGATAAGGTTATAGCTTACGCTTCTCGACAGCTCAAAATCCACGAGAAGAACTGTAACCCATGATCTCGAGCTAGGCGCAGTTGTTTTTGCGTTAAAGATTTGGTGACACTACCTGTATGGTACCAAGTGTACGATCTTCACTGATCATAAGAGCCTGCAACATATCTTTGATTAGAAAGAACTTAATATGCGTCAACGCTGATGGGTAGAACTTCTCAACGATTACGACTGTGAGATTCGTTATCACCCAGGCAAAGCAAATGTCGTTGCCGACGCGCTCAGCAGACGGAGTTATTTGCTCAGCATTCGTAATACCCAAGCCCAATACGATCTCGAAACTCTCATCCGCGAAGCCCAGCACGCCTGTTTTAATGAACGCACCTTGAAGAGGGAGAGAATCTATCACGATGGAGCTCAGCTTGTAAGCAAATCGAATGGGATCTTCTATTTTCTGGACCGAATTTGGATCCCTAAGCGGACTGAATTGCGAAAGATTTTGATGGACGAAGCCCACAAATCCAGGTATTCTATTCATCCAGGTGCCGATAAAATGTACCAGGATCTTCGTTACAAGTACTGGTGGCCGGGAATGAAAAGGGATATCGCTCTCTCTTCGTTGGGAAGTGCCTGACTTGTGCAAGGGTCAAGGCTGAACATCAAAGGCCCACTGGCTTACTCGAGCAACCCCCAATCCCTATGTGGAAATGGGAGAGTATAGATATGGACTTCATAACAAAGCTTCCGCACACGTCATCAGGTCACGACAGCATTTGGGTTGTTGTTGATCGTTTAACCAAATCAGCCCACTTTCTGCCAATACGAGAAGACTACAAGGTGGAACGATTAGCCTGAATCTACACCGACGAGATCATTTGTAATCATGGGATGCCTCGTGACATCATCTCTAACCGTGATGCTCGGTTTACCTCGCGATTGTGGGAAACGTTTCAAGCTGCTCTTGGTACTACGCTTAACCTAAGTACCGCATTCCATCCTCAAACCGACGGTCAGACTGAGAGAACGATTCGTACTCTTGAAGATATGCTCCGTTCGTGTGTCATAGACTTTGGTGGTAATTAGGACAAACACCTGCCATTAGTCGAATTCTCGTATAACAACAGTTATCATACCAGCATCCAAATGGCACCATTCGAGGCTTTATATGGAAGAAGATGTCGATCACCTATTGTGTGGCATGAGACCGGTCACTCGTAATTAACCGGTCCTGAGCTATTGCAAGAAATGACTGACAAAGTCCTCTAAATTCGAGACAGCTTGTTGAAAGCTTGGAGTAGACAGAAAAGTTATGCCGATAGACGACGCAAGCCCCTTGAATTTGACGTTGGCGACTACGTACTCCTAAAGGTATCACCTTGGAAGGGTGTGGTCAGATTCGACAAGAAAGGGAAACTAGCGCCTCGATATGTTGGACCTTTTAAGATTCTGGAAAGGATCAGAAAAGTCACCTACAGACTCGAACTACCGGAGGAACTTAGTAACGTCCACCCGACTTTCCATGTGTCAAACCTCCGAAAGTGCCTGGCTGAGCATGATTTAATTGTACCGCTCGATGACCTCCAAATAAACGAAACACTGCACTTCGTGGAAAAGCCTGTTGAAATCATGGATCGCCAAACCAAGCAGCTCAGACGCTCGCGCATTCCTATTGTGAAAGTCCGATGGGAAGGCAAACGAGGCGCAGAGTTCACTTGGGAACTCGAAAGCGATATGAAGGCGAAGTACCCGCTATTGTTAGATATGGCTTCGACCTAATTTCGGGACGAAATTCCCTAAACAAGGGGAGGGTGTAACACCCCAATGTTTCGAAAGTCAAAATCAAAGTCAAGATTGAAGTCAAAGGAGGAAAAGATCGCTAATTGCAATCTGTCTCTCCTTACTCAATCCCTGTTTGACTTCTTTGACTGTAATTAGTCTATTTTATGGTTTTACGTTAGTTGTATTATGTGGAGTAATTAATTACAATTGAAGTAATCGACTTATTTATCACTACGAACCGCTTTACGACTATGAATAATAGGAAGTAACAATGTGATAAAGTTAATTAAACGAAAATCGAACTAATCTAATCATCATCGCGCTCGCAAACTCGAATATACGAATTTTGGGTTACTGTATACGTATGTTTGTGCCTTATGTGTTACTTGTGCGTGTTTATTTATGTTATATGTGGTAATCAATCGAATCGCAATCGAAACTCAACCGAAATCGAACCATGATAATTAGTGGAGAAAGGATAGTGCCCGATATGAATAGTTGGGATTAAGAAGTAATTTGAATAGGAAACTCTGTCGTATTCGCATCACTCACAATCGAAATCGAAATATCAAAAATCATCGCACCGAACACTCGAATCAGACAGCTGATCGATCAGGCTACCAGCTGATCGAACAGCCAGCCAATCGGACTACTGTCCGATCGAGCTGCCTGGCCGATCGGCCAGCACTTTCCTCATTTGGAAGCCTATAAATACCCCTGTCATTGTCATCCTTTCCACTTTTGGAAACCCTCTGACCGACCAGCTCGTGCTCTCCACCTTTTCTCAGATTTCTCGCGATTCCGGTAAGATCTTGTCCTAAATCTTGTACTTTCTTGAGCTACACGCACTCCTACACCTTTCTATCTTTTAAATCTTAACTTTTAACCGTGAAATCATCAAGATTCAAGTGTTCTAGGATGATGTCATCATGGTGTTCTTGAAGAACTTCATGTTTTGACCTCAATCCACCAAGAACAAATTAGATCTAACCGTTTTCCACATAAACAAACAAAGATCTCTAGTAGATCTAAACATTTTCACCAAAGAAAGGATTGAAAGATGGTTTTCCAACTTTCTTTCAACTCTTTTATGTCACACCCCGACCACGTAAAACATTAAATCGTGGCGGAAACGTCGGGGAGTGTTGTAACAGAATTATTGTTCCACAACCATGGTAATTAAAATTTCATTTTATTCAACAACCAAAGGTGGAATACATTGTTTCAAAACAAGAACCAAAGAGTACACAACGTAATTAAACTAAGTCTATCTTCATTTTATGTCACTAAGGCCCAAGTCCACCCTAGAGTGACACGAACATCCTATGCATTAGCTCCTGAAACACATGTGAAAATAGGTACGTCAGCCTAAAAATGCCTGTGAGTAACATAGGTTTTATGAAAATAGGATTCATGACTTAGGTTTAAAAAAAAATGTTTAATGAAAACTTGTCGTGGATCTAGTTTAAGTGTTTGCTTTTATAAAACATTTGAAAAGCGATAATAAATCAGATGATATGTGTAAATAAAAGAATAATGTATGGTTAAAAGAATAACCAAGTAAAATAAGTTGTATAAAACAAATTGTTTTGTAAAACAACGTCTTGTGAAAAATATGTTATTTGTGTACAATGTATAAGTCCAAATTGAAATGATTCAAATAACGCTACAATATGTAGTATCACACATGCACTTATATACAGGAAGTACCAGCGGCGTATCCACCATGCTTGTATAATGTTACACATGTATCATTACTTCAATCACTTTAAACAAACCACCGATGTATAAAGTTCATGTTTAAACCAACCATCAAATGTTCTTGTATAAACCAATGTCGAATGTTTAAAAGTCCAAAATGTAGTCATGTAATGTGTAACAAATGTTATGTATGGTAAGTAAAGTGTGTATACTTAGACCAAATGTAAAAATGTACAAAACAAAGTATTTTGAATATATCAAAAAGTTATGTTTTGCACAGTAAATGCATGTTTTGATGATACAAACATTTATGTGGTAAGTTAACGCATACATTCAAGCCTGGAGACAGAAGGATAACCCTAAGTCAAGGTTATCAAAAGAAATGTTATCGGATTCAGTCATTCCTTACACCCAAACAAACCTAGGATGTCAGGAACGGGATTTGTCAAGTCCTATGGTACCATTACTTACTACCGAGCGGCGTAGCTAATGTTAATGAATGTATATAAGTCCCGTTTGTACAAACCAAATGTTATACCAAATGTAAACATGTTATATGAAAACAATGTACTAAGTATGCTAAGTTAACATACAAAGCAGAAAAGTCATGTAAATCAATGTGCTAGCATGCTCAGTTAACATACATACCAGTAAATGTAATGTAAAACAATGTGCTAATATGCCAAGTAAACATATGTAGCAAAACAATGTAATGTAAATCAATGTGCTAGCATGCTAAGTTAACATACATAGCAAAACAATGTAATGAAATCATGTACTATAAGTGTACTAATGAACACATGTATATGATGTGAAAAACATAGAAAGCACGAAAGTAACAAGTAGGAACATGTGTTTCACCCCAAAACGTTTGGAAAACAGTAAAAGAGGGGACTATGTACTCACTTTAGATTGCTCAATGGACTATAGATATCCACCACGCAAGCTAGAAGATCACGGATTCAAACGGCACCTAATATAGGTATCTACATTAATAAACGGACCTATCGGAGGATCGGGTAGTACGAGGGTTTGTAAACCAAATAAGTGTGGGAACTTATGTAATATGGTTTAACAAAACCTACATACTAAAACGAAACCTATCCTAAGTGCTTTTGACCCGTTACGACCCGTTTAGGTAGCTTATGCTACTTTAACCAACTGGGGTAGCCCAGTTGGCCACCGACACCCACCTCTTCCCAGAGGTACCGGGTTCGAGTCTTGGGAGTGGCATATGTCGCCCAGGATAAGAACTCGACAGGGGGAATTCACCGCGGAGCTAGCTTGTTCGGGTAGCGGCTCCCGGAGTGGGATTACTCCGGCGGTTGGGAGGACCGTGCACTATCCCCCCTACTTTAACGTGTCGTTCGCGTAAAACGCGTTCGGACCGCCTAACTAGCCCTATGACAAGTAAGATATGCCTTAACATGTTTAATATTGTTGCCAAATCAGTTTAGGTGTCAAAAATTACATTACATAGGCTTAAAATGATTTGGCGCGAAAAGGGCATTTTGGTAATTTTCCTGAGGCATAAGAACTACTTATCATACAACTAATTAAACGACGTTACCATAAGGTATAACCTTGAAAGGTTATTCCCTATACACTATGGTCACCTAAAGTATTTTGGTCGGATCCTAATGATCGACCAAATGGGTCGGGTTCGAAAGCATAAGCGATTGTTTAGATCGCTTACCTTTACGACCCTAGACAAGCACAAATCTAAAAGTGACGAGCTAAACATGTTGAAACATGTTTAACGAGGTTTAAAAACAGGTTTGGTATCAAGACAAAGGGTCTTGACACTAAAAAGTAGTTTGGTTACAAAATACGCAAGAATACGCATTTTGGCCGAAACTACGACTCGTCACTGAGCCTAGATAACGTGGTAATCAGTAGGTATAGTCACTAGGGACTATAACCATCGTGATTACGCTCACGTTATGAAGTTCAAACGAACTTCGCATTGACCATAAACTGGTCAATGCAGAAAGTCAAACGCAGTTTGACTTTAACGCTAAAACGAAGGTAAAGAACGAAAGAATACTTACAGAAGGTCCCCGCAAGATTGATTTTCCAAGTATTTCTCAGGTATGAAGTGTTTTACATTTCAACTTAGAGAAAATCTCAGAAATCAAGTGGGTTTATGAAAATGAGAGCAAGGGGTTTATATAGGCATGGCACAACCGCTAAGATCGTTCGTCAAGAAACGTGCTTCGATCTAGGCCGTACACATGGGCCCATTGTTTTGCAAAACCATTGGAGCCCCTAGTTTAAGCCCATGGTTTGAAAAATACCATGTGCAAATGGGTTTTGAGTGTATAACAGCTGTTAAAACTGGTTTCTGCATATCTGGGAGGGCCTAGCGGCCCGCGTAAGAGTCAGAAGGAACCTACGCGGCCCGCCTGGGCTCTGCAGACCAGCAACAACTTTCATACAATGGCAGTTTCAGTCCCTGTTGGTGTTTAAAGCCATTTCCGACATGTTTAAGGCCTGTTAAGCCAACTTTAAGGCCCTAAAATGATGCTTAAACATTGTGGACATGAAACATGCTCAAAAATATGCCGGATGTCGGTTCGTTTGGTCATATGATCGCGATGTTCGCTTAATTACGACGGAATACGCATAAGCGCGAAAAACGATCCAAATTGCGCGACGAATGGATTTTTGACAAGCCAATCACTAAAACATAATATTTTAATGATTACAAAAATTTTTGGATGTCCGGATGTATTCAAAACGTAAGTTATGCGCGAAAATGCAAACTTATGCACTTTTTGACGCTTTTAGTCCCTGAATGAGCATAAAGTTTGTTTTAGCACACCGAACCCCTCAAAGCCTATTTCTAAGCTATGTAAAGGATATTTAGGGTGTGTTTAACTAATGGTCAAGTTCCGGAATGTTTGTTACAATTTAAATTGACATACTTTCGCAGTTTGTCGATTTTAGTCCCTGTAAGCGAATAACTTGATTTTGCCATACCAAAGCCTTCAAAACTTATTTCTAAGTTATGTAAGGGTTATTTAAGGTATGTTAAGCATAAATTGATGTTCCGTAGTATTTGTCGCGTTAAACTGATTACGTTTACGCACCAGTTTGCGTATAATTCTCTAGAAAGCTATATAGAGTTTAAAATCGAATAAAAGTCAAAACATGAAAAACATCAAACATAAACAAACAAACATTGGGATCAAATAACTTTATTTCATTGATAACTGAACTGTTTACAATGATTACAAGCACAGATGTCACATTTTACACTCAATGCACTCAAAACCGATGGAATTGGACCTTGTGTCAACACAGTACTCATTCTTGTGATTGTGTGGCTCAAGATCCGGATTCTAACCACGAGGTTCACCGACTTCGGGTTAAACATGAAACACCGCCCCGAACCGTTCACTAATCAGATTTGGGTGATTCCTGTCCGATTAGGGGAACTAAGTAATGACGCGATTTCTGTTGTTTGACTCGTTATTAAAATACCTCGATAAAACGACAAACAATCAAAACAACCAAGTGTTAGACGGACAGGCCGACCAGGACAAGGCACTATCCGATCGGACTGCTGTCCGAACAGACAGCCAGCCGAACGACTGGCCATCCGATCGGCTAGCACATGGGTCCCACACTTAACCAACCTATCTTGAAGATTGAGTATTGAACGAAGTGCTGTCCGAGCGAACTGCCATCCGATCGGATTACTCTTCGAATCATGAGATACTTGACTTTAAATACTTAATCGATTTTTTTTCAACATGTTCGATGCAGGGAAATGCCACCCGATCGAACTACTGTCCGATCGAGTGACCTCTTGCTGAGGACATGTTCTTCACTGAAGTACCAGCCGATCGGGTTGCCGACCGATCGAACGATCGACCGATCGACCGACCTGAAAGGCAAAGATACTTCAAGGTTTTCAAATGCTACAACGAAAACTTCAAAAGTCAACCATCGTACACAAACACATCCTACTCAAAGGAAGAAACAATCCACTCGAACAGCCATCCGATCGGACTCCCGTCCGACCGGACAACTGTCCGAACGGACTGTCAACCGAACGGTCAGTCGTCCGATCGGACTACCGTCCGATCGACCAACTGTCCGATCCATCGACACTTGTTCCGTTTTATGCATTGCTTATCGTTATACTATCGAACTGTTCAGGCTAACCTTACTCTCAAGCGCTCCCTTCAATCCATCAACCGCTGTGAGTATACTCGATCCCTTTTTTCTTTATGCACTTTTGGGTGTTACATACGTTACTTATACTAAAACACCTCGAACACACTACGCAATACTTTTAAAACGCTAACCGTGACCGCATGTTATACGTGACTTAATGAATGCTTGTTTGTTATGTTTACACATGGAATGTTGTCTACCTGCCTTAACGACGATAGTACTATAGTTTGGACTCAGCACCCGCTCATGCGGGGGTTGTTAAGGACAATTATTTGCATGGATTACAGTGGTGATCATGTATTTCGAACCGCCTCGGGCAGTCAACCCGCAGTCATTGGTATCGATAGATCCGTGTCGATAATTAACATGCTTCGTTTTCCGCTGTGTACGTGCTGGTTATGCGTAAACTATTTCGAACTCTATATGCTATTATCAAACTTGTATACTCGCCTTTACACTATGTGTATTGACTTTTATTTTAACGTATGTGACAGGTAATTAGGATGCTTATCTGCTAGGGAAGCGAGGCTAGAATAAAGTTCTAGAGTCCAACAAATAGTTGTCTGTAGTAATTGAATCAAGGGTCTCAAGAAGCAAATAAACAATTGCTATATTTAAAATCTGAGTTATCGGAACAGAAATAATTGCCTAGATTTGGTCTGTAATAATTTGTTTACTGTTTGAGACATGGTATGAGACATGTTATTTTAAATTAGATAGTAATGATAATTGTTATGGAAACTTCTGGACAATCTGTTTCGCTCAGTGCCGCGCCCCGATGATTCCGCCATCGGTTGGGGTGTGACAGATGGTTTCACCCAAATCATTTAAAAATTGTACCATTAATAAGATATTATGTCGGTAGTATCTTCATATATGGAGTATAACGAATTTGGTTTCCAAATTTAACCCACAATTATAATGTTACCAGACAACCACATTACAGGATACAAAATTCATAAATGAGTTTATTTTCCTTCTCTATTTTATAAACATACTTAAAGTTTAGAACCTGTAGTTCTAGCAAAAGAGAACCCGAAGTTCTCATACAATATACATTTCATTTGAAGGCTTGTTTTTAAAATGCCTTATCCTTTCCTTTATAGATAAAATGTCCTCAAAGCTTGAATTCACTGCACTTGAAATCTAGGGCAACAACTACCCCTCGTGGGCTTTTGATGCTAAAACCCATCTGGAAGCAATGAGTCTGGGGGAGACAATCATTGATGGGAATAAAAGTCCCTTAAGAAAAAACTAAAGCTGTGGCATTCCTTCGCCTTCATCTTCATAAAGACCTAAAGAGGGAAAACCGTACTGTCGAGGACCCTCTCGAGTTGTGAAAAACATTCAAGAAAGATTTGACCACCTGAAGTTGGTCTTACTCTCTAAAACTCGCTACAAGTGGGTTCATTTAAGACTACGAGATCATAAGACTGTTAGTGAGTACAACTCTGCACTTCTTCGCATCACCCCTGAGCTTAAATTATGTGGTGAACAAATCACCGACAAAGACATGATTGAGCAAACTATCTCAACATTCCATTTATCCAACATGCTCCTGGCGCAGTAGTACAGGGAACGTAATTTTACAAAATATTCTGAGCTAATATAATGTTTGTTGGTCGTGGAACAAAACAACAAGCTCATACTACAAAATCATTAAATGCGTGTTATGTGATGATTTTTTTAGACTATGTTTTTTTTTCTTGGTTTGGATTTTATTTCAACTCTAGTAGTATTTTATGTTTTGAACTATTGTTATGGTTTCATTTAAAACCTAGTGATGTTTGATTTATAGTTGCATGATGTTTTTATCATATTCAAACATGCAATTTCTTATAATTAACGTGTTTTATTATTTCCAGAAGAAATATGTATACCAGCTCCAGCAGAGCTATTATTGGTGATGAATGTCTAATAGATGGCGGTAGTACTAACACTATTCTCAAAGATATGAAATTTTTCTCTAACTTGTCTCCGGCAGAGACACCGATTATCACTATATCTGGTGTCAATAACCTTATCGAAGGCTCCGGCAGAGCACACATAACATTATCTTCGGGTACCAAATTAACTATTGATAATGCTTTATATTCTAGTAAATCCAGAAGAAATTTACTTAGCTTTAAAGATATTCGAAAAAACGGTTACCACCTAAAAATAATATCTGAATATAAATTGAATATCTTCAAATTACTTCAAACAAAAATTGCCAAGATACAATTGTTGAACAATTAGAAGCCTTATCCTCTAGATTATATTGTACTAATATCAATCCCATCGAATCATACATGGTGAGTAACCAAAAGCTATTAGATAAAGACACATTCAATATATGACATGACCGTCTAGGTCACCCTGGTAGCATAATGATGAGACGAATAATCAAAAGTGCAATTGGGCACCCTCTCAAAAACTTAAAAGTTTTTCTACCACAAGACTTATCATGTGCAGTATGCTCTCTGGGCAAACTTATAACTCGGCCCTTACAAACTAAATTGATACATGAAACCCTATCATTTTTAGAAAGAATCCAAGGGGATGTTTGTGGGCCTATTCATCCTCCGTGTGGGCCATTCTGCTATTTCTTGGTATTAATAGACGCATCCTCAAGGCGGTCACATGTGAGCCTTTTAGCTACTCGAAATGTAGCATTTGCCCGACTTTTAGCTCAAATCATACAATTGAGAGCCAATTTCCCCGATAATCAAATTAAAAACATCTAGATGGATAATGCGGGAGAGTTCACATCTCAAGCTTTTAATGACTATTATATGTCAATTGGGATCAATGTTGAACATTCAGTACCTTATGTTCACACACAAAACGGTTTAGTTGAATCTCTGATTAAACAATTACAAATAATCGCTAGACCACTTTTAATGAGATGTAAACTACCATCTAATGCATGGGGCCATGCTATTTCGCATGCCACTTCACTGATTAGATTGAGACCAACTGCTGATCACGAATACTCCCCATTGCAACTGGTCTCCGAACGAGAACCAAGTTTGTCCCACCTTAGAATTTTTGGTTGTGCGGTATATGTACCAATACCGCCACCACAACGTACTACAATGGGACCCCAAAGAAGACTGGGTATCTATGTGACATCTGTGTCTCCACGGCCATCAAACAAATACCAAATCAATGAAATATTTTATTTCATATTTGGGATTCGTATAAATATGTGTATCATTTGCACATATCAATTCTTGTTCGATTTCGAGCACTAAATCACTTTTTGGAAAGTTATACGCGAACTAATGCGTAAACCTAATCAGTTTAAAGAGACAAACACTCCGGAATAGTGACGTAGGCTTAACATACCTTAAATAACCTCAACATAACTTAGAAATAAGTTTTGGAAGGTTTGGTGTGTCGAAATCAAGTTTATTCGCTTACAGGGACTAATTTCAACAAACTACGAAAGTATGCCGATTCGTACTGTAACGAACATTCCGGAACTTGATCATAAGTTAAACATACCCTAAATATCCTTTACATAGCTTAGAAAAAGGTTTTGAGGGGTTCGGTGCTAAAATAAACTTATTTGATCAATAGGGACAAAAAGCGTCAAAAAGTGCATAAGTTTGCATTTTCGCGCATATCTCACATTCTGAATATATCTGGACATCCAAAAATTTATGTAATCATTAAAATATTTTATTTTAGTGATTGGCATGATAAATTTCCATTCATTGCTTAATTTGGATCGTTTTTGCATTCGTTACGACTTCCGTCAGAATTAACCGAACAACGCAACCGTACGACCAAACGAACCAACATCCGAGATATTTTTGAGCACATTTTAAGTTCCCTATACTTTAACTTCAATCTAGAGCCTTGAAATGGGGTTAACGGGGCTTAAATGTGTCAAAAATGCATCGAAAACCAAGTTTTGGGCATTCAGGGACTAAAATTGTAAATCTGTGAAACTTGCTAGGCCTGGGGCGTAAGCGTAAGCTTATTCTTACGCGGCCCGCATCAGACCTTCAGCACAAAAACATTGAATCTGGACTTTGAGCCTGTTTTGATGGTTTTTAACCCCTGATTTGGGATACCATCTGCTAGTTTTTGATGGTATTTCATGTCCCCTTGTATTTGAAAACCTTGTGCCCACTTGGAGGGTCAAAATCGAAGCACGTTTTGCAAGAAACGATCCTAACGGTTCACCGAAAACTATAAATACCCAAGCCCTCTTTCATTTCTACTCACCCTTTATCTGATTAATGCTCTAAGTTGAAGCCTTTGCTTCATACCTGAGTGTTATAGATCAAGTTCTCCCTAGCTTAGACCCTTTGTAAGCTTCTTTCGTGCTTTTATCGCTTTTCAAGCATGAAAGTCAATTAGTCAAACAGTGTTTGACTTTCTGCTTTGACCAGTCTTTGGTCAACACAAAGTTCGTTTGAACTTTGCAACGTGAGCATAATCACGATGGTTATAGTCCCTTGTGACTATACCTACTGATTACCACGTTGATTAGGCGTAGTGATGAGTCGTAGTTTCGGTCAAAATGCGTATTTATGTGTATTTTGTTACCAAACTATTCTTGGGTATCAAAACCCTTTGTTTTGATATCAAAACCTGTTTTTTAACTTAGTTAAACATGTTCCAACATGTTTAGCTCGTCACTTTTAGTTTAGTGCTTGTGTAGAGTCGTAAGTCAAGCGGTCTTGACAACCGCTTACACTTTCGAACTCGACCCGTTTGGTCGATCATTAGGATCCGACCAAGCATGTTTAGTGACCATAATTATATAGGGAATAACCTTCCGAGGTTATACCTTATGGTCACCTAGTTTAAGTAGTTGTATGATAGGTAGTTTGTATGCCTTAGGAAAATGACCAAAATGCCCTTTTCATGCATAATTGGATTTTAAGCATATGTAACTTAAACATTTGTCACTTAACTGATTATGCAACATATTTAAACATGTATAGGCATATAATACTTGTCATAGGACTAGTTAGACGTCTCGAACGTGTTTTACACGAACGACGCGTTAAAGTAGCATAAGCCACCTTAATGGGTCATAATGGGTCGTATGCACTTAGGATTGGTTTCAATTTAGAATGTAGGCTTTGTTAAACCATATCATATGAGTTCCAATACTCATTTGGTTTACAAGACCTCATTCTATCCGATCTTCCGATTTAGGTCCGGTTTATTAACGTAGTTACTTATATTAGGTGCCGATTGATTTCCGTGATCCCTTTAGCTTTGCTTGATTTTCGTGAGTACATATGTCACACCCCGATTTCCACGTGTATCACCGGTGGGCCCGGTGGGGGATTACCGTGACGTAGTTGGCAACAATATAGTCAAACCACACAATTATATGAATGCACAGCGGAAGCTTAAAGATAAATATATACTTCAACCTCTGGTGGTAATATCAAATATATTACAGAAGTCGAATGTATCCACAGCGGATCAAAATAATAAAATATTGTTCATTCAGATACGGCATCGAGTTTGCGAGACTATTCGTGATGCTTAGGAAGCTAATACCAGCCAATTTCGTATAGTACCTGCACTTAATCTTTTTGGGGAAAATACACCAGTTTACACTGGTAAATACATTCAACTGACACATTTGAAAATGTTTATTAAAATTGATTTGAATGCACATGGCACAAACTCTTTTTATAACTTGGGAAAATTATTAAAATCTTGTGAACGTTTTACATGTTCTTTTATGCGTTCAGTAGCCCGGGTCGTGCCGGGTTAAAGATTTATAGACACACCACATTGCGTAAAACCGTAGTATAAAAACCAACGGCTACGTCTTTTAATTTAATGTCGACAATGTATACCGGGTGTACGCCTACACCGGGATGTCGATGGTCGTGGCCATTTCGTAAAATGATGCCAAGGATATCCGGGACAACGGTCATTAAACCCCCCAAAGGCTTTTAAGCAACAAAACTGTTTAAATGAGCCGATCATATTATTTAATTAACCACCTAAGCGATGGAAAAATATAATGCTCAATCAAGCGGTATTAACATACCGTAACCCAAGCCCGTATAGGGGAAATAAGTTAAAGTATTTACCTTTACAAGTATTATTCCTTAATTTGATTAAATCACCGATAGCTTTTACTGGGCTCCTAATCTGGAACGAAGGTTTTAATTAACCTCTTAGAATCCTAACGGGTCTTTATATTGGCCGTAGCCTAGACCGGTTGGTTCCGGTATATAAATATGGTTTAATCGCGCGAAAAGGCGAAAACCGAGAATGGAATGTGATTCTGCCCCAAACAAGTTCAGAGACTTGTTTTATATGGGTTCAAGGTTCACACTCTGGATTTTGGGGTCCAAATAATATGATTTGACCCGTATCGGCTAATTTACGAAAACTAGTTTCATAAGCCGAACCGTGCGCTCTATAGGCGAAACGGTTAACCATGAGAGCCTTACGCTTATTTCCTAAGTCAATATGCCTTAAAGAGGTTGTGGTATCAGTAGGATACCTTCCGTGATGCCCGTAACGAGTTTAGGTTAATATTATGCCCCGTAGGGGCTTTTCGGTCGTTTTAAAGACTTTTAAAAGGGCTTTTCGAGTTCTACAGGAAATCTGAGTTTCCCGAACAGTTCATAAAGTCTAAAATACGTTATTTATTATTTAAAATCAGTAGCAACTGGAATCGGGTCAAAAGACCTTGTAGAACTCAAGTTTTGGCC
Source organism: Helianthus annuus (assembly GCF_002127325.2). Taxonomy (NCBI): domain Eukaryota; kingdom Viridiplantae; phylum Streptophyta; class Magnoliopsida; order Asterales; family Asteraceae; genus Helianthus; species Helianthus annuus. The sequence goes on along the minus strand of NC_035433.2, from coordinate 124,700,210 downwards.
GAAAAGGGCATATTCGGTATTTACCGAACCGTAGCCATAACCGCAGGTTATGAGCAAGGTAAAAATTATTAAAAGTCTTTAAAATTCCAAAAATATTATTTTACTACAGTGGGTAAAAGTTTTGGAGACGAAATCTTGGTTTAGATGGGTGTTATGCTAATTGCGCCGTTTATTACAAAAGTTTACTTTAATTGCGCTATTTAGCATAACTCTCATTCTAGACCTCGGATTGACGTGAAACTTTAAGGACATGCTTATAATTTAGTAAGCAAGGTTATGGTCCGTCCACGTGTCCGAAATACTCGTTTTATTTTTAAAAGGCCGTTACGGTCAACTTTTAGGCGATTAACGGAAATGCGTAAAAGACTCGGACAATTCATGAACCGATCACAGAGGTCTATACCATCATGTAACCTGGTCCTAAGAGAGTCCTAAGGCATATCTATACCTCACTAAAACGGGTCAGAACTGAAGTCAAAGCAAAAGTCAAACTTTTGCGACATTCGGCTCCGAACCGGGTCAATATAGCAAATGGTCGGTTCAAACGAGCGTAAACAAGTTTATATACTTAATATCATGTTTTATGAGTGTCAAAACAGGTTTCATAGCATATACATTACAGATTATGTATAAAACGGCAAAATAGCTTTCTGTTGACTTTTTAAGTGCACATTTGACTCGACATTTGACATAGTTAAAGTGGTGATCAGAGGGAACCCTTTTAGGGGTTTATTACCCACATAAATACCAACTCATAACTACTTTTGATCCGACAATTCACTGGACCATTTGTGAATTATCGCTATGACAACCGTTAGTTACGACGGTTTGGTTTATGAGCTAAATCTATGGAAATATAAGACCAAAATGGATTTGAACGACTTACAGAAGTTGTATCTTGCTTCGAGAGCAGAGAAGAAATGCTTGAGAGCTTTAGAATGATCAGTAGTTGAGTGTTTGAGTTGTGTGAATGTTATGAGCCAAATGTGGCTATTTATAGTGCAACAAAGCCCTCAAGATCATTACACAACACTCTACACTGATCATGGATGATGGGCAGGTGTCCCATAGAGCTATGGGTCGAGTAGGGGGCGCCCATGCCTCTCTTATTGCATGTTTGATCGTTCATGAGCTCAAAAGGCAAGAAAATACAAACTTTCTGCATCTGGGCGTCTAATGCGGCCCGCATGGGAGTTGCCATGCGTTTGTACGCGGGTCGCCTGAGATTCAAACTTCAGGCGCGTATCTTAGGTGGCTCGCGGCCCGCCTCAACTTAAGCCTAATCCTTACGCGGGTCGCGAGAGGTTAAAATTTCAGGTTTTTAAAATCTTTTGTAATGATTACGAAATCCTGATAATTAATAACGAAATCTTTCGTAATTATTAACCTGACCTTTCGGGTTTGAAGGGGTAACTTTGCGGTTTGGCCCTCGGTTAATTACAACTAAGGACCTCTTGTTAATTACCCGCGTTGTTAAGTCCCTGGTTAGTTTATTAATTATTCAGAAAGTCTTAACTTTCATTGTTGACGCTTTTAACCCTTCTCATACGAATTCGATCATAACTTTCTCGTTTTAAAACGGAACTTCGCGGAATTTATACAGTATGTTCTAGTGAGCGTATAAAACTGTTACAAAGCCTCGGGAGCGTTAAAGGGTCACTCAGAGGTATAATTAAACATGTTGACACAGTTAACCCCTGTAGCTTGTAATCTCTCACTTTCTTCCGCGTTTTGCTTCCGTACGATCCATGATTTATTCGTTTGAAGGTACAAGCACCATTTAGGGTTACCATACAGTATATTTACCCTTTGTTGACATTTATAACCCTCGAATTTACATACTTTCAAGGTTTGTCAAAATTAGTCCTTTATTTAATATCAATGCCACGTGTAAACTAATGACACGTGTTAACACATTATTGGACACAAAAATTCGAGGTGTTACATCCTCACCCCCTTAAAATAAATCTCGACCCGAGATTTACTCAAATAAATAGGGGTACTTTTCTTTCATTGTGTCTTCGACTTCCCACGTATATTCGGGTCCTCTACGAGCATCCCATTTGACCTTTACAATCGGTACGTGCTTTCTTCGAAGTTTCTTCACCTGTCGATCTTCAATCGACAAAGGTTTTTCTATAAACTTTAAGCTCTCATCTATATGCACATCTGTGTGTGGAATCACCAATGATTCATCGGCGAAGCACTTTTTGAGATTGCAGATGTGGAACACGTTGTGAATTCCATTGAGCTCTTCAGGCAAGTTCAACTTATAGGCAACTGACCCGACACGTTCAATGACCTCAAAAGGTCCTATGTATCTCGGACTCAGTTTGCCTTTCTTGCCGAAACGCATCACCCCCTTCCAGGGTGACACTTTAAGCAACACTTTTTCACCCACTTCAAAGTGAAAGTCCTTACGCTTTGGATCAGCGTAACTTTTCTACCTATCTCTAGCAGCCTTGAGACGTTCCCGGATCTGGACAATCTTGTCCGTCGTCTTGAAAACTATCTCTGGTCCCGATAATTGGACCTCTCCTACTTCCGCCCAACAAACAGGCGATCTACATTTCCTACCGTATAATGCCTCGAAAGGCGCAGCCTTTATGCTGGTGTGGTAGCTATTATTGTAGGAGAACTCGATCAGGGGTAGATTCTTATCCCAGTTACCGCTTAAATCGATTGCACATGCACGAAGCATGTCTTCTAACGTCTGAATAGTACGCTCACTTTGACCGTCCGTCTGTGGATGGTAAGCCGTACTGAAGTTCAAACGCGTGCCCAAAGATTTCTGGAAACTCTTCCAGAAGTGAGACGTGTATCTAGTATCCCGGTCGGAGATAATAGACACAGGTATGCCGTGTAAGGCTACAATCTTATCAACATAAAGTTGGGCTAACATATCGGAGCTATACGTCTCCTTGATGGGTAGAAAATGAGCCGATTTAGTCAGCCTATCGACTATGACCCATATTGTATCGTTTCCCTTCCTGGTTTTGGGTAACTTGGTTATGAAGTCCATAGTTACGCATTCCCACTTCCACTCGGGAAGTTCAGGCTGTTGTAGCAAGCCAGACGGCTTTTGGTGCTCGGCTTTGACTTGGGCACAAGTCAAGCACTTTGCTACATGGGTGGCCACAGACTTTTTCAAGCCTATCCACCAATAGTTTGCCTTTAAATCTTGATACATCTTGTCTGCACCAGGATGGACTGAATATTTGGAACTATGGGCTTCCTGGAGGATAACATCTCGTAGTCCTCCATAAACCGGAACCCATATACGTCCGTTCAGTCTAAGGATTCCATCCTTGCTAAGAGTCAACTTCTCCTCAGTTACTCCTAACTTTTCATTAGGATAATTAGCTTCCAACACAGCCTCTCGTTGTGCAGCTAATATCCTTTCAATTAAATTGTTCTTGACCTCAATGCTCTTGGCATTGATTCGAATAGGTTTCACCCTTTCTTTTCTGCTCAGAGCATCAGCGACTACATTCGCCTTGCCGGGATGGTACCTGATCTCGCAATCATAGTCATTCAAGGTTTCCATCCAACGGCGTTGCCTCATGTTCAACTCTTTCTGATTGAACAGGTGCTGGAGGCTTTTGTGATCAGAATAAATCACAAATTTAATACCATAAAGGTAATGCCTCCATAATTTCAGTGCAAATACAACGGCACCCAACTCCAAGTCATGGGTGGTGTAATTCTTTTCATGCACCTTTAGTTGTCTTGAAGCATAGGCAATCACCTTGCCCTTCTGCATAAGCACACACCCCATGCCTGTGTGTGATGCGTCGCAGTAAACTACGAATTCATCTGTACCTTCAGGTAGTGTCAACACAGGTGCGTTGCTTAGTTTCTGCTTCAGAACTTCGAAGGACTCTTGCTGCTTTGGGCCCCAAATAAACTTTTCCTTCTTCTTGGTTAGGGAGGTTAAGGGTGCAGCAATCCTCGAAAAATTTTCAATAAACCTCCTGTAGTATCCTGCCAATCCCAGGAAACTACGAATTTCGGTAGGCGTCTTTGGCTCTTGCCAGTTCATGACCGCCTCTACCTTAGCGGGATCCACTTGGATACCACTCTCACTCACAACGTGACCTAAAAACTGAACCTCTCGTAGCCAGAATTCACATTTCGAGAATTTGGCGTAGAGTTTCTCACGCTGTAGTAATTCGAGAATGCAACGGAGGTGCTTCTCGTGGTCAGCTTGGTTCTTGGAATATATAAGGATATCGTCGATGAAGACTATGATAAATTTGTCCAAATACGGCTTGCAGACGCGATTCATGAGATCCATGAACGCAGCCGGTGCATTTGTGAGCCCAAAAGGCATCACTAGGAACTCGTAATGACCATAGCGAGTCCTAAATGCGGTCTTATGTACATCTTCATCTCTGACTCTTAGCTGATGATAGCCCGACCTTAAGTCGATGATTGTTAATTTACCCTTTGGTGGTTTATTAATGCGAGATTGGCGATAGGCGAGTCGCGAAGGTTTGGATGTTATTAGCGAGACGACAAAAAGTAGTTTTCACAATTAAAACGAGAATGATTTAAACGATTGAAACGATTTTAACGAGTTAAACGAATTGGATAAACGATTGGTTTTTGGGTTGTGATTAGATAATGGGACAGGTGTGATATGATAAAAGCATGGTAGATACGTCGCTGCTACATCTTATATATAAGTGCTTTTATCATACAACATTCCATGGCATTATTTAGTTCACTTGGTTAAACGATTTTAAAACGATGTCACATAACGAGGTTTTCTAAATGATATAAACCATACGAGTTTTATTAACAAGATGATTTACAATTTGGTTTTCTTAAATAAATGTTTTGGGTTAAGAATCATGGCTACGAGATTTTATAAGTTATAACCAACTTGATTTGAGTTGGTTAGTTATGTTGCAATACTATACACTTTTCAAAACAAGGTTTTTACTTTTGACTCTTGTAGTCTAGTGAGGTAATGCAACATGTAAACTAGCCATGAATGCGACACTCTCATAAACCTATGTGCTCGCCAGCAATTCTTTGCTAACTTTGTTTTTACATATGTTTCAGGTGTTGATTGAATGATGTTGATTGCTAGGAAGCATGCTCACTTAGGACTGGACGAGGCCTTAATGACTTAATAACGATGATAGACTGTGTTTAACTTGTTTGTTTAAATTTCAAGACAATGTAAATGGTTAATATTTAAATAAAACAAAACTTCAAATTTTCGTGTGTTATGAAACAATGATTCTATTACAACACTCCCCGACGATTCCGCCGCGATTTGTTGTTTTACGCGGTCGGGGTGTGGCAAAAGAGTTGGTATCAGAGCTCATGGTTATAGGGAATTAGGTTATTAGTAATGCTTTGACCTAGTCTATAACCTTCCTAGGACCCTAACACAAGATTCTTGTGTTTAGATCTTAAAACAATACCGTCACTTATCCTTAGGTGACAACCACGACAAGAATACAAATTTCAAATCCGCTTTGAAAACCAATCATCTGTTCTAGGATGATTTATTATAAGGTTTTGAACCTTCAAAGTTTTCAAAATCCCGTCAAAGTTTGGGTCTTATAATGTGAACACGTGCAATTTGGAAGAGTGGATGCCTGTACTCTAAGTTTTCTGTCTAAGGCTAGAGTGTTCGTACAAATCCACATAATCGGACCAGTCACTCTTACCTGGGAACTCTTGGGGTGAGTGTCCACTTATAGGCTAAAGCATGTCTTCGCGATACATTAATATGACCCGCTTACTTTGATTAGTCACCGTCTCATTTGTTTGCCTTAGGTAACAAATAAATGATCACAATTCTTATGCGTTGTCATTCTGTTTTGATTACCCGATAGCATTTCACTCGTTTCTTCCTATGTCTTCCATTTCCTCTAGAATATCTCTTTATCGCAGCGACGCTCAGATGTCCGAGCAGGCTACCAAATTTGCCCAGCGAATAGGCGAAGTAATCCTGAAGACTGCTGAATTAGTTGTTGCCATGTCCCGTCTCCAGGATGAAGCCACCCGAGAAGCATCAAAGGAAGCAGAAGCCAAGCCTTCGAAAAGGTCAAAGAAGCGCAAAACCTCAAAGAATCCTCCAGCCGTTGCACCAAATCAAGCAGGACTTGGTCAGGTGGCAACACCACCAGCCAAGAAGCCGTACTTGGGAATTGCTCCTTTCTGCAATCAATGCAATGGCCATCATCCGAATCAAACACCCTGTTTCAAATGTACCCACTGCGGACGATGGGGACATTTGGTTAACATGTGCCGCTTTGTCATCCAAAACAAAGTTGCTGTAGGTCCCACTGCTGCTCGAGTAGCATACAAAGGAACAGCCCCTTTGTGCAATCAGTGTAACCTCCATCACCATGCCAGTGATAAATGTCGGAATTGTTTCAACTGTGGACTTGTTGGTCATACGGCAAGAGTCTGTCGTTCAGTCGCTATGTTAAACCAAACTATTCGGATCCCTGTTCAACTTCAAGCAGATCCAGCACAAGCTCGTTTTCCTCCTGGTACTTGCTACTTATAAGATGAGACGAGTCATTTCAGGGTCGAATACCCAAAGTTTGTCAATGCAAATCTGACCCACGGATGAGCATTTGGCTAAATAGAAGATGCTGTTGCTTTGAAAATTTGAAACTTGTGCTTTTGTTTCTTTTGTTGAACTCTGAAACAATCTGTTTGGTTTATAAATAAATCGTTGTTTACAATTCTGTTGTATAAGTGTAGTTACATGTGTGTATGGCATACCCCTACGATACCCTACACCAAAGAACTATGTTCTTTACAAACTACTCTTGTAGTTTTCCCATTCTTGTGATCGCTCATGATTTCCTCGAAAATTCTAAGTACTCGTCTCATTCTAAGAAACGAAGTACAGAATATAAGTGACATTTTGAGTAATCACTTTAAATCCTTGGTTAGATAACTAAGGGTATTTTTCAATCTTATACCCAACCTCCAAATTCTGCTTCATATGTCGCTTTGGCATATCTAGCACCTCAACTTCATGAGCATTTTACCTCGTGTATCGACTTAAGCACGCCTAGTGCAAGGTTTCGAAGCATCTCCCGATATTCAAATTCCAAAATCCATATAGGATCTTCTTATCTTCACAATTATATCCTTGAGGATGATTATCGCTCAAATCGGAGCCCTTGATTGGATTCTTTGTACTCTTTAATACGTACATTACGATCCAATAAGGACAAAGCCGAATTCCTATCAAGATCTTCCTATCTTCATAGTTAGATTCTTGATATGTTTAAAGTGCCATATGAAATCCACGGATTGGATTCCTGGTGTGCTTTAAATACCCGTGTCCAAAGATAACAAATTGAAGGTCAAGTTAAAGAATTATGTGATTATGTGATTATGTGTTTATGTGTTTTCTTTTATGTTTTTGTGTGATCCGAATTTTCATTATCCAAATCCTCGTAGAATCTTCCATATCTTTATACGTGGGATTCATGGTAGGATATCCAAAGGTACTACCTCAAATCCTTAATGGACTTCTACGTAATGGTTAAGACCCTTGGATTATATAGTACCATTCCATAATTCGAAGGAGACCCTTGAGTGGTCTAGTTAAAAAGATTGATTCAAATCTGGTTAGGAATGACATGTGATGATATAGCTGAAAAGACTCCTTGGTGGTCTACTTAAAGAGAACATTTATTGATTTAATTTAAAGGACCCTATGGTGGTCTAGTCACACTCATCATAGGTTCGTTCATTTGGTTTACCCCTACACATTATAAAATGCACTGTGTGGACTAAGCAAGGAATTACGTAATTATGGATGCATACATAATTATGAAATTCAGTGCACGGAAACCACAGTAAGATTTACCATGTGTAAGAACCGATAGTGGCAACAATAACGAAACGTGAACAATGTAATGGAGGTACGGTGGACGCACCAATGGCGCTTCATATACTTGTATATAAGTGTCCCTCTTACATTGCAAGCATAATGTTATTAAAGTTACTAGAAGTTTAGAACCCTAACTAGTGCTGTCTTATCTTTTCGACTTCATGTTTCGAGCTCTCACAAGTTTCCTCTAAATAAATTTCGAGACGAAATTTCCTGAAGTAGGGTAGACTGTGACATCTGTGCCTCCATGGCCATCAAACAAATACCAAATCAATGAAATATTGAATTTCATCTTTGGGATTTGTATAAATATGTGTATCATTTGCACATATCAATTCTAATTCGATTTTGAGCTCTAAATCGCTTTCTGGAAAGTTATACGCGAACTAATGCGTAAACTTAATCAGTTTAACGCGACAAACACTCCGGAATAGTGACATAGGCTTAACATACCTTAAATAACCTCTACATAACTTAGAAATAAGTTTTGGAAGGTTTGGTGTGTCGAAATCAAGTTTATTCGCTTACAGGGACTAAATTCGACAAACTGTGAAAGTATGCCGATTCGTACTGTAACGAACATTCCGGAACATGATCATAAGTTAAACATACCCTAAATATCCTTTACATAGCTTAGAAATAGGCTTTGAGTGGTTCGGTATGCTAAAATAAACTTATTTGATCAATAGGGACTAAAAGCGTCAAAAAGGGCATAAGTTTGCATTTTCGTGCATATCTCACATTCTGAATATATCGGACATCCAAAAATTTATGTAATCATTAAAATATTTTATTTTAGTGATTGGCATGATAAATTTCCATTCATCGCTTAATTTGGATCGTTTTTGCGTTCGTTACGACTTCCGTCGTAATTAACCGAACAACGCAACCGTACGACCAAATGAACCGACATCCGAGACATTTTTGAGCATATTTTAAGTTCCCTATACTTTAACTTCATTTTAGAGCCTTGAAATAGGGTTAACGGGGCTTAAACTTGTCAAAAATGCATCGAAAACCAAGTTTTGGGCATTCAGGGACTAAAATTGTAAATCTGTAAAACTTGCTAGGCCTGGGGCGTAAGCCTAAGCTTATTCTTACGCGGCCCACGTCAGACCTTCAGCACAGAAACATTGAATCTTGTCTTTGAGCCTGTTTTGATGGTTTTTAACCCTTGATTTGGGATACCATTTGCTAGTTTTTGATGGTAGTTCATGTCCCCTTGTATTTGAAAACCTTGTGCCCACTTGGAGGGTCAAGATCGAAGCACGTTTTGGAAGAAACGATCCTAATGGTTCACCGAAAACTATAAATACCCAAGCCCTCTTTCATTTCTACGCACCCTTGATCTGATTAATGCTCTAAGTTGAAGCCTTTGCTTCATACCTGAGTGTTATAGATCAAGTTCTCCCTAGCTTGTACCCTTTGTAAGCTTCTTTCGTGCTTTTATCGCTTTTCAAGCATGAAAATGATTACGTACCAAAAACTTTAGAAGAGTGCATGCATAAAAATGATTGGCCAAGATGGCCAGAAGCCATAAAAGCCGAATTGAATTCGCTCGAAAAGCGACATGTTTTCGAACCTGTAGTCCGAACGCCCATAGACGTCAAACCAGTAGGTTATAAAAGGGTGTTTGCAATAAAGAGAAATGAAAAGAATGAGATTGTATGATATAAGGCTCGATTTGTAGCACAAGGGTTTTCCCAAATCCCAGGAGTTGATTATGAGGAAACGTAATCCCTGTAGTGGATGCGATAACCCTTAGGTTCCTAATCGGCCTCACAATCTCTGAAGGACTTCATATGAGACTAATGGATGTCGTCATCGCATACTTATACAGGACACTTGAGAATGACATCTACATGAAAATCCCTAAAGGATATTGCCTGAAGCATTAAAATCAACACCTCGAGATATATGGATCTATAAAGCTCCAGAGATCTTTATATGGCCTCAAACAATCTGGTCGTATGTGGTACAATCGACTTAGTGAATATCTCGAAAAAGAAGGATACAAGTCTGATGTAATCAGTCCATGTGTTTTTATAAAAAGATCACTCTCAAATTTTACTATAATAGCAGTGTATGTTGATGATATCAACATCATCGGATCTCTTGAAGAGATAGAGAAAGTTGCTCAGTTGTTAAAAAAGGAATTTGAAATGAAAGATCTTGGTATTACGAAATTACTTATCGGACTACAATTTGAGTATCTGTGCAATGGCACATTTGTCCATCAATCAAACTACATCCAGAAGATGTTAGTACGTTTCAATATGGATAAAGTACATCCATTTTGCGTACCTATGGTTGTCCGACAGCTAGATCCACACAAGGATCCTTATCGCCCTCAAGAAGAAGGCGAAAAAGTACTTGGTCTAGAAGTACCGTACTTAAGCGCGATCGGTGCCCTTATGTATCTCGCAAATAACACAAGACCTGACATTGCATTTGCAGTACATGTACTAGCGAGATACAGTTCGAATCCAACACGTAGACACTGGAATGGTGTAAAACATATATTCCGGTATATTTGCGGGACACAAGACTTAGGTCTTTTCTATCAGAAAGATCAAAAGACCCAGCTTGTTGGGTATGCTAATGCCGGATATCTATCAGATCCTCACAAAGCAAAATCTCAGACAGGTTATGTATTCACATACGGCGGCACAGCAATTTCTTAGAAGTCAACTAAGCAAACACTTACAGCAACATCATCAAATCATGCCGAATTGATAGCACTATATAATGCTGGTCGAGAATGCGTGTGGTTGAGATCAATGATTAATCACATACAAGAAGCATGCGGATTAGAACAGATTAAGAAGAAGCCGACAATTATTTATGAAGACAATGCTGCTTGCATAGCTCAGATCAGAGAAGGTTATATCAAAGGTGATCGAACAAAGCACATCTCACCAAAACTTTTCTCAACATATGACTTGCAAAAAGAAGGGGAAATTGATGTTCGCCAGATTAAGTCAAGTGAAAATCTAGCTGACCTGTTCACGAAATCTTTACCTAGAAGCAGTTTCGAGCAGCTATTACACAAGATCGGTCTTCTTAGATTGAAAGATGTTTGTTGAATTCAGGGGTAGAATTATACACGTTGTACTCTTTTTCCCTTAACTAAGTTTTATCCTACTAGATTTTCTTAGTAAGGTTTTTAATGAGGCTGCATAGCTGATCCAGTAGTATCAGTTTATTTATTCAGGTCCTGAAGTACCTATTTAACATCATCCTGAAGTATGTTGTTAAACTGTGTATAATTCTAAATGTCTGAGGGGGAGTGTTATAAACCAGACATTTTAGTCCCAACTCGTTACTTATGGGTTTTAGGGTTTATAGTTATGTTTATCTATATATTGTAATGTTGAATAGAATGAAGAAGACAATTGAGTTTATCTCTATTTTCTCTTTGGTTTTTCATAGTTATTTAATTATACTTATTATTAATATCTAATTATATAACCTTACCAAAATCAGCTATAGCCACCATCAATTGACTCTCACCCTTTCACGCAACTAACAATGAATTTTCATCCCCTTCGCACCACTTAGGACGCACCTCTTCATAGATATACAAATAATTTAACTACCTTATACCCAACCGATGTATCAACCAAAAATAAACAGATGCGTCAACCCAAAAAATAAACTTGTCATTAATGCCAACGCACCCTCTGAATTGATATAGGAAGGTTAACTTGATCCGGATTAAGAATAAAATTAAAAAAAATTATAATTCTCAAAACGTAACGTAACGTTGCCTATAACACATTCCCGCCAAACATCGTCTCTATTCATCAACACCAAATAACCGTCAACGGTCACAAAAACTTTCATGTGTCGCATCTCCTCCGAACAGCCACGTCAACACAAAAACCTTCATCCAACCGTGGTATCTCCTACATATATATACATAATAAACTTAAATGGGCGGTGGCTATCACTGGTTGATATTCTAGGGTTTCTTTGCTAGAAAAAAGATGGAAAAGGGTTTAATAATTTTTTTCTCACGTCTCAAGTTTACCGTTTTTTGTTTTTTCATATGAATCTGCATATACAGAGTGATGTTGCCCTGTGGTTTTAAACAAAAATACAAAGTGACCCTTAACCCAATCCATATGACTATGCCGCTGCGGACCAACACAGAACTTGCCGGCGTGAACCAGAAACGGCCGTAGGAAAACGAGATCTTGCTGGCGACGACCCACTAACGATTAAAGTGTACGAACCCGGGTTGGAATACGAACAAGGATTTTGTTATTTATGTGTCAATCGGAATCCACGACCACCGGTGTTGATTTGGTTTTGGGGTTTATTATGAGGAGAGGGAGAGAATTAGGATGAAGGGAGGAAAGAGAAAAGGATGGTGTCATTGGTTGACGGTGGCTCTGACGACCAGTGGGCCGAGAAAGAGGGTGAGACCTTGTGGGGGTGCCATAGGGTGGCGGCGATGTCGTCATAGCCAGCATTAGGTGGTGGTGAGATATGTAGAGAGAGACTCTGTGGAGTATATCGAAACTAAAAGGAGTCATTTATGAAGGTTATTTAAGGGTTGTGTTAAATTGACCCACAAGTCAATTTTTTTTATATCATTTTCTGGTGGCACATAGACCAATTAAAAGTTAATTGATTTTTTTTAATAATCCCTATGTCATCCTACTCTACATCTACCTCTTAATAAATACAACCATTAATACATAAGCATTAATTGTCTAATTTTTTTATTTTGATTTCTATATATTGTCAAGTAATTAACTTTTATGAATATTTGTGTTTTATCTTGTAAATGTAAGAATATTTTTTATATTATATAACACATCAATACAAACAAAATAATAATAATATTTTTGTATGAATAGCGTTGATAAGAAAAAAAATTATACGAGGCAAAAATTTGTTTGGTGGTAGTTTAATTACTGAATGCAGTTCCAAAAAGTTTGTCGTAAAAATGATTACAGAATATATGTTGCATGAGCTATAGCTTTATTAAACCATGACATATTTATATTTAGAATTTGACATTAAAACATAAAAAAGATGGTATTTTTTAATTCAAAGTAGTAATCCAATTTTTTTAAACTCCAAGTAGTAATCCAATTAACTTGGTTTAGTTATTAATCTAAAATATATTAGTATATATATTAGCAGCATCATAAAACAATTAACTTGGTTTTAATATTAATCTAAAATATAATAGTATATATATTAGGATTATTAGCATCATAAAAAATGAAAACAGTATAGTTAACTTTTTTTGAACGGCCAACAAACATTTATTAATAAACATGGACTAACAAACTAGTTAGACCAAAAAAGCACCACACAACAGATTACAGAAGCATATTAGCAAAATCGAACCGAACCCATTGTTCCCATGTCAAAACCCTCGCCTTGGCTCTACTTTTTACCCACAAAAAACTAAAGTGCCTAATCTCCTCTTTCATTGCACGAATACAAGGGTCTTTGTGGTTAAACACCTTCGCGTTTCGAGTCTTCCAAATGGTCCAGATTGTCACTTGAATCACCCCATAAACCAACTTTTTCCACTTTTGTGATCCCCTGAGCACTTTCCAGCCTCCTAAGAGGTCTTTGACCTGGAAAATGATGAACATGGGTATCCTACACCACTGTGTTATAAACTCCCACATTTTTTGTGCCACTTCACAAGCCACGAACAAGTGTTCTGCGGTTTCAGACGCATCGCCACAGAAAACACAGCACAAGGAATCGAGTCACATGTTACGTCTAGCGAGAGCCGCCTTAGTGGCAACCCGGTCAAGCGCTAATTTCCACATTAAGAAATTTACCTTCATTGGTCCAGTTGTTCCAGACAAAGTTTAACTCCATGTCATCGAATCGAATGTTTTCTAAATGGGCCTTTAGGCTCTGGACCGTATACTCTCCAGACGGGTCAAGCGACCACCTCCAACCATCCTCCCCCCACCGATATTTACCTGCATCAACCCTTCTATCAGATCTTCCAGCTCCTCCCTTTCAGCGTCTGACCCCGGTTCGCGTCTCCAAAAAAACGGGTGGACAAAATCCCATCGATCCACATTAAGCGACTAGCCACAGTGACATTTTTGGCCTGTTCAAGGTCAAACAAAGCTGGGAACCTTGTAGGATCGTTCGTCGACCTAACGAGTCGTTCAGAGAAGCTCGTATCCGAATTAAGAGGCGGAAACTAATAATTCGATGCAAATTGAAGCTGAATTCACTTTAATCTTGCTGTTATATTGATATCAAACACAATTACACGTTCTGACAGCACTTCGGCAGCACTTCGTGGCTCACCGGAAAAATACACCGTTAACTATGTGCTTGGATCGCCCCTACTATATATAGACTAGCTAGGCCGCTCATACGACATGTCCGTATGAGCGGTCCTACATAGAGCCATATAAGCGATCCACTTATATTACCCTATGAGCGATCCATGACTGATATAGACACAAAGGCGATCCTAGAACTATGTACACATAAGCGATTCATATACAAATAACCTATTCTAGGATTCCGTGTCATTTCTGATCTGCTCAATCTTTATGACTTGATGGAAGACGTAGTCAGCAGACGTAGGTGCACTAACAAACTCCCCCTCGGATGTTGACGGAATCTTCATAAAACTTTCCAATCTTCATTTGCATATGTCTATCTACAATCTTCATCAGTCAACAATCTGCCTCTGAAATATCTGTCATTCCAAGAATCCTCGTTCTCTATCTTCATCATCAACAAACTCTTCTCTCTTGAATGTTGACCCGGTGTCTTCAGACTCCCCCTCTCACACAGCTGGGATCGTAGTCTGGAATTCAAACTTTCACTGGTTCTAAGATCGTAAACAGGCTTCCATCAGGTTCAAGATCGTAACCTGGCTCTCTAATACCTGCACAATCTCTACCTAACCACAAGTTTCTACAAAGACTAAAACTTGTCAACAATTTAGAAACTATGTTGAACCACAACAGTAATGATTTTGCATTCAAGAAATGATTACTGGTTCTTATCAAAACAATTTTACCATCTACACACAAATACTTCCCAAACCAGTTCTTCAAGTTTAGCACTTTGAATTTCGAAAATCAGCATCTCAACACCAGTTGACGAAAATCTTTTTGAATTTTCAAAAAAAATTATGCTAAAACACACTAAAAATCTTTTTGGATTTTCTGAATGAAAGTTTACAAACAATATTTTTGTGAGTTTGTGCAAGAGGATCATATCAGTTATGAAACATATCACAAACACCGTTAAGCTTGATTACATGTTAAGTTCTAAACAATTTACCTAGAATGTCAGTATGTTTGTCCACTTAAATTTTCAACACAAATTTCAATCGATTCGAGATACGATATTAATGTTTTAAAGACTTAAACTTAATTGTGTATCACTCCACTTGAATATACTCCTGTATCCAGATCCCAAATATTCAGTCTTACAGGTGAGTATACCACAGATGATATCTGTAAAGGGGTTAAATGCGAGGGCCGTGAGAGCTCAGGTCGATACTTCCGTATACGCAGAGAGATGACGGCTTCGACTTTTGGTGGGTCCCCTTTAGAGGATCTTTTGTTACAACAGCAAAGATTACCAATTTTATTGTTTAATCAGTTTGCTGAGGGCGGCGCTTATGTTTCAAAGCTTTTTGCAGAAAGTATTATTCGGGGACTAGGTCAGTATTTCCATACAGCAGAAGTCCCGGAATAATACCCCAGATATCACTGAGCATAAAGACCTAGTATCTCAGAATACGGGACCTTTCAAACAAGATTTCGGGGGTTACCCATATATTCAAGAATAGTTACCCACGAATTAAGCAAGTTTGATTTAGGTTTATATCTCGTTTCAATTTACTAAATGTGCAAAAATCTACTGACACATCCGCAGTAAGATTGTTTATCACATTTTGACTTTACAAATCTTTAGCGTGCTGTGAGAGTCCACTGACGTACTATCATTTCCTCTTTTATGCAACAAAAACTCATTTTTCAATTTTATCATATTTTTGGCTTTTTCAAATTTCCTGATGTTTTTGGATTTTCTAAAAATTCTTACTCCCCCTAAAATTCAAATACATCTAAAGAAAATTGAAAACAAACTGTACAGAACATGACAACTGATATCGAAACACTTCAATTCTCCATCCGTTTGGCTTAAACAATCAGAACTCCCCCTCGCAACAAACTATTTTCCCATAATGATTTCAAAACACTTAAGTTTATTTTAATCAGAATGGTTTTTCCGGAAAATAAGTTTAGTTGTTTTTACCTTTTGTAAAAATGGGGCAAAATCATCACATTGTTTACCAATTTCCTGAATGATAATTAAATCAAGTCCAACTTAATGACCTTGATTTAACCACTTGTAAGATCTACACCAATCACTACCAAAACAACCACAAACATACAATCACTTGTAAGTTTAGCAATTTAAGCTTTTCAAACCTGTTTTTCAACCAGTTACCATTTTGGTTGAATTCTCAAGGTGCCGATTCCTACTCCTCGCTTACAAACCTGGGAGTTCCGGCAAGTCCTGCAACTTCACAAACACAGATTTAGAAAAATGCCGATTCATGATCCGCAATACCATCTTGGGATCTCCGGCAAGTCAGGTTTTCATTCTTGAAAAAATATATCCACCCAAGCCTGACCTTCCTTGGGTGTAACCTCATTGTTTTCATCATTCCTTTCAACTGACCTGTAAACCCATCCTTTGGAAGCATAAAAATCCTGAATGCTTTGGGCCTTACCACTGACCATTTTTCCAAAGATGCGTTTTACATTTCCATTGAAAGTTTTTTCAACATCAATTTTCTTCTTGTCAGAATAAAACTGATTTGATATTTCAACTTTTCCGATTTTAGATTTGTAATTTTTAGCATTTAGTGGCGGAAAATTCACATCGTCCACTTTCTGAATTTTCTTTTCAATCTTTTTCTCAACACGTGGCTCCTCTGATTTTATGGAATCAGATTCATCACCAGACTTGTTACCTGAACCTTTTACAACCCATTTCTGATTTGTAGCATTGTCTATTCTTTTGGAAGCATTCTTTGAACATTCTCCTTTCTCATAAGTCGAATTCTCAAAGCCTGTGAACTTCCGGGTTGACAGTTCAGTCTTTTCAACAACTTTTTCTTTCATTTTTCTTGAGACTTCTTGTTTTGGTCGAAATGTCTTTGGACAATCTTTCGCAACATGACCCACAGCTTTACACTGAAAAAAAGATCTCTTTTCAACCTTCTTCGGATCCTCTTTCTTCTTCATGCCCTCTTGCTTCTTAGCAAGGAATTCTTGATTTGTCTGATTTCTGAATGATTTCTCTTTTTCAGCTTCTGTTGTTTTTCCTGCAACAAACATTGTTTTTGGTTTATAAACTTTTTCATTTTTATAGTTTTTCTGTGTAACAAAACCAAGACCTTTCTTTTTGTGATTACGATTATGGTTTGGTTTCCTTTGAAAACTATAACCACAATTGTAACCCATTTTCTTGTTGATTCTCTGTTGATCTCTTGAAGACTATTGTTTAGGTTTTCCATTAAGATTGAAATCTTTTATTTCACAAAAATTAATTTCTGTGATTTTGAGAACCTTGTGAATCATTTCAAATCTGACACTTCTTATTGGAAAACTTTCATCTGAATATAATTTGTCAGAACCTTTCAAAGTATATGCCACTTTGACTGATTCATCATTCAAATTAGATTTCGAAAGTAAAAATTCTTTATCATAAACCCGTTTGTCCTTTTTATTTGTCGGCTTTGACGTATTTGACCCAGACTTTGACTCGGGTTTGGACTCTGGATTTGACTCCTCACTGTCATCTTTATCTAACACCTGATCGACCACACTTTTTATCAACTTTGACTCATGATCAGTGTCTGATGACGTGTACGTTACATCGATACTCTCTGGCAAGTTATCCGACGGCCCAGACTCCCATTTCAAATTGATTGCTTTATTGACTCTTTCTGAATTTGGATTTCGAGGTGAATATCCATTTTCGACCGGGGGCGGACATCTATTGTAGGATACACTCGGTTTCTTACCAGAAACTTTCAATTTTTCTTCTTCATCTTTTGTCACGGATTTTTCTTCTTCAAATATCTTCACTTCTTCAAAAGTCTTCAAATCTTTCACAACTGGATAAATCCTGTCAACAACAAAAGTAGAACATGAGTAACTGTCTAATAATTTCTTAACTTTCTCAGTTTCTATCTTTTGTGTTGCTAACTCAAGCTCGAGATCTGCACATTTCTTTATGTTATAGTTCGCCGTATCAAGCTGTCTCAGATAAGCTATCTTTAAAGTATTCATAGCTTCAGCTTGTTCACCATCAGAATCTGTATATTTGTTGATTTCTCTGTTCATAGTATCATACGATTCTTTCAACTTGTGAATATTGTGCAACAGCTCATTGTTCTGCTTAATCAGCGAATCACAGTTCATGCACTTTTCTTGGACCATGACCGGTTCAGCATCCACTTTAATCTCAAATTCAGGAACCTCTTTCACTGTCCTGCTTGAATTTAAAAAATGAGCTCTTCTCAATTTCTCAGCTTTTGCTTCTTCCTTCAATCTCTCTTCCTCTTCAGCCTCCTCTATGATCTTTCTTCGTCTCTCTTCAGCAGCTTCCATGACTTTTCTGCATCTTTCTGCACATTTCAAATCATAAGCATTAGCAAAGAAAGCATGAGAAGTATTTTTAGACATCTCTTTGGCCATAAGATTTTGATCTGGACAAAAATCATCCCAGGTAAAACCTTCAGCCATTTTTTCATCATCTTGTTCAGCTAGACACACTTTGCTATCTTTTGGAAGATACTTTTCCCAGGTAAAATTATCATATTTTCCCTGACTAACAACACATGCTCTTTTATCAGCCACATCTCTCCCATGAGCCGTTTGTGCCTGATGCTGCTGTGCTGGTTGAGTGATTTGATGATAAATGGCCTTCTTGTGATAATCATTGTTTCCGAAAGGATTCGGGGCACCGGTAGCTTCACGGTTTTTGCATTCTCTCTTGAAATGCCCCTTCTCCCTGCAACGAAAACATGTAACTTTAGATTTATCAAAACCTAAAGTTGAAACGTTTGCATCACGAAAATCATCACGGCCAGTAATTTGTTTGAACTTTTCAGCGCGTCTCATCACACTCGCCATACACCATTTTATATCCATCAATTCCATTTCCTCAGCATCAATTTGATCGTAATCCTCTTTCGTGAGCATTGGATTTCCGATCTTTCCTGCAACAAAACAACTATAAGACTCTAAAGTCATCCCTAACAAAGACATTTGATTTTTTGCAATATCTTCAGTGTAATCTTGATCATTCTCAAGGCTTAACACAATGTTACACTGAAGTTTTCTACCATTCTTTGTTACAGAGATGTTAGGATCAAAAGATGAAAATCTTGTGCTGTTGCTTGATCCCTGAGATGTCTTTTTTTCAGTAGAATCTTTAACACTGTAAGCAGTTTCGATCTTAGGAGAGAACTTTGTTGAATCAGTAGCACCATGCTTGTAGTACAGACTGATATCCTGCTCTCCATCGTAGTTCTTCATCCTAGCAATCTTTCTCTACTCCATTTCTTGAGCTTCCAAATGCTTGATAAAATCTCCCAAGGTCATAGCTCTGTAATCTTTTCTGTTAGATCTTAGCATCATCAGAAATGTTCCCCATGTTTCGTGTGGAAGGGCATCTGCAAGTTTTTCAATTAATTCATCAGTATCTTTCTTAATGCCAAGTTTTGTCATATTTCTCACCAAGTTACAATATCTATCAATAATTTGCTTGGTGTTTTCAGATTTTAAACCACGAAATAAATCGAATTCTTTCTTCATGAGAGACATTTTGTTCTTTAACATATCATCACTTCCCGTAAACTTTGCTTCCAACTCTGTCCAAATAGAATATGCAGTTCCATCATGTTGAAGCAGTATCAAGATATCTTCCTTTATAGCTTGCTGAAGCAGACTCACCATCAATTTCTCATCCCGATATTTCTTTTTATCTGCAGTACTCATCTCTCTAAGTGTTAGCGGAGTACCATTCACAACATTGTCCTTTGTGGGTTTAACATATCGTTCCTCGGTGTGTTCCCACGCATCAAGATGATAAGCTTCAACCCAATTTCCGAATCGTTCCGACCACACGTTGTAATCATCAATATCCATGAGTTTCGGTGGTTTTTGAGACGTTCCAGTTTCATTTTCTATCAAAGCACTTTGAGTAATCGAGGCCGGGGTAGCAAAGGCATTATAAAAATCAGTATCCATCTTTCAAATTGTTCACAAATTCTCAACAATTTCCTAGCTTTTACAAACTGTTCAAATAAACAAACTGAGTGGATCAATAAGCGGTCCAATAAGCTTGTCGAATAAGCGGACCAAACAACGTCTGTTCGAGCGATTCGTCAAATAAGCGATCTGACTAAAGAGCAGACCAAGCACTTAACCGGATGAGCGAACCAAACACTATCCGTTTGAGCGGACCAGGAGATGTTCGTTCGAGCGGTTCAAACGTTGTTCGTTCGAGCGGCTCAGACAACTTGGACTAATAGGCGGCCCAGAAACTGTCAAATAAGCGATCCAAGACGACAATTTCGAGCGATCCAGAAGCTTACGTCATCTTTTGAGCGATCCTGAATGAACAAAACCCCTAAAATCTTGGTTTCTACTTCGATTTTAGATCTGAAAACTTCAAGGATTTGTTAATTCATGATTCCGAGTGCACTGTGTGATTTTGAGCTTGTTTTATCGTGAAAAATTTTGAATAAGTGAAGAAAGTGTAGAAAATCAGAAGAATAGCAGCTAAAATGGCAAGAACTCCTCCTCCTGAGCTCTGATACCACTTGTAGGATCGTTCGTCGACCTAACGAGTCGTTCAGAGAAGCTCGTATCCGAATTAAGAGGCGGAAACTAATAATTCGGTGCAATTGAAGCTGAATTCACTTTAATCTTGCTGTTATATTGATATCAAACACAATTACACGTTCTGACAGCACTTCGGCAGCACTTCGTGGCTCACCGGAAAAATACACCGTTAACTATGTGCTTGGATCGCCCCTACTATATATAGACTAGCTAGGCCGCTCATACGACATGTCCGTATGAGCGGTCCTACATAGAGCCATATAAGCGGTCCACTTATATTACCCTATGAGCGATCCATGACTGATATAGACACAAAGGCGATCCTAGAACTATGTACACATAAGCGATTCATATACAAATAACCTATTCTAGGATTCCGTGTCATTTCTGATCTGCTCAATCTTTATGACTTGATGGAAGACGTAGTCAGCAGACGTAGGTGCACTAACAAACCTGATGCACAGAGGAACAGACATCAACCAGCAGTCTTTCCAGAAGGAGACTGACCGGCCATGGCCCAGAGTCGCCCTAAACAAAATGCCCAACTCAACACCATATTTTTTTAAGTCGTCGCCAATTTTAACCACCTGTTTCCATGGGCCTGCATTCGAAAGTCTACCTGGTATATAATTCCAAGTTCTCGAACTGTGATGCAAGCACCAGATGACCCTTCTCCATAAGCTCATTTTATCGGTTTTGAACCGCCACCACCACTTTGCCATCATGGCCAGATTCGCCTCCTTTAAGGACCCAATTCCCAACCCGCCTCGGATTTTCGGACCCATAACATTCATCCACGCCACCCAATTCATCTTAGAATGCTCGGGTGTGGACCCCCATAAAAAGTCTCTACGAATACGTTCAAGTTGGTCAATAACCTGTTGGGGCGCTCGAAATAGTGAAAAATAGTATGTCGGGAGCGCGTTTAGAACCGACTTTACAAGTGTAATTCTCCCACCCACCGAGAGGACGTTTGCTTTCCAAGCCGATAACCTTTTTCTGAAAGCCTCGACAACGGGCTTCCAGTTTTTAACCAAGTTCATGTTAGCTCCGACCTGTAACCCCAAATGAATAAATGGAAACGAACCCGCTTTGCACCCGAGGATGTTTGCCATGGTTTGTACTTGGCCCGCCCCCACCCCCACACCAAACAAGCAGCTTTTTCCCAAGTTAACTTTTAAACCCGACACAAGAAAGAAGCACCGAAGTATCCTATTAAGGTTTCTTGCATTCATCTCTGACCATTCCCCAACAAAAACTGCGTCATCCGCAAATAAAAAATGTGTCAAGGTCAACCCGCTATTTGCAAACCCCACCCCGTTATACAACCCAATTGTACACGCCTTCTTAATCACACAAGATAAAGCTTCCATTGCGATTATAAATAGGAAAGGTGACAACGGGTCACCCTGTCGAAGCCCCCTATAACAATTAAACTCCTGCGTAGGCGAGCCGTTTACTATGACCGAAGCCCGTGCTGTTGTAACAGTCGCCATTACCCAATTTATCCAAACCGGCGGGAAGTTCATTTGGCTTAACATAGATTTTAGAAAATCCCAGTTATGTGAGTCATATGCCTTCTCAATGTCTACTTTAAAGACCATACCCGCCTTTTTATTCCTATTCATCCAAGGAATAATTTCATTAAGAATCAACGGCCCATCCAAAATACTCCTGCTTGCCAAAAACGCGGTTTGTTCTTCCGAAATGAGACTTTGGATGACCGTTTTCAGCCGATTCGCCAACACCTTTGAAATAACCTTGTTGACACACCCGATAAGGCTTATTGGGCGATAGTCGCCAAGGCCTCCCGGGTCACTACACTTCGGGATGAGAGCAAGGAAGGACGATGTGCAGCCTTGACTAATATCGACATTCAGGTAAAACTCCTCAAACACTTTATGAAAATCAGCTTGCACCCAAGCCCAACACCTCTTAAAAAAGCTGAAATTCACCCCGTCCGGCCCCGGGGCTTTATCCCCACCGCAATCCCATACCGTTTTTTTAATTTCAAGGCTCGAAAAAGGGACGATTAACCTTGCTGCTGCCTTATGCGATAAGGTCGCAAGGTTCGGACAAACAAGGCCAGGCCTATTCACAACCGGCTCCTTAAATTTTTCAGCAAAAAAAGAGCATACCGTATCTTTAATAAGAGGCGGATTCGTTTCCCAAACCCCATTTATCAACAGCCCATTCAGCCTATTATTACTCGTATTAGCGTTCACAACTCCATGAAAAAAAGCTATGTTTTCGTCCCCCTCTACCGCCCACCGAACCCTCGACTTTTGCTTTAAATCCATGACTTTTTGCCTACCCACTTCCATGATAAACTTTCTACAATCCGCCCTTGTTTCCAATTCTTGTTGTGACAGAACCCTCTCCTCTGCCTCCACTTAGAACGCCTCCAGCTGATGGACTTTCGCTACATAATCAGTTTCCCTTTCAGCTTTAAAGTTTTCTACCCAATGTTTAATTTTAAACTTAACCCACTTCAGTTTTATTGCCAGCCCCAAGTCAGCTCTCCCTTCGAACCTGAACAGAGAACACCACTCCTCTACACACCCTAATAGCCCAGGCAATTCCAACCACGAATTAAAAATCCTACAAGGAATTGGACCGAAATCCGATGGCGTAACAGATAACAACAATGGGCAGTGGTTGGAAACTACATTCGAGAGGGCCACCAAAGATGCCAGTGGCCAAGAATTCATGAATTCGTTACATACAAGGACCCTATCCAACTTACTCATGTTCGCGCCGTTATCCGAGTGGTAAGTGAACTTTCTACCGCCCATTTGGTACTCGAGCAACCCTGCCATCTCAATAAACTGATTAAAAAAGGTCGCGTTTAAGGAAACAAACTCAGAATTAAACCTCTCCGATGGTTCTCTCGCATCGATGAAATCCCCAACAAAGACCCACAACCCAGCTAACGCTCGCCTTATACCAAGCAAATCCCTCCACAAGCCCCTGCGTTGAATACAATCATTGTATGCATAAACATTAACTACATTAATCAGCACACCCAACTGCCTCAGTTTCCTAGTGATAACCATAAACCGTTGCCTCTTGATGACATGTAGGCATTCGAAAACAGAAGGATTCCATAGGCACAGAAGGCCTCCTGACCGACCTACCGCCCTAACTTCTTCCGACTCAAAAATTAATTTGCCCCACAAGCTGCTAACCATAAAATTTGCCAGACCCCCCAACTTCGTTTCTTGAATTGCTAGAAAGTGAACTCCGTGGGACGTTTTGAGACCCAAATCCAATCCACCTTCCTCTGGTCCCTGACCCCCCTTAAATTAACTGACAAAAAATTCATTGAGAATCATCTTGTCCCCCTTCACCCATAATAATCGCACTGACCTGATTGTCGCAGCCAGTCACCTGAAAACCAACTTTGGTGCCAACTTCAATCGTTGTTTCTACCTCTTTCTGGATTGTCTTTTCAGACGCAGGAGCCTCGTGAACACCTAACCTGGTGTGATCGGATCGTTGAATCAAAACCGGGGACTGATTGGCGGTACCCCTTAGTTCCTCGCTATTCTCCGCCTCCATATCCACAGCAATCCCATTATCTCCAAATTGATTTGGACTGTGATTAGAAACCTCGTTCCTAATACCTTGGTCATCTGGAGCTGCAAAATTCAAGTCAAAAGACCAGGCCCCACTTTCTTCCCCATTATTGGATCCACCAGGCCTAGACCTCACATTAGGAGTATTAGGGCTCAATACCCTCCCAGGCCTCTTACGTGAATTCCTATTCTGGGCTTGGCCCAACACTCCAGCTGACCCCACTAAAAACCTCCACTCGTTGGATTAAAATAATGTGGTCCCACCTCTTCTACATGTGGATCATTATTTCTCCTCGAACCTTGATCCTCATGCAACCCTGTCGCCGCAGAACCACCTGTCTTTTCAAATTCCCCATGCAAGCCACCCCTATCCATCTGTTCGACTTCCCCCGGAACCCTACCCACCCGTTCATCTTCTCCGATGGTCGGCGATTCACCATTATTTTCAGTTACCAGAATTTCTCCTTCTTCAACCTCCTCAAGCGGCTGATCAATTGAGTCTCCAGATTTGGATGGTGAAGATGGAGGAGTATAAGACAACTCCTGAATTATCGACTTTATCCACGGGTTCTCTTCTTCCATAACCCACACATTGTAGGAGTTACCCTTCCACACCACCTCCACTTGTTCATCGATCCTACGTTTAACGTCCGAGAGAATCCCACACACTCCACATGAGTTATCCGACACCGCCCACGAGAACTTTGAGCCTTCTATAATGGTCCCAAACAGTTCACCAACCTTATTGTACAACCTAGAGTCCCTTAGGTGGATGGGGACGCCCAACACTTTCAGCCATACCAATCTGTTATGCACCAAGTCTTGCCCTCTCCAAAGTGTTGCGGACAAGCTGACGCTGGACCATGCTATTGCTTCATTATCTATGAAATGTAAAGCTAGGCGCTTCTCCTTGAACACCACCATGCACTTAAGCCCACCCAAATAACTCACTGGATTATCCACGTAGCCACCCACATCCAACAAAGTACGGATTTCCTCTAATGCCATAACACTCTTTACTTCCACAATCACAGCGCGCATCATACAGTGGTCAGGATACATGCCCATTCTGCCTTCCACCTCCACTCTTTTAACCTTGCTTCCTTGCTTATCAACAGACCCCACTAGCGCATCAGCGTATGACCGCCCATTCAGAACGATCTTTGGCACATACTCATACATCGGACGGTAATGTGCTGTGGGTTTCTCTTGTCTGACCCCGGCTCTGAAGCCTGTCGATTCTCTAGGATTCCCTGGTTTTGGTTGGTTCTTATCAAACCTTGCAACCGTCACACTCAGTTGTGCCTCGTAGATTCTAACCGTGTTCATCCCCCGAAGCACCATATCCACATCCGTCACCCCTTCATACCTAACAAACCCAAAAAAATTACCTCTATCATCTCTTTTCTTAGCTACATAAGCATCCTTTACCCTCCCATGTGGCTGGAAAGCTTTCCAGAGCAGAGATTTCGTAACCCCACCTGGAAGGTTTGTCACGAAAAATGTTGTGACTGGCAGTACCTTATTTTCTCCCCTTCTGTTTTTCCGGTAGATAACATCGGACCACGGCCCTCCCCTCACCATTTGAAAGTTGAAAAGATGATATTAACTAAAGAGCAAAACGTAAAAAAATGAATTTTATTGGACCTTACTAGTCAAAAGTAATTAAGATATAATTATTACTTTTGACTTTGAAATAAAATAATGTATTAATGTAGTTAATCATTATCAAGTTGAATAATTTGGTATATTAATTCTTGTTTTGAATCTATTTATCATTTCCCTTATTTAATTTTTGCTTTTCTTAGTGATATTGCTTTTCTCATCATCGCTTCCTCTCAACATAATAAATCATTTGATTTTTACTAGCTTTTTATTCTTTATGTATGCAAAATTTAATCGTGTATTTGAATATTCGAACAATTAGGGTTATTTTGTATTTATTGTTTTAGCAATATGATTAAATGTAAATCAGGGAAAATATTTAAACAATTTTTAAATTTTAAACTATTATTTTTGTACAAAATTAACTCATTTTAATTAAATAGTTTCCAAACAAGCTAATTAACTTTGCTGTAAACACTTTATTAAACCGAACATGTGGACTTGAGTGTAGGGATGTAAGCTAGATTAGATGATGAGACACACAGGTTAGCCCGAACCTTTGCGAAATGGGAGTTACTAACTGGTACGTGATAGTCTTAGTTGTTTGTTTTTGGAGATTGACGTGTGGTATTAATATTTTAAAAAATATTTATTTATTTTTATTTATTCATGAGTAACAACCTCTGCCACAATTTCCACCACCGCCTTTCGGAACAAAACGCCCAGAAACGTGTAACATACCATGAGGCCTTAAACGGTCACATTCGTTGTGACATGACTTAAGAGAGGGGTGTCGCGTCAAAACACAACACATTAATGATTATTTGTTAATATTATTGGTTATTTGATTAATAGTAAGGAAACAATACTTCATATAAACCAAATTTAAAAGTTTTTCTTAATATAGCAAATTTTATAACGAAATAGTACACATTATAATAACTTATTACTAAACTAACCAAGTTTTGCATCTTATATATTGATACTAACTAGAATATTAACCCGCGCGCGTTGCATTGCGGCCAACGAAATTGACATGTTGTTGATCAGATTCACATTTACAATGTGTTAAAGATGTTTTTATCGGTTAAGTCTGTATTACTATCTTATACAAACAAGTAATTCACCAAATAATCCCAATACAATTCATGGTATCATAATTACTACGTTATATGACTTGTATCCATATAAATAACCTATCGTATTAAGCTCCCCGCGTTGCGGCGTGGGTGTAAAACCGTGAAAAATAGCACCAATGCCACCCTATAGCCAACGGCCACCAACATTGAAGTTGCGGCGTCTTAACGTGGAAAATTAGACCAACATATAAAAATAGAAAATAATAACCAACTCGATTTAGGACCCGCACGTTGTGACGAACTTATTAAACGAAAAAAATAGACGACGTAAACGCACTGAACCACACACGTACGTTGCCCCATGTTAACTCGCAAAATTTAGAATGAAGGGTATAACAAAACGTAAAATCGTTGAACCACACACACACGTTGTGCCATGTTAAGTCGCAAAATTTATATCTAAACGTAAAACGAAAAATTTTGCAAAATATGAAAAACATAGGGATCAAAGTTGAAAGTAAAAGGGTTATGAGCTTTAGTTGGAAAAACTAAAAACTTTTGGGTTAAAATTACAAAATTAAGTAGTTTTGGGTTTAAAGTGAAACATGAATTAAAAAAAAACCCAAAAACATGGGGTACAACATCACTAAGCATCATGTACAACACAACTATGCATAAAAAACTTATTAAGCATCATGTACAAACCACTATATACCAACATTTTTCAAATTTCAAATTAATATTAATATTAATATTATATAATATAATGCAACGATGCAAATTAATAATACTAAACTTTAAGCAATGAGTACAACTACTAATGCAACAATATGTTGCAAAATAATAGTATATAAATGACTTTAATAACAAATATCCCGTCGCAACGCACGGGTAACGTCAACTCGTTACATTTTAAAAAGAGGAAAATGCAATTTGCGTCCCTGTGGTATCTCCCAAACATCAACCTGAGCCCCTAAATTAAATTTTTGGTTTTTTTAGCCCCTGACTTTATAAATTCTTAACACTTTGAGTCCTTCTGTCACACTGCCGTCAGTTTGACTGTTTGAGCCAGGGGTAAGACCGTCTTTTGTCATCTCTTCCCTTCTAAAAACCCCAAATAATTTTATTAATCCCTAATGTAGATGCTGGGCAGCAGTGGTTGGCGATGAACTATATGAATATAATTAAGGAAAAATTCACAGCACCAACATTGAATATATTCATAATTAAGGATGGTGGTGATGGTTAAGATTGAAGATACCATCTGTATCAAGAAGCTAAGCTGAATCCTTCTATCTCTTAACCGTTGTTTGAGAGAATTGAGAGTTCCAGTTCCAGCTTTGTGGTTCTCTTTTAGCTCTGCAACAGATATATCTGAAACAAAGTTTAAGGAGCTTCAATTTGAGACCTAACCTAACAGATGTTCATCTTTGTTTTGTTTGTAAGTTGAGAACAAAAGAGTTGTGGATTTAGGGGCTTGTGAACAGAGAGGAAGGTGAGAGGGTTTTGGCTTCAGGATGAATGGAAGAGCTGTGGAAGCTACAGTTGCAACTTGAACCAAACATTGTCACTACAGAAAAAAATCAACCTTGAACAAACCCATCAGAAAAAAAATTCAATCTTGAAGCAAACCCACCAAAAAAATTCAATCTTGAACCAAACCCATCAAAAAAAAATCAATCTTGAAGCAAACCCATCAAAAAGATTCAATCTTTATCTGATATTCATTGATTTACAATGCAAAACTCACCACCATCATCATCCACCACCACCACAACCACCACTGTGTACACCATCTTAACCATCACCATCATCTTAACCATCACCACCACCAACAAAAACACCAACCAATCTCCAACATCCATTGCCTATTTCATCTCTGGATCCTCCAACGACTCGGATCGGATCATCCGACTTTTGTTCTCCATCTACCATCCAAGAAACCAATATCTTCTTCATCTTCACAGTTCTGCCCCTAAAAAAGAAAGAGACTTTTTAGCCCTAACTGTTCAGTCGATGAAGTTGAAGATGATGAAGATGAAGATGAAGCTGATAAGATGATGAAGATGAAGAAAGAGACTTTTTAGCCCTAACTGTTCAGTCGATGAAGTTGAAGATGATGAAGATGAAGATGAAGCTGATGAAGATGATGAAGATGAAGAAAGAGACTTTTTAGCCCTAACTGATGAAGTTGAAGATGATGAAGATGAAGATGAAGCTCATGAAGATGATGATGATGATGATGATCTGTTCTGAAGATGAAGATGATGATGATGATAATCGATGATGATGATCTGTTCTTGTTGAGAATGAGAAGTGTGATGAAACTGATCTGATCATTCATATATGATATTAAGTGTAGATATTAAGGGTTAAGGGTATAAAGGACTTTTCACAATTGTCAAACAGTCAAACTGATGGAATACTGACGGAAGGACTCATACTGTTATGAATTTATAAAGTCAGGGGCTCAAAAAACTAAAAATTTAATTTAGGGGCTCAGGTTGATATTTGGGACATACCACAGGGACGCAAATTGCATTTTTCTCTTTTAAAAACTAAGCATTTAATATATAAAATATTAAGCTGCAAACGAAAGAAATATTATTATAAAAATACATAAAAACGTGTCAAATTAATGTCAAAAATGCCTTTCTAAATGATATTTTTCATCAAGAGGTTTACACGACTCCTCCCCCAAAAATTGCTTATCGGCCAGTTGAAGTTTGTCGGCTTCGGAAAGCATTATCGACATTGCTTAAAGCTATTAGAGCATCCACGATGCTAAACAATTTCAAACGTTACATAAGTGGTTACATCAGTTTACTTCCGATATATATTACGTGTAAGAGAGAGGTGTGGTCCTCCCAAATCGTGTTTGAGCCATCCGAACATTCAGATATTCAAAAGCATACAGCTAACAAACACCACCTACAATGGTGGGTTGTCCGAAATTGGTGGCAACGTAGCGTGGGGAATTTTCCGAATGATCACGTTGGAGGTGCCCTTGGTTATACTTTTGAATCATAAATTTATAAAAAGAGTCTCTTACTCTCTTACAATAATGAGAATTAAGAATCGTACATCACTATATCAAACCAAGTTAGTGTGACAACCCTAAACCCCGTGCACCTGTCATTTCATTCATAAATAAGGAAATTATTTTTCGAACATTATATCACCAAAGCTTATTACAAGGGTGAGGGGAGTGGTTAACTATTTGGAATAGGTTAACTCCTCATTCACCCAATCAAAAGTGACACGCCAATTTACCTATTTTGTTTAACTAATGCTCAAAAACGTTGACGGTGATTTACCTATCTTGGATTAGGTAAACTATTATTTTTATTTTTTTAAATTATGTATTAAGATAAAACAAATAAAACATCAGACTTATAAATAAAAAAACCATTACATTAAAATCTAACTTTAAAAAAACATAATAAAACAACGCAACAACTAAAAAACTAAAAATTGCAAGGCCAATCATATTTTTTTTGCGATCTCGCGTTTTCTTGTGAGTGTGATTTCCAACATCGAAGGGTGAACATTTTCATGAGGCCGGTTAAACGTCTCCAAGTCCTTGTCGAACACAATTGCTCGCATCACCTCGCGTTGCTCTTCCGCCAACGACATGTATTTTCCTCTCGTAACCTTTTAATAACCATCAATTCTTTCTTCATGGCCTTGTATTCTTCGAATTTACCGGTTATATCTCTTGGATCTTCGTTTGTTGAAGATGGTCCTTTGTCCTTTTTCTCCTTTCTCTTTTGTCTTCTTGGCGAGGGATCCACGTTCATGTCGGGAAGACCGCTCCGTGACTTCGGCACTCGGTGTATCCGCTTGATAATTTCCCGAATCCGACGACTTTCTTTTTTGACTCGAGCCGGAGCTATCTTCACCCAACAACGGTACCGGCGACCATTTTTGATTTGTTCTAACGACCTCCCACACCTCAACATGAGGAAAGTCATGTTTTTCTTTCTTTTTGTAATCCTTAAGCGCTTGCTTCATTACAAAAATATCGTCGCTCCCGCTAGGACGTAAACGATCCTAAAATAATAAACTGTATAAAATAATATACCGTATAAAAATTATCCACATACTTAAGTAAAAAATAAACCGTATAAAAATAATATAGTTTACCTCTTGATGATAAAAACCGTTGAATGTGTTCAACTTTGTTTGCATGGGCATCCATTTCGATCGAACTTGATGGTGGTTTCGGTTGCTTCCTCCAACAGTTCGATTGAAGTGCTAAAGAACTTGGTTCAAAAAACCTTCAGACCTTTGTTGATTGCCTTTTCTTTTGTTTAAAGTGCAATGAACCCAAGCCTTTGCCAAAGCCTCTTCTTGTTTAAGCGTCCAATTTTCAAGTTTCGCTTTAGTCTTCTTTCCTTTCGGATCGTTTGCGGCTTCATTTTGGTTCACAAGATTGTCTTGTATGGCAACATCTTCGTCCTCATCATTATCTTGCTCTTGAGTATCGGGCACAAATTTTTCTTCGGAGTCATCTTCTATATCTCTAGGTGATTGTGAGGGTGGGCTTGGAAAACCAAACGGGTCAAAAGAGTTTTGGGCGTCGAGGGGATAATCATAAACATCGGGTCCAACCAACGTCGGACCGTGCGGATAATAGTTTTGGGGCGGAAAATTTTGGTGGGGTTGGGTATCATAACCGAAATTCGGTTGCATGGTTTGGTTAAAAAAAATGAATGTTGGGTTTGTGTAGCAAAGCCAAGTTGGGGATGAAACAACGCACTTGAACCACCCGAACCACCACGTTTATTTTGCGCCCTCGCCTTTGAACCGGACCCTAAATATTTTTTTCTTCCTTTGTTTGAGCCTTCTATTATAATTGTTTGACAAGAGTTGAAATGGGGATGGTGAAGAAGTGTGTAAAAAAAATAGGTTGAATGGTTTGCTTAAATATGAAAATTAAATTTTTTTTAATAAATTTAAACGGCTATATAGCCGTTACTCCTCATCTCCCAACGGTCAAAAATGTCTTCCCCTCATCGATAAACCTTCACCGCATACATAACCTCACCAATCAGTAACCTCCATCGATGACGGTGTTACCGATCGATAAACACATTTGCCGATGGAGTTTACCTCCCACACCGTTCACCCTAAATTAAGAAATTATTTTTCAAACATTATATCACCAAAGCTTATTCTATTATAGTGCTAATTAATGGGTAGGTATAATTTAATAATTTCATATATTTTTTAGTTTGATTGCTCTACTATTGTATAACTAGATGTAAACCCCGTGTGTAAATACAAGTCGTTTTTAAAAAATCATACATACCATATTTTTTTAAACGATGAATCATTATACATTGTCCTAAGAATTATGACCTAATAAAAAACTTTCTTTTATTCAAAATAACAAAGAAATTAAGCATATTTAAATCAAAATAACAAAGAAATTAAGCATATTTAAATAACAAACTGTTGATTTCGAAACCAAAAAAAAATATAATGAAAATCGAAGTGTACAAACGACAAGAAGACTTATTCAAACGCATGACATTTGGTGAATGGAAACTTTAGTTTGTCAGGCATAATGCTTTAGTTGACAAACTTTAATCATTTTAATGGATTTGTTATACAAATAGTGGGGTGGAGCCTGCCTTATAAATTAGGCACCCCTTAACACACATTTCTTGTCACAACCTTAAAACCAAATATTCCAAAATGACCGGAACTTTCCTCTACGTCCTCTTCCCACTCCTCATCGTGTTCTCACACACTTCTCCGGCAGCCGGAGACGATCCCGCCTTTCTACAATCCGTAAAACTCAACCCGATGAAGCCACGAACCGAAAAACTAAGCCACTTCCGGTTCTACTGGCACGATAAGGTAAGCGGTCCCAACTCAACAGTAGTAAACATTATTCAACCACCAACAAACAACAAAACATCACCCACTGGGTTCGGTATGGTTAACATGATCGATGACACATTGACGGAAAAGCCCGAAGCCGGGTCGAAGTTATTGGGCCGAGCACAAGGGTTTTATGGTGTGGCATCACAAGAGGAAGTCGGGTTGTTGATGGCAATGAATTTTGTGTTTTGCACTGGGAAGTATAACGGGAGTACGTTAACAATATTGGGGCGGAATCCGGTTTTCGAGAAGGTGAGAGAGATGCCGGTGATTGGAGGAAGTGGGCTTTTTCGGTTTGCTAGAGGGTATGTTCAAGCAAGTACACATAGTTTTGATCTCAAGACGGGGGACGCGGTTGTTGAGTATAATGTTCATGTTTTGCACTACTAATTAAACATGTTGTATGGTTTTTTTTAGAAGGCTAGTTAGTCAATCATTGCACTTTTGTGTTTTGTGGTTTGAATGTGATGAGTCTTAAGTTGTGTGTTTTCTTGTTTTGAGTTATAGTGGGATGCACTTTCTAATCATGGTGTCATTTGATGACTCATAAGGTCTTACTTTGAAGTTGGTACCACTTTGTAGTTTGGAATTTTGTTTAATGAAATCAAAAATCTTGACTTTAAACTTATTGATTTCTAGAAAGTCACCGACATAAAAAAGTAACAATCTCAACAAACATTTACAAAAAAATAAGAGTAACTTGCACGGATATACTTTTGGTATAGTACACATATGGTTACAAATGTTTGCTAGGTCATTACACATTTAATCTTTTTCATGGTGTGACATTAAACAATATGTCAATTTCATATGACATAAACTGTTATATTATTTAACTCCCAGTCGTTTAAACGGGTATCGAAACTGGGGGGGGGGGGGGGGGGCAGTTCTGACCAAAAGTCTTTGATATGGGTCATTTTGGGTTATTCATAAAAATACTATTGGTGGGTTTGGCTAAAGTAATTTAAGTCAAACGGTTGAAATGGGTTCATTAGAAAAACAAATAAAGTATCTACGGGTCGATTCAAAACCCTTAGCACCACGATAGTTGCGGCTCGCCACATCTGAGGCTCTGAGATCTTCTCCATTCTTGCAAACAAGTTCTTCTTTGGCTAAGATAAATCCGAATACAATAAAATATGCCTACAATATAAAACCAATGAAATCACATTTTAAAAAACAAATTAAACCAACCTTTTAACTACGGATGTACAACCAATAGAGAAGGGAAAAAAGAAATCTTTGAAGTGAATAATAAAGTGAATTTTAAAATGATGATAAGTGATGTAAAAGAATTATGAATCGAAAAAAATATAATACAATAATAGTTACACTGTCATTGAGAGGAAAAACGTAAAAAAGGTCATAAAAAAAATTCACACCTAACCTTTTGTTAAAAACTAATCTTTTTTTTTCCACCTAAAGAACCCAACACACATTCATAACACATCTCAATTATAATATATATATATATATATGATTAGGTTCAAAAGTGAACACTAGTGTAGCTTGCGAACTGAGTGAACTAATCCTGGTCATACACATGTGTAGATCAATGTCCAGTATTTGATGTTGAAATACACTAGTGTATTTTACAATTTGATGATAAGATTCTAGCCATACAGTGTGTAGATCAATGGCCAGGATTTGTTCACTTAGTTCGCAAATACACTAGTGTTCACTCTAGAACCTCACCTTATATAACCCTATATATATATATATATATATATATATATGTAGAGGATCCTGTAAAAAGTGCTCAAAGTGTGAGAACTGTATTATAACACTATATATAATACTATATAACACCATATAAACACCGTATAACAGTATGTAACACCATATAATACCATATAACACTATGTAACATTATATATCATTATATAACAAATATAACACTATAGGTTGTCTGATAGCATGTCTATGATAGATGTATAGTGTTATATTTGTTATATAATGATATATAGTGTTACATAGTGTTATATGGTATTATATGGTGTTACATATTGTTATACGGTGTTTATATGGTGTTATATAGTATTATATATAGTGTTATAATACACTTCTCACACTTTAGGCCCTTTTTACACTATCCTTACCCTATATATATATACTAGTATTAAGCCTCTGCGTTGCAGCGGTTGTTGTAAAATTGTGTCAAGTAGTACCAATGCTATACCACTGTCAGCGACCACTAACACCGGAAAAGCTCGAAAAAACAAACTAAATAAAAACGAAAAAAATAACGACGAGCGAAAAGAAGACGTAAAATCTTTGAGTCACGAACGCTCGTTGCAGAGAACAAAACCGAAACGTAAAACATAAAAAAATAACCAAGTCAATCCATGACCCGCGCGTTAGTCAAACTTGTTAAATGGAGAAAAATAGATTTGCTGCAACGGGCCAGTCAAACGGGAAAAATGTACGAAAAAAATGTTGAACCCCATACGCACGTTGCGGTGCATTAACTCACAAAATTTAGAACGAAACGAAAAACTTGGGAAATATGATAAGTATGGTAGACCAAAATTGAAAATAAAAAAGAGTTGGGGTTAAATTACAAAAGATGAAAAACTTTGGGTTAAAAGTAAAAAAACAAAGGGTCTAAATTACAAAATTGAAGTTATTTATTAATCTTAAATAACGATAAGGATAAAAATAAATGATATCTATATATTAGTTCTTAATATTTATATTGAAAGAAATTTATTAAATAATTACAAATAAAATATATGATGTTGAAGGAGAGAATGCCATGTAGCATTATTTGGAGTTTTTTATTATAAGTTAGATGTTTTTTTAAAGAATTCTATTTTTAATAAAAATTTTATCAGGATATTCAAAAAAAATAAGAAATACTGTGTATTTCGTTTTTTATGTTTGAATATTATAAGTTATTGGAGTAATTAAATTATTAGCCCATAGGTAATGGTTACTGCCGCTTAGATTACAGGGTGTGAAGTGGGTTTGGTTTTTATTTGAAACCTACTAGAGAGCTAAATTCCTCTGGACATTGGTCAGTCTTAGAATTTTTATGAAAACTTGCATTTGGTACTTGGTTTCTTAACGTTTGGTCTTTGGTTTTAAGTGTTCATGATGTCAAGTACCACATTAAAGTATTCCATATGTCATAATAATAACATAGTTTAAAATGGTGAATCGCTAACTTCTCAATCAAAATTAAACACATTTCCATTCTTTTTTAACATAGGGAGCGGTAATAATAGCAGTACAGTAGAAGTGTGCTTTAAACTGAAAGCATGGCTTCATTGGTAGCATGTTAACATCAATATATACCATCATACATGCATGTGAAAAAAAGAGAATAATTGAAGAAGTTAGTTTAAAATCTACGGAATCAAACTTGTGATTGCTAATTACAATTTATGATGAATATAAACTTGTAGTTGCTAATTAGAATTTATGATAAATATATATGAAGTTAGAACATAAATATTGAATATAGACAAAAGAGATGGTTGAATATGTTTTAATAGTCATTATTAAATTTGTTAATTATGTAAGTGTCGTGTGATTCTAAGAAAACAAAACCATGTAAACATCATGTAAATGATGATTGAAATACAAAATTAACGAGTCTAAGTAATTGTAGTTCACATGGAAATGGTTAATCTTTACAGTCAAACGGGGATTTCAAATTCAAAGCAAAATGGCAAATAAAATGTTCAATCAAAATCAAGAAAGCCATTACTTTTATTAATGTCAAAAGGGGATTTCAAATTCAAAGCAAAATGGCAAATAAAATGTTATACTTGTAACAACCAATAGTTTTGCATTGTATGCCAAAGTATTAACGAAGGTAATGTAAGTGGTTTCGTTGATGATCCTAAAGTGCCTTTTGATACGAGTCGTCATATCTTACCCTCGCAACGCTCAGGGTCTTTGTGCTACTTGGCACGGTCTTATGCCCCCGCCACATTAACAAAAATTATGTCATTTTTTAATGGACGAACATTAACAAAAATGTTCATTCAATTATATATTCATGTCCGGTTAAAATTAAATAAACAAACACAAACATACCTTACTTGTTAACCTCAGTTCTTATTCATTTAGTTTGATTAAAGGGCAGATTGCTAAGAATGTCATATGTGATGTTATTGGTCGATGAATATGAACACATTTGTGGGTCATTCTTTATTTCGGTCACTTCATTGATGAAGTGTCTATTTTCATGATTATTATTATTATCATTACTCTTTACGTTAAGAAAAACAAGTACCAGCTAATCAATAAAAAAATATATATAACAAATTAAAAACACATAAAGTATAGTAAACAATAAACCTAGTGAAAATAGTTGATACATCCTACATTATAAATTAGTTGCCCCAATGCCCCATGAACACATCAAAACGATACAATGACCAAATATTTCCCCTGCCTACTTCTCACACTCCTCATGGTGTTCACTCAAACTTTTCTGGTAACCGGAGAGGGTCCCGCCTTTCTAAAATCCGTAAAACGAAACCCGATGAAGACCCGAACCGAAAAACTTAGCCACTTCCGGTTCTACTGGCACGATATCCTTAGCGGTCCCAACCCGACAGCCATGAAAATCATACCACCATCAGCAAACAACAAAACAGCAGCCACCGCGTTTGGCCAAGTCAACATGATCGATGATCCGTTGACCGAAAAACCCGAAGCAGGGTCAAAGTTATTGGGAAGAGCACAAGGGTTTTACGGGCTGGCATCGCAGGAGGAAGTCGGGCTGATTATGGCAATGAACTTTGCATTTACCACCGGGAAGTATAACGGGAGTACGTTGACGGTTTTGGGGCGGAATGCGGTGTTCGAGAAGGTGCGGGAGATGCCGGTGATCGGAGGGAGTGGGGTTTTCCGGTTTACTAGAGGGTATGTCAAAGCAAGTACACATAGTTTTGATAATAAAACAGGAAATGCGGTTGTTGAGTATAATGTCCATGTGTTGCATTTCTGATTTTGTAACTATACAGTGACGAATCCAGAAACTTTTTTGTTCATCAATAACTCGGTTTAACCGGTCGAATTCCAATCTTTCAAACCTTGCGTTATTCCACTTTATTATGTTATTTTAATTTTAATTTAATTAATGTGATGAGGAGGATTATCTTTTCTTTAGTTGTTAGCACTTCATATCATGGTGTCTATGTCATTAGGCTGTCCATGTTACGATATGATCTTACTTTATTAACAAACAAGCATAAAAAGTAAATAATACTTTGGTTACTTTTAGTTAGTTTATTTAATGGTATAACGAAAACACAACGCCCTAGTTTCCCACTAGTTACAACTTCAGTCATTTTTAGAAGACAGGGGCATCTTCGGGTTTTCTAATTGTAACCAGCGTTGTAACAATTAATTGTTTAATTATTATTATTTTTTTGAACGGCAAGGAACGACGTGTCAACCACTGTGACACCGGGCGTTGTGGCTAAGGTCGACTACTCGACCGCTGCCAGCCCCTTGGCTCTCCCAGATGCGCGGAAACCCGACCCCCACCCGCCCGAAGGCACGACAGTGAAATAATCGGTAAAATCTCGCCTCCCATCCAAAACGAACCGGAACCACCCGTATTCGCCCTTCACCTTGCCTCCCATTAATTGTTTACTTTTTATTCTAAGTTTCTAACATGAATGAGTGAGTTGTTTTTACGTTGTACCATTAAGAAATATTGCACTTCACAAGTGTTTGTGTTTTAATGTTGTTGTTGACAAAGACTTACCACCATGTTTTACTATTTTATGAAAACAATAACCCTTAATTTAGTTAATACTGCTTTTGTTAAGTTTTTGTGTGTGTATTGCATAGGAAGGCATATTTGTTATTTTACCATAAAATGGAAAGAACCACCCAATAAGATGTTGATCTATTAGGGGGGATGGAGCACCGCCGTTTGGCCACGCGTGGAAGGCAATGAAACACCGCCGCCGGTGCCAAGTTTGATGCGTGGTTTTGTAAACGCGTTGTATATTTCATGCGTGAAGAAGTGTAGAAGTCGAGGGAAATTGTTCGGTTGTGAGGGAAATTGTTGGGTGTGGTGAGTGATGGGCATTTCCACTAAAATCAATCATTAGTGATGGAATAATGTATGATGACATGGCGGAACTTGATTGGATATTGTGAGTGATGAGTGAGTGATAAGTGATGGGGGCCCCTACCCCCTTAGGGTGGGCGGGGTGCATGGGTGGAGTGAAGCAGTGAGTGGAGTTGCCGCAAGTTTGATCCGCTGCCAACACTCCAAGTCCATGCGGTGAACTCAAAATTCGGTAACTTGTTACCGCATGCGGGAAGAGGAGAGAGAGGAGGTAATGGTGGGCGTCACTCTCTTTCAACCAATCACAATTTTTTCTTTTGTTTTTTTTTTATTTTTAACGAAAAATTATTTGAATGAATCACCCTTTGTGATTAAACATAAAATGGGATGTGAAGAGAGAACTTGACATGGAATGTTTTGATTGGGTGTGGTAGGAGTCCACACTCCCCTTAAGGTATAAGGTGACCACCCCTCTCACCTTTATATGTTTAATTAAATATAGTTAAAACAGTTATTTTAAAATGTTTGTAGAAAAAAAAAAAAAAAAAAAAAAAAAAAAAAAAAAAAAAAAAAACACATCATCAAACCACTCAGGCTACCCAAACAATGACTCCACCCCAACACCCTTACATCACCAGCATCACATGCCAAAAAAATGAACTGATGTAGTTTGGGTTAATTGGGTTTCGGGTTAATCGGTTTGAGTTATTCAGGTTTTTATTTTTACAAGTCTAACCGATACGTGACCCAAATAACAATTGGTTTTCAGGTATTCAGGTCCTGTTAATCGGGTACATGTGAAATTGGATACGGATAAAATCAATGGTCCTACCATTGTGACTCTTGTGTAATGTTTTAAAAACCGATTTTTACATTGTACCGGGTTAGGCTTATAAACGGTTCAACTGGTTGTATCGGATTGTATCGAGTGGTTTAATCGGGTTGGCTAGTTAACCTTATAATTCCATAAAAATACAACTTTAATTCTAAAAATAATCTAAAACTGCATGATTCTATAATTAAAAATCAAATTTTCATTAAAGTTTTATTAAATAAAAGCCTGCAATGGGTTTATGGCATTAGAGTGTTGAACGTATCAAGTTCATGATCGTTTAAAAGATTTCATTGTCATCCTCATCAAGAGCATAACTATTTTCATTTCCTACTATATAAAATACAAAGGTTTAGTTACCAATAGAAAGTTAAACTCAAAATTTTAACATGAGCTTAAAGTGATAGGCCGGTATGAACCGGTATTACTAGACGTACTTATAATGAAACCATGTTAAAAAAATTGGGGTGTTGGTAGGCTCACAACATAAGGAAGAAGATGGTGGTGGGTCCTTCTCCTTTTCGACCTATCAAACATTTTTTTTTCTTTTTAAATTTATTATATTTGAATATTATTTTAATGAAGGTAGAAAAAATGAGTAAGAGCTCATGCACTAACGTGATAGGAACTTTATAATGTGGCAGTGAAAAATTATAAAACGGTAACACATAGTCTTTGTTAAGTTTGATTTAACTTTTTATTATAAGATTTTACCATATTTTATTTATTAGGTTTTATTAATTTTCTTTTCTTGTGTCACGAGTCATAGCTATTATGTTATCACAGTTGTAGTTCATGTGACCATAAGTCCATAACCCTATTGCCGTGCCTTGCCGCCGCTATGGCTTTAGACCCGTCACCACCATTTGCCTCCAAAATGATTTCTAACTGTTTAAGTTTTGTGAGTGAGGAGTGGATGGAGCCCCATGGGGCTTTATCAAGTTTACATAGGATCCATGTCAGCCATGGAGCCCCCCCCCCCCCCCCCCCCCTAATTTGGAGGGTGTGGATGGAGCCCCTATTAAACAAAATTAAAAAAAAAATTGATTGGTCCAAATTGAAGAAGATGACGCCATACATGGTTACCATGATGGAGCCCCCACATGGAGGGTGTGGTGATGGATGGTGACGTGGCGGTGATGGAGCCCCATGAAGCCCCCACACCCCATAGCCATAGGAATAAGAATAAATGTTACCGTTATATCAATATATTTATTGTTTTTCATTCTAGTCTTTAGACAATGGGGTATGGTGGGGCTTGGGTTGGGGCATTGGTTGACACGTGGAATGGGAGCCCCCCCTCCCCAACACTCAAACCCACGCGCATGGGGTATGGTGGGGCTTGGGTTGAGGGCTTGGGTTGGGGGGCATGAGTTTGGTTTGGCCATTGAGAGCCTGCCATGTCACTTACTAGCCCGCCCCACGCCCGGCTTCAAACCCACGCCAATGGGGGCCACGCCCAACCCAAGCCCCCAGGGTGGTGGCTTGGGCGTTTTCAGCCAACCCAAGCCCCATACCCCATGGCCTTACTTCTGATTTCCTTTCACTCGGGGTGGAGACTAGAGAGAGAACATTAGACAGAATATATTAGTTAAAGTTATAGTTATTTTTATCATAATGAGAAGAAAGGATTTATTTAAATTTCTTTGTTGTTATGAAACTAGCCTATTCACATAGGAATATGAATATGAGAAGAAATTTAAGAAGAAAAAAACTAATATTTCATTGATAGGTATGTCATACGAGATACAATGAGAAGTATATATAGGAGAAAAAAACTTGGAGAAAAAGCTAATCTATTTTTGGTGTTGATAACCATAATATCAATAAAATATTATATTATATTATATTATATTATATTATATAAACGGATGTACAGTAGCAAGGTACAGTAGGTACAGTAGCAAGGCTACTGTTTTTTCCTTTCCTTTTTTTTGTCTTTTCCTTTTTCTTTCATTGTTTACCTTTTGTCATATAGCCATGGATTAAAACTAATTTGTGAAATCTATCAGCCATTAATATTAATATATTATAATAAAGACACCATCAGCCATCATCATTCTAATAGACTTTATTTAATATAATTTATCATTTTGTAGTTTTCATCATAACATATTTTACAAATAAATGAGAATATTGCTTAAATATGAGTTTGTATATAGCTTCTTTTCTATTTTTCTTCTTTTTTTTCTGTTATAACCAACCGACTTAATTTTTTTTTTTATTAAATTCGACGAAGTTATAAACCGATTAGATTTAGCATAACATTTTAACACCGTAAGATTTTACATAACATTTTAACATAATAGGATACATTTTAGCATACGTTTTCCCTATGGTATAACACGTGTTAAAACCTTAGTAGAAGTACTGGGTTTTCTTTATTCTAGTTATCGTTTTGATCATATCACGACTTTATTTTCTAGGCTTTCTGTTTCAGTTGCTATATCGTGTGACACTACAATACTGGTATCGTCACGAAATGAATCGATAGCAATCAAATTTCCGTTTTTTTTTTTTTGTCCTTTTTTCGCCTTATGTATATATTATAGTTATTATTGTGCCAAACTATTAACTTTTGCAATTCAGTTGGTTGTATAAACATTCAAATATAGTGAGTGTCTCGAGTTCGATGCTCTTCATGGGAAAGAAAAATTTTTATTACATGCTTCCAAATAAAAAGTTGGGTAAATTGTTTCATTTATTATTTTTTTTCTTTATCTATTATTCTTAATAACATTTTTCCCTCTTTATTTCTTCTTCTTTTTTCCCTTTTATGTTGTTTTCTCTGCTTCTAAATTTGTAATTTTTATAACCAAATCTTTTAAAACAAATACCTTTTTAACATACCTTCTTCTTCCTACAGTGTAGTGTAGATTAGGGATGACCATTTGTTACCGGGTACCGAATCAGTACCAAACCGTACCGGATATATTCGGTACCGGTATTGGTTCCCATTTTCCCCGTTTTTTTGGTACCGATACCGGTACCGGTATTTACGGGTAAAACACTGGTAAGTACTGGTACCGATACGGTACCGGTACCAAACCGGTGTATTCGGTACCGGTACTTTCGGTACGGAACGGGTACCGTGCTCATCCATAGCCCAAATTGAACCTTATTAGACGTAATGTATTTTTTTATGTGTGTGGATATTGCTTTTGTCATGACACGACCTATTTTTGTTTTTCTTTCGGTTGTTATACCGAGTTTCGGTACCGTACTAGTCCCGTTACAAAACGACACGAGTCGATAACGTTCGAATTCCACGCCGCGTAGCGCGGGGAATTTCACTAGTGTGCATTATTGCACATGTGCACTATAATTTTTTTTTTGGAAGAAAAATTATATATATATATATATATATATATATATATATATATATAGGGGAAGGTTCATTTGAGAAGAAATTTAATGTGAGAAGAAAAAGAAGAAAGAGCATATTAGTAAAATATTATTTCATTTATAACTCATATCATTAATTTTTAACTCTTTAATTAATTAGTGAACTAATCATTATTTATTCCTACATATAATCTACAAAACCTACACATATCAAAATTTTCCTACATATACCCTACACATTATAGAATTTTATCCTACACAGTCGAAATTTATCCTACACACCTCGAAATATATCCTACACAACTCGTAATTTATCTTACACAACTAGTAATTTATTCTACACTTAAAATTAAGTTGTTTTTTTAATTTTAAAAAAGTATATATATATTTTGAAAAGAAGTTAGTTATTTTGAAAATAAGGTACCGATACAGTACCGGTACCAAACCGGTGTATTCGGTACCGGTACTTTCGGTACCGAACGGGTACCGTGCTCATCCATAGCCCAAATTGAACCTTATTAGACGTAATGTATTTTTTTATGTGTGGATATTGCTTTTGTCATGGCACGACCTATTTTTGTTTTTTCTTTCGGTTGTTATACCGAGTTTCGGTACCGTATTAGTCCCGTTACTAAACGAAACGAGTCGATAACGTTCGAATTCCACGCCGCGTAGCGCGGGGAATTTCACTAGTTTATAACATTTGTAATTATTTTCATCGTAATTTTACATATAATCTTTATGGATTTTTCATTCTGTAATTGAAAAAGATAGGAAGGCATGCCAACATTGAAAAATCCCCACCGATTGTTCGTATCCTAACTTTTGCATCTCTAGATTCAGCACCACAAATCAAAATCACACATTGATTAATTCACCTCATATCTTAAACACTTCAAATTCTTTGAGTTTTTTCCCAAAGTGGTGTTTAGAGAAAAACTATTTATCATTTTGGTGCTCTCTAAAAACTATTTACCGAAATAGTGTTTTCATTGCTTTTTATTAACTTTTTCATAGTTTCAATTATTTATTGGATTAAAGAAAAAGGCCCAATTCCCTCCTGGTTTCCGTTGGTTCATATTTTTTACTTTTTATTCAATTAATCCAATATATATATATATATATATATATACTATTTTCCATCAACACTGTTTTTTATCTTTATTTTTTTTCTTTGCAATTCATAATATTTCATTTTATTTTCGATTATTATATTTCATTTTCCGGATCAACGTACTGTGACAATTTTTTTTATTTCATCAAGGGACACATTTTTTTAATACATGTATTATATTTTTTTTAAATACATGTATTATAAGAATAATTTTTAAAATACGGTAGCATTTTTTTGGGCACATGATGTAATCTTTATTTTTAATTAATCAACGAAAATAAACAACTAAATTAGTTGTAAAAAATATTTCTTTTTCCATTTAGTGGAAACATTCTCAACAAATACATTTTCAAGTGTATGACAGGCAATAGTTAT
This sequence comes from Helianthus annuus, assembly GCF_002127325.2. NCBI lineage: Eukaryota > Viridiplantae > Streptophyta > Magnoliopsida > Asterales > Asteraceae > Helianthus > Helianthus annuus. Next base: position 124,655,581 of record NC_035433.2, on the reverse strand, counting down.
GTTAGGTGGTTCGCCCTTTTGGGCGGCACGTTTGACTTTTTTTTTTTTTCATATAATAGCTATTTATAGGTGATGTCAAATTATAATTTCATTCCGGGTGTAAAATTATCATTTCGTCCTCGATTCAAAATAAAATTTTGCTTTTGTCCCTTGCTTAAATTTACGATTTTACCGTCAGTTAAAAATACAATTTTGCCCCCAGTTTAAAATAAAATTATGGTTTTGTCCTCAGCTAGAGTCCTGCCAAATTACGATTTGATTTCCATTTTAAAATTACGATTTTGCCCACAACTAAAAATTACGATTTTTCCCCCATTTAAAAAAATGGTTTTGCCCTCATTCAAAATATTATTTTACCTCCACTTTAAAATTACGATTTTACCTCCGCTAAAAATTACAATCCTGCCATTGTTTTTTTATTTCTTTGGCAAAACCATGGTAGTGTTTTATTTTACTTTGTTGACTTAATTTTGTTTTTATTTATGCCAAACAGCTGCCTAGCACTCGCTAATTGGTCCTGACAAATTATTGTTTTGCCCTCAACTCTAAATTACACGTTTGTCATCGTTTTAGTTAATTTTTTTTATCATAACTATGGTATTGTTTTTTCTAATTGGTTAACTTGATTTGTCTTTTTTGATATCGTGTTATAGGTAGCATGTATACCTAACCGACATAAAGGCGTACATGTTATTAACCAAAGAAATACTCGGTTTAGCGCCCCGCAACGCAGGCGGCACATAACTCTAGCTGCGTAACACTGGCTCATTAGCCCCTGAAAAATTACAGTTTTGCCCTGAGCCCAAAATTACTGTCTTATCATCGTTTTTTTTTTTCATATCAAAATTATAGTAGTCTTTTTTTAATTGATTGAGAATTATTCGGCTATTGCCCCACAATGCGGACGAGGCATCTACTAGTTTTTTACATGAGTGAAGTATTTAACCAAATTATTTAAAAAAACACACAAAAAATTGTCAAAAGAAATGTTACTTAAATAGCTCAAATTAAAATTGCAGTATATATCCTATTCCACAATAGACCCTAGTATAATAAATACCAACACATTTCCTATTTTTAAAGCCTTCAAACTTGTACAAACAATGCATTATAATTATAATAATTGAAAAAGAAGGCTTTTAATTTTTTACAACTTCACAACAGAGTTTGATTTTTTTATAAGGAGTCAATAAAAAAATCAAACTCTGTTGTGAAGTTGTAAAAAATTAAAAGCCTTCTTTTTCAATTATTATAATTATAATGCATTGTTTGTACAAGTTTGAAGGCTTTAAAAATAGGAAATGTGTTGGTATTTATTATACTAGGGTCTATTGTGGAATAGGATATATACTGCAATTTTAATATAATACTGATCGGTGCATTTTAGGTTCACTCTAGTTTATATTAATTAGCATAAAAATGCATTGATAAGGATATGAAATATACTACACTAGTGAGTTTTTATATGTTAGGGGTCACGAAGAAAAAAGTGTGCTTAAATGATAATATATAATTAATAAATGCTTCATTAGAATTTATTGATTGTAATATGAATGATTGTGAATGGTGTGTGTGAAAGAATTAAAAAAAAAACGAATCATTGGATGTCCTTATTATACAAGAAAAGAAAAAGAAAAAAATTCAAAATATATATTTACAATTCTTTTTCGTTGGACTACAGGGACAACTTTTAATATGAATCAAATGGAGATCTTGGGCTTGGCTTTAGTGGGCTGTGATGTGTGAAGTCAAAGGGTGAGCTGCGAATTTTGAATGGGCCGATCATTAGTGGATGGCGGAGAATTGTTTTGTCAACAAGCAACATCACAAGATTATGCATCACCAATATATATACACGCATGGTGATTATTGACGGGAGTTTTGGAGGTTTTGCAAGAAAAAGAAAGGAGGTTTTAGGACGGCAGTTTTGATCGCAAGGCAGGAGACGCACGGAGAAGGGCAGCCGCCTTCGGGCGGCTGTACACGGTTCAAGGCATGATCGATTAGGTGGCTTTCTCCAAGTGAACGGTTTGTAGGGTTTATTACTTTTCTTAGTTTTATGCATTATTGGATTTGTTTTTGACATTGACAACGTTGTAAACAATTTGATGTGTTGGTTTCTTTGAACTATTTTTATGTGTTTTGAGCTCTTACTTTACAACTTGCTCGGTTGATGACAAAACTTTGTAGCTCGTTGGGTGACATAGAGTAGGTTGACTCACACTAGTAAATAGGGTAATTGAACTGTAAAAGATCTGATGACAAAGACCTATTTTTGATTACCACTTAAATTAACCGACTTTTCAGCACCATGTCTATGTGGTGTCCAATTAATGATTAAATTAAGTTTGGTGTGAACCTAGAATCTGAAACTTGGAGGACGTTACCTTTATCTTTTTGCTTGTGGCTTCTGCCCGGATGAACGATTACTTTGTTTTTCATTAAACTTTGTTCACGGATTCTTTTTAACTGGTAAAGCTTGACCACTTGTGTTGAATTCTTGGTAAACGTTTTTTATATTTGAATTATTTGTCGTTTATCAAGCATATTGGCGATATACTTGCATCGTTAGCGGGTTGGTAAATTGGTGGGTAGTTGATATAAATAAATGGATTATTAGGTTGTATGGTGAATCTTAAAAGCTATCCCTAATAATTAATCAAATTCATTAATTCCGAGGCCATGTCTATGTGGTGTTATGAATCTGTAAACGGGTTTTTGTGTTAAACTTGCAATCGGGATTCTGGGTGGGAGTTGCTTTCCTTTAATATATAATAATTCTCTAGTTAAACACTAACCACATATTCCCCGTGGATACGATACCCTACTTACGCTATCTACGTAGTTTAATTAGGTTTTTGATTGACTCTGACGATAGTCATCAAAATGGCGCCGTTGCCGGGGAATTAGTGCGCTTAGTGTTTTTCTTTTCTAAAAAAAAAGAAAAAAAAATAAAATACAAAAAAATACAAAAAACAAAAAACCTAAAAATATTTCTCTTTTATTTTGTATTATTTATTTTTGTTTAGTTCGGTATTACGCTTGGGTATCCTTGTTTGAGTTTGTACAGGTGTATTCTTCGAAACATGGATAGAGCTTATCAGATCAAGATTCAGTCAGAACTGTCCATACTCAATCTCCATTTGGACGGCGATGATTTGAGCATCACTTGTAGAGAGCAACCCGAGTTTTACTGAACGCGACCGCAAAAGAAATGCTATACGGTCGCATTGGAATATTCACAAGGATCATGCTTCTTTAACCAGGGGAGTCTGTTCCAATCTTTTGTACATATATTTTTTCTTTTATATTTGAGTCGTAGTTTCCTTCCACATTGAGGACAATGTTGGAATTAAGTGTGGGGAGGGGAGACTAGTGTCTTAGTTGTGTCAGTTGTGTCGTTAAAAAAATTTAAAAGAATAAAATTTAAAAAAAAAATTGAAAAAATCAAAAAAATAAAAGAAAATTGAAAAAATTAGAAAATGTCTCGAGAAAGTTTTTGCAATAAACGGAAAATGATAGGTATAATTGGATCGTTGGCATTTGATTATTACATATATGAGATAATAAACGGCCGGTCATACGTCTAATTTAGGATATGTGGGTAGGCCCAGCCAGTTGATGAGTTTCTTAGGATCGATATGAAATAACTTAAATTAGAAATCTTGTGGGTTCTCACCTTAGGACCTGTGACAAAACTGAAACTGTGGAGAGTATAAGAGGTACGTCATAAGTAAAAAACTTATAAGTTTTTCCGATTAAATTGGCAGACCTGTTTCTTTTTGTGAAAACAAATCCGAAACAGTGTGGCGCCCAAAAAAATATTTCATCCATGCTATATGTTGAAAAAAAGAAAGAAAAACGAAACCTATGATATTGCCGCGGGGATAGCGACTCATGCGGTACATACCCTCTAGGTGGAGTTATAACAAAAATATATGAAGTTTATGGCATTCACCATGGGGATGGTGACTCGTGTGGCGTATGTCCGCTAAACTGATCATATACAAAAACATGTAAAGCTCGCAATATCATCCATCTATCCATCAAAAATTTAATCGGAATAATATAAGAGTTTTTTATATAAGACGGTAGATTTAATATCTTTTAATCTCATAAGCTTAAAACGGGATTAGGTGGCGTTGTAGTCTTTTGAGCGTGAGAAACATAGATAACTATAGTCACTTGAACTTAATGAAACGTGAATAAGGGTTTGGAAGCTGGCGGTTGGGTTTAAGTGGACCGTATACCTGCAATCCTAGTTAACGTGTGGTTTGATTTGTTAAATAAATTAAATGAATATATCGGATGCCGATGTTTCGGATTGTGATTCCATTGTAGATAATTTTTTCGGGACGAAAAAAGATAAGTGTGGGGATTTTGATCGGTGCATTTTAGGTTCACTCTAGTTTATATTAATTCGCATAAAAATGCATTGATAAGGATATGAAATATACTACACTAGTGAGTTTTTATATGTTAGGGGTCACGAAGAAAAAAGTGTGCTTAAATGATAATATATAGTTAATAAATGCTTCATTAGAATTTATTGATTGTAATATGAATGGTTGTGAATGGTGTGTGTGAAAGAATTAAAAAAACGAATCATTGGATGTCCTTATTATACAAGAAAAGAAAAAGAAAAAAAATTCAAAATATATATTTACAATTCTTTTTCGTTGGACTACAGGGACAACTTTTAATATGAATCAAATGGAGATCTTGGGCTTGGCTTTAGTGGGCTGTGATGTGTGAAGTCAAAGGGTGAGCCGCGAATTTTGAATGGGCCGATCATTAGTGGATGGCGGAGAATTGTTTTGTCAACAAGCAACATCACAAGATTATGCATCACCAATATATATACACGCATGGTGATTATTGACGGGAGTTTTGGAGGTTTTGCAAGAAAAAGAAAGGAGGTTTTAGGACGGCAGTTTTGATCGCAAGGCAGGAGACGCACGGAGAAGGGCAGCCGCCTTCGGGCGGCTGTACACGGTTCAAGGCATGATCGATTAGGTGGCTTTCTCCAAGTGAACGGTTTGTAGGGTTTATTACTTTTCTTAGTTTTATGCATTATTGGATTTGTTTTTGACATTGACAACGTTGTAAACAATTTGATGTGTTGGTTTCTTTGAACTATTTTTATGTGTTTTGAGCTCTTACTTTACAACTTGCTCGGTTGATGACAAAACTTTGTAGCTCGTTGGGTGACATAGAGTAGGTTGACTCACACTAGTAAATAGGGTAATTGAACTGTAAAAGATCTGATGACAAAGACCTATTTTTGATTACCACTTAAATTAACCGACTTTTCAGCACCATGTCTATGTGGTGTCCAATTAATGATTAAATTAAGTTTGGTGTGAACCTAGAATCTGAAACTTGGAGGACGTTACCTTTATCTTTTTGCTTGTGGCTTCTGCCCGGATGAACGATTACTTTGTTTTTCATTAAACTTTGTTCACGGATTCTTTTTAACTGGTAAAGCTTGACCACTTGTGTTGAATTCTTGGTAAACGTTTTTTATATTTGAATTATTTGTCGTTTATCAAGCATATTGGCGATATACTTGCATCGTTAGCGGGTTGGTAAATTGGTGGGTAGTTGATATAAATAAATGGATTATTAGGTTGTATGGTGAATCTTAAAAGCTATCCCTAATAATTAATCAAATTCATTAATTCCGAGGCCATGTCTATGTGGTGTTATGAATCTGTAAACGGGTTTTTGTGTTAAACTTGCAATCGGGATTCTGGGTGGGAGTTGCTTTCCTTTAATATATAATAATTCTCTAGTTAAACACTAACCACATATTCCCCGTGGATACGATACCCTACTTACGCTATCTACGTAGTTTAATTAGGTTTTTGATTGACTCTGACGATAGTCATCAAAATGGCGCCGTTGCCGGGGAATTAGTGCGCTTAGTGTTTTTCTTTTCTAAAAAAAAAGAAAAAAAAATAAAATACAAAAAAATACAAAAAACAAAAAACCTAAAAATATTTCTCTTTTATTTTGTATTATTTATTTTTGTTTAGTTCGGTATTACGCTTGGGTATCCTTGTTTGAGTTTGTACAGGTGTATTCTTCGAAACATGGATAGAGCTTATCAGATCAAGATTCAGTCAGAACTGTCCATACTCAATCTCCATTTGGACGGCGATGATTTGAGCATCACTTGTAGAGAGCAACCCGAGTTTTACTGAACGCGACCGCAAAAGAAATGCTATACGGTCGCATTGGAATATTCACAAGGATCATGCTTCTTTAACCAGGGGAGTCTGTTCCAATCTTTTGTACATATATTTTTTCTTTTATATTTGAGTCGTAGTTTCCTTCCACATTGAGGACAATGTTGGAATTAAGTGTGGGGAGGGGAGACTAGTGTCTTAGTTGTGTCAGTTGTGTCGTTAAAAAAATTTAAAAGAATAAAATTTAAAAAAAAAATTGAAAAAATCAAAAAAATAAAAGAAAATTGAAAAAATTAGAAAATGTCTCGAGAAAGTTTTTGCAATAAACGGAAAATGATAGGTATAATTGGATCGTTGGCATTTGATTATTACATATATGAGATAATAAACGGCCGGTCATACGTCTAATTTAGGATATGTGGGTAGGCCCAGCCAGTTGATGAGTTTCTTAGGATCGATATGAAATAACTTAAATTAGAAATCTTGTGGGTTCTCACCTTAGGACCTGTGACAAAACTGAAACTGTGGAGAGTATAAGAGGTACGTCATAAGTAAAAAACTTATAAGTTTTTCCGATTAAATTGGCAGACCTGTTTCTTTTTGTGAAAACAAATCCGAAACAGTGTGGCGCCCAAAAAAATATTTCATCCATGCTATATGTTGAAAAAAAGAAAGAAAAACGAAACCTATGATATTGCCGCGGGGATAGCGACTCATGCGGTACATACCCTCTAGGTGGAGTTATAACAAAAATATATGAAGTTTATGGCATTCACCATGGGGATGGTGACTCGTGTGGCGTATGTCCGCTAAACTGATCATATACAAAAACATGTAAAGCTCGCAATATCATCCATCTATCCATCAAAAATTTAATCGGAATAATATAAGAGTTTTTTATATAAGACGGTAGATTTAATATCTTTTAATCTCATAAGCTTAAAACGGGATTAGGTGGCGTTGTAGTCTTTTGAGCGTGAGAAACATAGATAACTATAGTCACTTGAACTTAATGAAACGTGAATAAGGGTTTGGAAGCTGGCGGTTGGGTTTAAGTGGACCGTATACCTGCAATCCTAGTTAACGTGTGGTTTGATTTGTTAAATAAATTAAATGAATATATCGGATGCCGATGTTTCGGATTGTGATTCCATTGTAGATAATTTTTTCGGGACGAAAAAAGATAAGTGTGGGGATTTTGATCGGTGCATTTTAGGTTCACTCTAGTTTATATTAATTCGCATAAAAATGCATTGATAAGGATATGAAATATACTACACTAGTGAGTTTTTATATGTTAGGGGTCACGAAGAAAAAAGTGTGCTTAAATGATAATATATAGTTAATAAATGCTTCATTAGAATTTATTGATTGTAATATGAATGGTTGTGAATGGTGTGTGTGAAAGAATTAAAAAAACGAATCATTGGATGTCCTTATTATACAAGAAAAGAAAAAGAAAAAAAATTCAAAATATATATTTACAATTCTTTTTCGTTGGACTACAGGGACAACTTTTAATATGAATCAAATGGAGATCTTGGGCTTGGCTTTAGTGGGCTGTGATGTGTGAAGTCAAAGGGTGAGCCGCGAATTTTGAATGGGCCGATCATTAGTGGATGGCGGAGAATTGTTTTGTCAACAAGCAACATCACAAGATTATGCATCACCAATATATATACACGCATGGTGATTATTGACGGGAGTTTTGGAGGTTTTGCAAGAAAAAGAAAGGAGGTTTTAGGACGGCAGTTTTGATCGCAAGGCAGGAGACGCACGGAGAAGGGCAGCCGCCTTCGGGCGGCTGTACACGGTTCAAGGCATGATCGATTAGGTGGCTTTCTCCAAGTGAACGGTTTGTAGGGTTTATTACTTTTCTTAGTTTTATGCATTATTGGATTTGTTTTTGACATTGACAACGTTGTAAACAATTTGATGTGTTGGTTTCTTTGAACTATTTTTATGTGTTTTGAGCTCTTACTTTACAACTTGCTCGGTTGATGACAAAACTTTGTAGCTCGTTGGGTGACATAGAGTAGGTTGACTCACACTAGTAAATAGGGTAATTGAACTGTAAAAGATCTGATGACAAAGACCTATTTTTGATTACCACTTAAATTAACCGACTTTTCAGCACCATGTCTATGTGGTGTCCAATTAATGATTAAATTAAGTTTGGTGTGAACCTAGAATCTGAAACTTGGAGGACGTTACCTTTATCTTTTTGCTTGTGGCTTCTGCCCGGATGAACGATTACTTTGTTTTTCATTAAACTTTGTTCACGGATTCTTTTTAACTGGTAAAGCTTGACCACTTGTGTTGAATTCTTGGTAAACGTTTTTTATATTTGAATTATTTGTCGTTTATCAAGCGTATTGGCGATATACTTGCATCGTTAGCGGGTTGGTAAATTGGTGGGTAGTTGATATAAATAAATGGATTATTAGGTTGTATGGTGAATCTTAAAAGCTATCCCTAATAATTAATCAAATTCATTAATTCCGAGGCCATGTCTATGTGGTGTTATGAATCTGTAAACGGGTTTTTGTGTTAAACTTGCAATCGGGATTCTGGGTGGGAGTTGCTTTCCTTTAATATATAATAATTCTCTAGTTAAACACTAACCACATATTCCCCGTGGATACGATACCCTACTTACGCTATCTACGTAGTTTAATTAGGTTTTTGATTGACTCTGACGATAGTCATCAAAATGGCGCCGTTGCCGGGGAATTAGTGCGCTTAGTGTTTTTCTTTTCTAAAAAAAAGAAAAAAAAATAAAATACAAAAAAATACAAAAAACAAAAAACCTAAAAATATTTCTCTTTTATTTTGTATTATTTATTTTTGTTTAGTTCGGTATTACGCTTGGGTATCCTTGTTTGAGTTTGTACAGGTGTATTCTTCGAAACATGGATAGAGCTTATCAGATCAAGATTCAGTCAGAACTGTCCATACTCAATCTCCATTTGGACGGCGATGATTTGAGCATCACTTGTAGAGAGCAACCCGAGTTTTACTGAACGCGACCGCAAAAGAAATGCTATACGGTCGCATTGGAATATTCACAAGGATCATGCTTCTTTAACCAGGGGAGTCTGTTCCAATCTTTTGTACATATATTTTTTCTTTTATATTTGAGTCGTAGTTTCCTTCCACATTGAGGACAATGTTGGAATTAAGTGTGGGGAGGGGAGACTAGTGTCTTAGTTGTGTCAGTTGTGTCGTTAAAAAAAATTTAAAAGAATAAAATTTAAAAAAAAAATTGAAAAAATCAAAAAAATAAAAGAAAATTGAAAAAATTAGAAAATGTCTCGAGAAAGTTTTTGCAATAAACGGAAAATGATAGGTATAATTGGATCGTTGGCATTTGATTATTACATATATGAGATAATAAACGGCCGGTCATACGTCTAATTTAGGATATGTGGGTAGGCCCAGCCAGTTGATGAGTTTCTTAGGATCGATATGAAATAACTTAAATTAGAAATCTTGTGGGTTCTCACCTTAGGACCTGTGACAAAACTGAAACTGTGGAGAGTATAAGAGGTACGTCATAAGTAAAAAACTTATAAGTTTTTCCGATTAAATTGGCAGACCTGTTTCTTTTTGTGAAAACAAATCCGAAACAGTGTGGCGCCCAAAAAAATATTTCATCCATGCTATATGTTGAAAAAAAGAAAGAAAAACGAAACCTATGATATTGCCGCGGGGATAGCGACTCATGCGGTACATACCCTCTAGGTGGAGTTATAACAAAAATATATGAAGTTTATGGCATTCACCATGGGGATGGTGACTCGTGTGGCGTATGTCCGCTAAACTGATCATATACAAAAACATGTAAAGCTCGCAATATCATCCATCTATCCATCAAAAATTTAATCGGAATAATATAAGAGTTTTTTATATAAGACGGTAGATTTAATATCTTTTAATCTCATAAGCTTAAAACGGGATTAGGTGGCGTTGTAGTCTTTTGAGCGTGAGAAACATAGATAACTATAGTCACTTGAACTTAATGAAACGTGAATAAGGGTTTGGAAGCTGGCGGTTGGGTTTAAGTGGACCGTATACCTGCAATCCTAGTTAACGTGTGGTTTGATTTGTTAAATAAATTAAATGAATATATCGGATGCCGATGTTTCGGATTGTGATTCCATTGTAGATAATTTTTTCGGGACGAAAAAAGATAAGTGTGGGGATTTTGATCGGTGCATTTTAGGTTCACTCTAGTTTATATTAATTCGCATAAAAATGCATTGATAAGGATATGAAATATACTACACTAGTGAGTTTTTATATGTTAGGGGTCACGAAGAAAAAAGTGTGCTTAAATGATAATATATAGTTAATAAATGCTTCATTAGAATTTATTGATTGTAATATGAATGGTTGTGAATGGTGTGTGTGAAAGAATTAAAAAAACGAATCATTGGATGTCCTTATTATACAAGAAAAGAAAAAGAAAAAAAATTCAAAATATATATTTACAATTCTTTTTCGTTGGACTACAGGGACAACTTTTAATATGAATCAAATGGAGATCTTGGGCTTGGCTTTAGTGGGCTGTGATGTGTGAAGTCAAAGGGTGAGCCGCGAATTTTGAATGGGCCGATCATTAGTGGATGGCGGAGAATTGTTTTGTCAACAAGCAACATCACAAGATTATGCATCACCAATATATATACACGCATGGTGATTATTGACGGGAGTTTTGGAGGTTTTGCAAGAAAAAGAAAGGAGGTTTTAGGACGGCAGTTTTGATCGCAAGGCAGGAGACGCACGGAGAAGGGCAGCCGCCTTCGGGCGGCTGTACACGGTTCAAGGCATGATCGATTAGGTGGCTTTCTCCAAGTGAACGGTTTGTAGGGTTTATTACTTTTCTTAGTTTTATGCATTATTGGATTTGTTTTTGACATTGACAACGTTGTAAACAATTTGATGTGTTGGTTTCTTTGAACTATTTTTATGTGTTTTGAGCTCTTACTTTACAACTTGCTCGGTTGATGACAAAACTTTGTAGCTCGTTGGGTGACATAGAGTAGGTTGACTCACACTAGTAAATAGGGTAATTGAACTGTAAAAGATCTGATGACAAAGACCTATTTTTGATTACCACTTAAATTAACCGACTTTTCAGCACCATGTCTATGTGGTGTCCAATTAATGATTAAATTAAGTTTGGTGTGAACCTAGAATCTGAAACTTGGAGGACGTTACCTTTATCTTTTTGCTTGTGGCTTCTGCCCGGATGAACGATTACTTTGTTTTTCATTAAACTTTGTTCACGGATTCTTTTTAACTGGTAAAGCTTGACCACTTGTGTTGAATTCTTGGTAAACGTTTTTTATATTTGAATTATTTGTCGTTTATCAAGCGTATTGGCGATATACTTGCATCGTTAGCGGGTTGGTAAATTGGTGGGTAGTTGATATAAATAAATGGATTATTAGGTTGTATGGTGAATCTTAAAAGCTATCCCTAATAATTAATCAAATTCATTAATTCCGAGGCCATGTCTATGTGGTGTTATGAATCTGTAAACGGGTTTTTGTGTTAAACTTGCAATCGGGATTCTGGGTGGGAGTTGCTTTCCTTTAATATATAATAATTCTCTAGTTAAACACTAACCACATATTCCCCGTGGATACGATACCCTACTTACGCTATCTACGTAGTTTAATTAGGTTTTTGATTGACTCTGACGATAGTCATCAAATACATGTATTAAAAAAATGTGTCCCTTGATGAAATAAAAAAAATGTCACAGTACGTTGATCCGGAAAATGAAATATAATAATCGAAAAAGAAAATGAAATATTATGAATTGCAAAGAAAAAAAATAAAGATAAAAAACAGTGTTGATGGAAAATAGTATATATATATTGGATTAATTGAATAAAAGTAAAAAATATGAACCAACGGAAACCAGGAGCGGATTGGGCCTTTTTCTTTAATCTAGTAAATAAATGAAACTATGAAAAAGTTAATAAATAATTAGCAGTGAAAACACTATTTTGGTAAATAGTTTTTAGAGAACACCAAAATGGTAAATAGTTTTTCCCTAAACACCACTTTAGGAAAAAACTCCAAATTCTTTTTTACTTTAGGAACATTTTAACTTAACTCATCTATCTCTTATATTAAAGCAAAATAGTGTTGACCATTTGACCATGATGTGGCAATGGTCTTTGATCAGATAATTGGTGTATGAGCGGCAAAATGCTTTATATGGAAACCACTCAATTCTCAATCAATCAGTTAGAAATCTTCTCCAATACGTTACCTGTTCAATCAATCCTTAAAACCCTAATTTCAATCTCATATATCTTGGCATATATCTTGGAGTTAGTTTGAAGATCCATCCAATTCCTGCGATTTCATACTTCTTCAATTGTCTCAAACACAAAAACTATCTAGGTATGTTTTCTTGATCTTTCATGATGTAATTCAGATGATCGAGTGTGATGTAGGGTTATATGATGAGTATTGGCGACGGTGGCTATGGAGCTTTGAAGGTATGCGATTGGAAATCCCTGTGTTGCTCATTCATCTTCACTATTTTTATCTATTTTCTGACATCTTTTCATTCATAACGATTCAATTTTTAGGGTTTTTATGGTGAAGAGGTTTTGATGATAAGGATATCAGATAGCCGAAGCCATGGGAGATGGACAATCTGAAATTGATTTCAATCTTTGCTAATCTATTGAATCTCGTGTAGGTTTTTATTTATTTCTTTTACCATTTCAATCAAAACAATGTTCTATAGATTGATGAAAATTGAAGACACTGATATTTATGGTCTCTTAAATATTTTCATATGTAATACTTATCTTGATTGTTGTATCTTATTGAGTAGAAGTTGTGCCTTTCAATGAAAATAAATCTTTATTTGAAATTTTGAATCTTTCTCTGGGTGTAGGTTGATGATGCATATCAAGCTACTGTGCTCAGGTTTTGTTCAAATCAATAGTAACATAGCAACGGATACAAGCATATCCTTTGTATATCCACTTAGGAATTCACATTATCATATCAGTATTCTTCTTTGGAAGGTGATTTCCAAATTCAGTTTATTTATATTTTTATGTGCTTAATTAGGCATTAATTTTTTTATTTGCTCAAGATAAGCACTAACTGGGAATATATGCATAATCTAGCTCTATTGATTGCATTATTCAAAGTTCTGTAATTGCTTTATAGTCGCTCTTCAAGAAAAGTGACAATCTTTATATTATATGTTTTTTAATGCTCAAGAAAAGTGACAATCTTTATATTATATGTTTTTATTGAATAATGTTGATTCTGGTATGATGTTTATTGTATGCGTATTCACTATTTTAATTTGAAATTGGTGTAGTTTATAATAACACTCCAAGTAAACTAATGTTTAGAACTTATGTAAACGTTTTTAGACTTCTTTTGAGGCATAGAAAGATATATAGTTGATGCGGTTTGCTGACTATTTTGGTTGTGCATTCGCTGGTGTGAGTGCTTTACAATTTCATTGGGTGAAATAATTTAGAGAATCTGTTGCAAATGTTGCTGATGTAAGTTCTCTTCTGATTTTTTTTCAAGGTAGTCAAGATACTATGAAATTGATCGATTGAATGTTTATTTCTATATCCATCGTGTGCTTTGGGAATACTACCAAGATACTATGAATATGTAAAGTGTGTTTGATTAAATTAGAACAAAGGTCCAATGATTTGAGTGATTTTTTATAAATGCTTCTTGATGCTTTTTACGAAATTGTAGGTAGAGGTTCAATTTGCCTGTTTTAGTTAGTTTGTGATGCTTCTTTCAATGTTCTGCAGGTAATGAATCTCAACCAAAAGTTAATGATGATTGGTCTGAAGGTACGAAAAAGATTATGCAGTTATGCTTTAACTATATTATACCATCTATTAATTTGCAAAGGAAGTAAACAATGCTACGTTGATATGATTGGCTAAAACGGATAGTTCTTTGATTGTGTTTGGCTAAAAAGACGGCGCCCTAATCTGTGATGAAGCGCTTACACGCACCTTTACCAAGTTCTTCAAAGTAACTGGAGCTCTCTAAACCTCACCGTAGATTTAGAACACGTCCACGCCTACCATCTCTGATCCGACGATGGAGCGCCAATGCTTCCTTTCAACATTTTAATCTTATTTAGATTTCATACTATGCTTTGATTATCATAAATATGTTGCAGGGGGGTTGCTGTTTTTGCAAGTAGAATGTTCATAATAAAAATTTGTAGTACTTTTGGAGAATTTCTTAGCTTTCAAAGGCTGCTTTTATTCATCAAAATGTACCCCATTGGTCAAATTTTATGCGTTTCACTAACTTACATGATTAACTATCAACTTAATCGCGACTAGATTTTTTCTTCATCTATAGTGTTTAGTCTAATATATAGTTTGCTATGTTTCCAATAGCAAAGTTTTGGTCACACCACTAAATTAATATATTTAAACTCTTACCATTTTTATAAAAATATTATTTATTTCTTTTGACTCTGGTTTTTGGGTGAAGTTCCGATGATATTCTGGCAACTAGATTGGACCATAAAAGTTATGCTACAGATGGAATTGTTTTGGAGTTATGTATCAATCTTATTATTACTTGAACATTCATATGTGGTCAGCGTATTGTTATTGTTATGTGTGAGTATTAGAAATGATTTGATACGTTATTAATGTTCATAACTTTGATGTTACAGAGAGTTGATGCTTCTACTGTTCGGAAGGAGCTCACAACGATAGAGCACAAAAAGTACGACTAACTTTATGTAATCTCTAAATGTTATGTTTTTTTTTGTATTTAATCGAATTCATACCCTACACTAGGGATGAGCTCGGTGGGTACCTAAAATACCGGTACCGAAAATACCTGGTACGGCACGCTTTTGTACTGGTCACAACGATAGAGCACAAAAAGTACGACTAACTTTATGTAATCTCTAAATGTTATGTTTTTTTTTTGTATTTAATCGAATTCATACCCTACACTAGGGATGAGCTCGGTACCAACTGGTACCTAAAATACCGGTACCGAAAATACCTGGTACGGCACGCTTTTGTACTGGTACGAACCGATATTTGAAGGTAAAAACCGGTACCGAAAACGCAAAGTGTTGGTACCGAAAATCAAGTCGGTTCAGGAAATTCAGTACCGGTTACAAACTGGTACCCGGTACCATTTGCTCATCCCTACCCTACATAGATATGATTACAACAAGGATACAAAACAATAATATATTTATGATAAAACATTGTTAAATGTCCATGGAAGGTCGAGCTGTCTAAAACATGCTCAATGAACGTCAGACGCAAGCCGAGCTCTTAAAGGAGGCTGAGGTATGGACAATTGGAAAGGAAACCTACTTTATGTCGACATCTGTCGTTAGATGTTATAATGTTGAGATCACCATGTCATGAAAGAGGGTGCGGCCATCACACGTGAATGAGCGCTAGCGTTTGATCTTGCTCAGAAGGTACCTTATCTTTACGTTCTCAATATTGTAAAATCAGTTCCGATTTGAGGGCATGCCACTAATGCGTGTGCACTCAATGACATTGTTGCGCATGTTCAACTGCTGCATGTGCACTTAACGACGTTGCTGCGCGCGTCTGATTTTACAATGGTGTGGAAGAATTTTTTATGCTTTTTTAAGAAATTTATCTTTGATACATGTTACTCACATCTATATTCTGAATTATTTTAATTATCATTTTTCTTTTTTGTATCCATTAATTTGCTAATTTCTCAGGGTTCACATGGCTTTATAACAATAGATAAATGGTGTAATACAATCGGAGCTTTCATAAATTTGGTTAGTGTATGAGAGGTAATGTAAGCAAGGTATAGATATTAAAAAGTATTTTTAAAATAAGAGATTTTGATAGTGCATATGGTTGTGTAGAGAGAACCCAGAGCTTTGCATGGAGAAATTGCGGGTCAAATACAAAGATTTATCTAAAAAAGTTGAACAACGAAAACGGCAGAAAACAAATGGCAATAGAAACGAAAACAACAATGTGTCTGGTGGTGTGGGTCGTGGTGAGAGACTGAATCCTGCCCAAAAGGAAAGAATGCGTCTTTTAACAACTACAACATTTGACGGAGGGAAAGGCGAGGATAACAAGACTTTGGGTCAAAGCATCTCGAGTTCGATTGGCCTGACCCATTTGTACATTTCCCTCAAATCCTCAATTATGTGCACCTAATGCATAGATAATATAACAAAAACTAAAACTTTAAAACAATATAAAGGTAACACGCAGTCGTTCCTCATCTTTCACTTTACATGCTATTCGATTTCATGTACAAATGTGCTTTTTGATTTAGACTGCCACAGGGTATCCTCATGTTCTTTAAGTGTATTTTATTGCCATTATAGGCTCAATTTAAAACAAATGGGTCATTGCAGCCTGACTCCTTACTGATACCCAAATGATGTACCTCTTTTTGAGCCGTTAACCAATTCATTTCAGCTTTAAAGTTATTTATTTATTTATATGTTGACGAATTCATTTTAAAGTTACTCAAAGATAAAATGTATCATCTTTTCATATCTATAAATTGTAATAAAGTCACTCAGTTGGTTCTTCCCCTGCCTATAAAGAGCTTTGTCACTTTTTGTGGTGATATTCATAGGAAATTTCATGATCTTGCTGAACTTTTTCGCATTCGTTATAGACCCATCCTTGATATAGATAAGTTTGATTCGTTATCCGTTAGCTGGTGAATCGTCTATTTCAAGTTTCAGCTGGTTTGAGTTTGACTCCTGGGCCTAAGACCTTTCCTCCGGGCCCCAGTGAAAGGCCGAGAGTTAGACATCAGCATAGTTAGTCCATGGATGGGTCTACCACGATTAAGCCCGAAATGCTCACTTCGAGTTATAAAGAAGCGTCTTCTGATGCTAAGAAAGCTATGTCTGCTGCTAAGCTTGCTGAACTTGCTCTTGCTGACCCAAAGATGGCAAAAGGTAAATAATTTATGTTTGATTGTTTCTTTTGTTATTCATAATTGAAAATCCTTTTTATAGGATAGACCCTTGAGCGGGTCACTTCAAAAACTGAGTGGTCGGGTCAGAACAGAATGGCTTGGTTAAAATTTGAACATTTTGGTTTTGTTGAGAATGGTTTTGGCTAACAAAACTAGCGGTGTTAATGGTTCGGTTTAAAATCGCGAACATCTCCAAATCAGTCGACGGTTTGGATCCATGATTGGTTTTTTTTCTTTTACTTTCAATCAGTCGGTTTTAATTCTATACCGTAGGCGTGTAGCGAACGGTTTGATTTACGGTTTATGACGAAAACCGAATGTATAAAACCTGTACATATAATTTGTAGGTATTATTAATAATTTATTTTGAAGCATTTGTCTTAATTTCAATAAAATTGGTGACCTTTAAGTGAATCGATCTAAAGTCCTAATATGTATTTCTTACTTAAAATGACTGAAGTGTGTTTTATAGCTCGATTTTTTGACAATTTATTGACTTAAAACATCACATATGCTTTACCAAGGTTTGTTAAATTCAACAGTTTTTTACTTTTGGTTTCATTATGAACTATTTTTCCGGTTTATTGACTTAAAAATGACATATGCTTTACGAAGGTTTGTTACAATATATGTTATGACTTTAACCCGTTATTTTTTTAACTGGTCCGGTTAATTACTTTAACCAGTTCGGTTAATTAATCGGTTATTTCTCCTTTTTCGAATTTTTCAGTTAACCGGTATATCAGTTAAAAAACCGGTTAATAATCGGTTCTTATACTAAATACTTATAATCGGTTACTAACCTACGGTTAAAAATAACCACTTTACGGTTTCGGTTAATAACATGTTATTTCATATAAAGGATCTGATTACAAATGTCCAGTTCTTAGAGAATGTGCGTGCCTATAATTGCATGTTCTCTATGACTTCTTTTGGTGTAGAAGTTGATGACACTATTAATCATAGCCGCGACCCGTATGTTTTCAAGGAATTGGGCGTGGTCTCACACTTGTTGTGCTCCCTATGTCCACCATCAGAAGCCCTTATTTCTTCAAATGTGCATATGTGTGACACAGACAATGAAATTGCAAATAGGTTACGCTTCTTCTCTGTGAGTAATGAACCACAACTTTCGTCTAACGTCGTCATAGCGAGGGAAGATCTAGAGGTTATGGAATTGTTGGAGTTCTTGAGGAAGGTAATGCCCAATATTTAGTTATTTATTTTTAGTGGCAATCCCGTGTTACATATGAGAACCAAATTAAAGTATACGGACGATTTAATTACGTGGTCATTTTAATACAACTAAATCTTTATAAGTTAAAACCTAAAATCATTAGTGATGGTTGAGAATTACAGTGAGAAAGGGTATATCGTTGTGCATTTGCAGTGTCCCGATCGGCCTAAGTTGTTGTTTGATACAGTTTGTACACTTACTGATATGCAATATGTGGTATATCATGCCACTATTATTGCTGAAGGAGTTGAAGCTTCTCAGGTATTAATTTAATTGTCTTACAGTTTTGTTGTTGGTGGGATTTTACTAAGTGATATAATGTTATATTTGTGTCGTTTTAAGGAATTATACATCCGCCATACAAACGGATGTCCAGTCAGCTCAGAAGTCGAGAGGGAACGTGTAATCCATTGCCCTGAGGCAGTGATCAAGAGGCAAGTTCCCGAGGGTGTAAAGTTGGAGCTATGCGGGGAAGACAGTGTCGTGTTGTTATCAGACGTGTCTCGGATATTTAGAGAGAACGGGCTTTCGATCACGAGGGTGGAGGTGACTATGAGAGGATATTACAACTTTTTATTACTAATACATCACTTCCCCTACTTTATAAATTAACATGTCTGTTACTTATTTATTTGGCTCAATGATCGTATATATTAACTGTAATTGGCTTGAGTTGAACCCATGCCCATAACTGAACCAATCAGGTAGCAAAATCTATGCAGATTTGTTTAAATTAACTTGAAGCATTATGCAGATTGGTTTAAGTTAACTTAAAGCATAATGATGGTTGTGTTGTAGCAGGACATGTGCACATGTGATAGGATTTAATGCCTTTTTGCATAAGACCATGTGTAGTGGTAGAGGGTCATAATGCCCCCACCATGGGGCATTATACGACACGTGGCGTCCTAGTCAGCAAGGGGGCATTATAGCAAAAGTGGCGTAGTGGGGCATTATGCCAATAACCCCCATTCAATCATTTCACAATTATTTTTTTTAATTTAAAACATAAAAAAACTTCATTAATTTAAAAATAAAATTACATTACTTGAAATAAAAATTAAAAAAAACTGAAAAAAAAACTGAAAATAAAAAAAAAAAACTGAAAAAAAAACTGAAAAACAGAAAATAAAAAAAAACAGAAAAAAATAAAAAAAAAACAGAAAAAATAAACTTAAAAAAAATAACATGATCTAGAGTCCATATTTTTCTCTAATTTTTTGGCGACGCATTTGCGCAAGGATCAACGCATCGCCTTGTAGGTGGTCGATAGGTTTGGACAAAAACTCGATGTCCTTTTCCATTTGCCTCGCCTCTTGCATCTCGTTAAATTTTTTGGTTTCGCCCACTCGTTCCTTCATAATCTCATAACGTTGGTGGCCGAGGTCGCGAATGTCTTGGAGACGACGGTTCATCTCCTCGAAATCTTCCTTTAACTCGAGATCGGAAGACGACTCGACCGTTTTTTTCCCGGTTCCCTTTCTTCTACCGGTGGGTCGGACCAACTCTTCTTGAATTCCCTCATCAACGTCCACCGCCTCATTTAAATCAACATTGCGGGCATCCGATGTCGGAGTTGACGGGTCAACGGAGGATGATGTTTTTGACCTTTTAGCCCGACGTCTACTACTAGACGTCATTGGATTAACTACCGCCCACTTTGGACTTTTTCGTAGTAGCTCCCAACACTTGTAGTACGTGAAAGGGCATTTTGTCCTCTCGAACTCCTCCAAACTCTTCGTTAAAACCCCCACGTCACCTTCACCGCTCGGCCGATTATCGTAGTTACGTTGGAAGACTTCTTGGAACGCATGACACTTGTTGTTGATGTCGGTCCATTTGCTAGAAATTGAATCTTTTTCCCGATGTTCACCTTGACCCCACGTGCTAAAGAATAGTGCTCGAACCTATCCCAAAAAACCGGGCCCGTTTGAAAGTTTGCTACAAAAATAAAAAAAATAATAAGTTGTATGTTAAAAATTAAAGTAACAAAATAAGTAAATAAAAATTTATATAAAATAGTTACCGGTCTTTTCGTCCTCCGAAATGTCGACAAACGCCCGAGTCAACGCGAATTCCTCTTCCTTCGTCCATTTAATGATATTTTTTGTACGCCGCGGTGCGTCCTTATCCTTCTTCTTATGCGACCTTTTGCCGCGTTTCGATGTTTCTTGCACCGGTTCGGGTTGGGTCTCCGGTACGACTTCCACATCGGGTTCGGCTTCGGGTTGTGACGGTTGAGACCCGCCGGCTTGACCATAGCCGAAAGTGGGAGGAACAAACGGAGGGGCGCCACTCAAGTAAGCCGCGTAAGTTAAAAAGCTCGGGTCCATGTCTTGAAGGTTGTACGGGGTTTGCGGTTGGGTTGGGTTGTGTTCGGGTTTGTGGGTCTTGCGGGGACACCAAAAGGAGGGCGGTATGGATGCATGATTGTATAAAAATTAGAAGAAAATGGGTTTTTTTATATAAAAATTAGAAGAAAGTGGGAGAGAAAGTGAGTTTTTTTATAAAAAAAGGTGTGAATGTGGGGTATATATTTATAGTGGGAATATTTTAAATTAAAAAAAAATAAATAAAGAATGTTACCGTTTGACAACGGTCAAGTGGGCCCCCTCTCTATTTTTAAGCGTTATAATCAAAACGCCGGAGGTTTTTTTTTCGAAAATCACGCCCCAAAACGCCCCCTATAATGGGGGGTTGGGCGTTATACGGCGTTATATCGCAATTTTTTTTTAAAAAAAACGCCCCACTACGGGCGGTCTAAGGCTATGGTGTAAAAGCTACTACTTTTATGCATAGTGAATAGGAAAGAAACAAAAGGAATTATTAGAGATCTTGATCATGGTTAGACCATCGCTACATCAACTTCTGAACGTGAACTGGTTTTCAAAAACCGGTTCGGTCTTTAAGCTGGTTCGGTTTTCAAACTGGTTTGATATGGTGAGAACCCGAACTACTACAACCGATTCGGTTCCGGGTTTAAAACCGATTGGGACAAAAAACCAGGTTTTAACCGTTTCTTACAGTGGTTCGGTTTTAAAACCGGTTACAACGATCGCGAATATGAACCATCTACAAACTACCGTTTTTTAAACCGACAAGAAATTAAGCAGCCCCTGTAGCTTTTGAACAATCCTATATAGCTTTTGAACAAAACCTTGAGGTATGATTGAATTAATATGAGCATACTACTGCTGTTAAAAGTGAACTTACCTAAAAAATTATATAAAACCAGAGGCGTTTCAGGTATTGATTTCTTTGTAAACCTTAATAGTGTCTAAACATGCTTGACTTCTTTTTGTCTAGGGTCAGGATGGAGTATTTCCATGCTAGCTGTGCGGGGATTGTGTGCTAACAAGGTAATATATTTGTTTTTTATCCTTATATGATGCACTTTGTTTCTTACATGTAGTACCATAATAAAACTATTATACTTGCTTTCTTTCTCACATAGTGGCTATTCGATTTTACAACTAAACTACCTGGCTTATATATTGATAAGATAAAATACAAGTATCATTGGCTTCTACAGGATACTATAGAAGCTCATTCTTCATAATTCTCAAATTAAAAACAACATCTAACTTGAAGTTTAGAACCTATTCTAATATCTATCCCCTTATTCTTATAAATATTAACAAGCTATCAAATTTAAGTATAAATTATTTTATTGTTTACTCATAGGTATCAAATTTTTATACAATTATCATGCCATCTATATCTACATGCTACAGGTACTGCGTCAATGCCACTATATCTTTAGTTGGAAGAATGTGAATGGAAAACGAGGAGCTGAATGGGAATGGAGAAGACATTATTGAAGATGGAGTAAATCAATAAATTTACATCTATGTTTAATAATCTATTAAATCAATAGATTTATATTGAAAAGTTAGATATTAAATCAATAAATTCACGTCTATGTATATTATATAATGGATTCTAAACACACAGGAGTGATTTAAGGTATTCTTTTCTTAAAACAATATGAAAATGGTTTTGATATTATTGCCGGTTAAAATTTTGTTTATTTCTTTATCAAGGGTTAAAACACGAGATGGAGTAAATCTACTAATACTTGACAACGATGGTAAACCTACTAATAAAACAACTAACATTATTTATAAAGAGATCTTCAATAAATTGTGATTTTTTTGTTCTATTCATGTATTTCAATTATTTCGTGTACTCTCTAACATTTTCGTTAATATCTCAACGTATATAAAATTATAATTTTTACTTCACAATTTTAAAGGACTTAATTTTTCTGTTTAGCCACCCGTGTAACATACGGGTACTTAGACTAGTAGTCTCATATAAAGAAAAAGGTTGTATTTTTTCTGGAGCGTACTTTCCTAACCCTCATGAAAATACTTACTTAGATTTTGTGTTGGTCAGGTCAGTGCTACCCAATTAATAAATAGTTTTTTTGTTTTGGGATATATGTCTAACATGTTTAATAACTCGTTTGTCTTTGGAGTTTGGATTGTACTAAAAATAAACGGGTCTGTCCGTTAAAATTAAAATTACAATTTTAATTTTATAGTATCTAATTTATATGTGTAACAAGTTAACCCATTTATAACTTCATCACAACTCTTTTTGGTAAATTGTCCATGACATTGAAGTACAGTTTGATATGTCTGTTAGACAAAAAGCCGTTTTTGAGTGTTTACGAGCACCACATGCCCAAGATTTTATTTTTGCTATACCTATAGATGGGTTAGGTTAGCATATGTCGTCAATGGAGTAGCGTACAATCCTTTAGTATCGCCTCATGATTCCATTATTTCCTATTGATGAGATATGCCTGGTTTGTCATAAGGCGTGTTTGAACTCCTTTGGGGAGCATACAGTGCATTGTAGAGAGCTCCCGGGTTTCAAGTACCGACATGATTTGGTTAGGGATGTCCTCTTTGACATATTCAGACGCGCTGGAATTTCTGCTAAGAAAGAGGCAACAATGAATTTTTTAACTCACCAATTAGAAGGAAGATGTACCCTCAGACCAGCCGACATTTTTGGTCTTTGGATGGACAGGAGGAAAACATGCTTGTGTGCAGTGGCGAAGTTTGAAAAAAAAAGTTCGGGGGGTCGGAAGGCACCGGACCTAGAGGTGTACAAAAAAACCGTTTTTAGAACCGAAACCGGTTTTTTTTAACCGGACCGGTTTTATAATCGAACCGCCGGTTTGTGACCGGTTACTAATCTTGATCTGAAAACCGGTTAATAACCGGAACCAGTTTTTAAAAAACCGGAAAAAACCAGTTTTTTTGGGAAAAACCGGTTAGTAACCAAAACCGGTTATAAAAAAAAACCGGTTTTCTTTTTAGGTGAAAAAAACCGGTTCGGTTAATAACCGAAACCGGTTTTTGAAAAAATCCGATTTGTACACCTCTAACCGGACCTAAAAAAAATTTCTATGTTCGGTTCGGCCGTCGGTGATTCGATTCGGGTCGGGTAAAAAAATTTCCACATTCCGAGTCGCTTAGCGGGATCTCTTTCTAGACTACTAACATCCACTTTATTTGAAAAAAAGAAGTTATGATTTTATTCTTTCACATAGCATAATCTAATAACACAAGTTAACAAAACAAATCACCCTAACACTATGTTCCCGAGTCTCATTTAACAGGGGGAGGGGAAGGAAACTTTTCTCTCCTAATCTCTCCAATTTGGGAGGATGATATATGGTCATATTTTCTTCCATTTTCCCTACTTTTCCCTCCCCTCCCCCTGTTAAATGAAACTCGGGAACATGGTTTTTTCATATTTTCATCTCATTTCCCTCCCCTCCCCCTGTTAAATCAGACTTGGGAACAGAGTGTAAATTTCACAAGATTCAATAAGTTTCAACAAGTCTAGGGCAAACTATCGGACCAATTTCACCCCTAATTTCAACCTAAATCATATAAATTGAAGCCCTAAATTAAACTAAAGATAAGAAACAGATACCTTACCTTGAAGATTGAAGAAGTTGAACAAGACCACAAGTAGCGAGCCCAGCCAGTTCTCCTCGTCTCCTCGAAGTCGAACAACATCAAGTAGCCCAACCGTTCTTATTCTGTTCCTGTTCTCCGCGCTGGGTTTTTTTTTTTTTTTTTTTTTTTTTTTTGTATGGTCGTAATCCACAATCAAGAGATTTTGGGGTTTTTTTTTTAGAAAGATAGGGTATTAGAGTGGGCTTTTAATTTTGGGCTATGATAAACATAACAATTTGATTTGGGCTGAAACTGAATAGATCTGATTTTGGGTTTTTTATTAAATATTTTATTTGGGCTATATAAATACATTTTTTTATAAAACCGGGGGGTCGAAAACGTATATATCTATTTTTTTTAAACCGGGGGTTCGAAAACGTATATACCTAAAAAATTATTTACGAAAAGTACATACGTAACACTACTGCGCGAAAAGTTCGGAGGTCCCCCCCACCCCCCGCCCCTTCAATCCTGCGCCCCTGCTTGTGTGGAGCCGACATTTTGGTCTTTGGATTGACAGGAGGAAAACATGCTTGTGTGGATCTAACAGAGAGTTGTCCCCTTTGTGGGCTTGGGGAGTAGTGCTTTCACGGTGGGTCAGGTTGCTTCGGGCAAAGTGACCAAACACGAGAAAACGTGCCTTGACAACCAACACGTGTTTATCCCATTTGCATTTGACACTTTTGGTTCCTTGCGCTAGAGGCTGTGCACCTGCTTAGTCGAGTCCAAAGGGTCATGCGTAGTAGTGTCATGATCCGAGATCTATGAATGTAGTTCTTAAAAGACATGTAGTTTGTTATGAAATATCCGAAAATTTAGTACTGAAAAAAAATATTGTTATTTACAACTTATCAATTTGTACTTGTTTTACTTATTTCACAGACGAGTTAAACAAGTCACATTTGAGTTACATTGTTTTATTGATAAAATTTTGTATATTTGACATGTGAACCTATGAACAACCTTGACATAATTTATAACCTTAGTTTGCTCCTACTAATTTGTCACTTTGACGTGGTATTGGGTAAAACTATCAGCTATTTATGTAAGCGGAACTGGTATGGTCTCAAATATGTACCTGGGTAAAAATATCAACAACATCGAAACCGGCAACACTAAAGGGTATGCTTAACTTGCTCAACGACCAGCAATGGCAAAAGGTAAAAAAAGGCAGTACACACAATTTTTATGTTAACAACTTGGAGCATTTGGCAAAATCGGAACGCAAAAATCTTTAGATCAAAAAACGGAGTGGCTTACAAGTTGATCGAAGAAATCAAGGAAGGATCATTCAATGGATGAAACAGTGAACTAAGGTGCAGCTAATCTCTTGGGAGGAGTGGATATATTTTTCTTGGTGTAGCTAGTTTATTCGGTATGTTTGCCTTTCTTGTTTTTGTTTTGTAAGTTTCTCAAAAACTTTGTTCTATACCTTGATCTCTATAGCGTCTTGCTATGGGGTTGTTTGTTTTCAATGGTTTATAAAGTTCCGTTAGCCGTTCAAAAAAATTATGTAAGTATTACATAATCATTATAAAATCTTTAGTGTTTCTAAGTATTACACATAATTATAACAATGTTATAAATATATTATTATATTATTATGGTTATCAACTCCTAAAATAGACTGACTTCTTCTCCAAGTTTTCTTCTCCTATATATACTACCTTGTATCTCTTGTGTTAGACATATCTATCAATGAAATGTCAATCTCTTTCTCCCTACATCTATTTCTCTTATTGTTTGCTATTAGGCTAGTAGTTCGTTGTTTCACAACACGTTATCAGCACGAATTGCGCTTGGAGTTGGATCTATATAATGCCCAATCAAACTATGTTACAAGTAAGTTTTAGTTTAATTCATGGGATTTCGTTATTTATTAATCATGTATTAGTTTATGGTATTAATTTCTTGGATGACTACGTTACATATTACTCGGTTTATTAACTTTTTAATCATTGAGGCACTTTATTTGGTATTTGATTGCAATTTTTCAATCAAACATTAACACGAATACGTAAACTGGAAAGGTATGTTTCTTTAAAGTTTGGAAAGTTAGAGTAAATTGTGAATATATTCTTTCATTTAATCGTTCGAAATATGTTCAAAATATGCTATTTTTGGAACTTATACAATAACTTTATAATAAGATAATTTTACTTGCGAGTTATAATAAGATAATTTGAACCATGACCTTTGGTTCAAATTCTTGTAAGTGCAAGATAAAAGTGGAGTTAAAGTGTTTAAAAACTTTTCGTTCAAAAAGAGAAAAAGAAAAAAAATGTAGTTATGTGTGATATGTATTAAACATGCCATTTTTTAAATAAGTTAAGAATAGTAAAAGTTTTAATTTAAAAGATTTGTATTCTATTGATGTAGCATAAACAATAAACTATAGTTCCTAAACATGATATTTTGTATATAAGAGAATTATAAGACCATCTATGTTGCTCGGTGTGATCATGTTTAGAAAAGTCATCTATGTTGCTTGTCGGATACCTTTTATATGTGAAATAACAATATTGCTTATTATAGAAAAGACTTGTTTACAAGTAACAAATGATTATATGTTAATGTTATTAAGGAATAACGGAAACGGGAAACTTGATGGGATATTTGCTTATGTTTAAAAGTAGAGCAATATATATTTTCTGTGTAAGATATATTCTGGTTATATCGTGATAAAATAATATACAACATGTATATACACATGTAAGTGATTTTATATTATGAAGTTTTGTTTTATGGTGAGATGTTATAATGTCATGTAAACCAAAGTTGTGGTTTGTTATTATTTTTTTTTTAAAAGTGTATAAATATGCTTAGATACGACACCCGAAGTGTCATACTCCCTGAATCTTATTGTAAAGTTATAACATGTCGTAAGATGTTAGATTGATAAATCTTATATGACTTAAAGATTTAATTACTTCTCTATTTAGTGTTATGAAAATTGCAAAGAGAAGATTATTTACAAGAGAAAGTCGGATAAAACAATTTTCGTTTGTCACACCTCAAATATGCTCTTGATGTAGCAATGTATGAAAGGTTTGAAGTGACTTAATATCCACATGTCAGCGAAAATAACGAATATTATGAAGTCTGTTTGGTTTTACTCCATTATATGAAATGAATGTGAGTATATATTGATCATTGTGATTATGGACCTAATTGGGAATTTAATGATGGTCATATTAATAATGAGATCGACCATCGTAAATGAAACGATGATTATGTTAATAATGAGATTAACCACCAAAAGTGGCAAACTAAGAAGTGATTATATAACATGATGGTTTGAGCTTTGAAGTTAGAATACATTTTCTCGTGTCTTACATTTTGTATTACATATGTGCAAGTAAAACATACACGATCCTAAACCAGAAGTTTATGGATCATAATTATTTACTTTATTGGCATGACCGGTTAGACCACACCGAGTCAATGATGATGTGAAACATAATAAAGAACTTGAAGATTTTTCTAGCTAATAGCATGTATTATTTGCTCTTAAGGGAAATTATGTATTTGCTAATTAAGGGTGTGTATCCCTAAATATTCTGGAAGTGATGTAGGGATATGCATATCTCAACATGATACCATTTAGTGTTTTAAATCGATGCATCGTCTAAATGGTTATCAAATTCACAACTTGATGTTTCTGTAATTTATGGCTTAGCTAATAAGATAGCTAACACAATATTCCAGATTGCATGTATTTATTAGTAGTGCCGATAAGTTTATTTCCCTAGCTATTAATGATCGGCGGAATAAGTGTTGAACTTCCTATAGATTATGTTCATACATAAATTGCTTATGTTAAGACTATCATTGAATGTCTACGATTGATAGCAAAGCCAATAATCATGAGAGCAAGTTCATGTTTATATATGAATGCATGTAATTTTACATGCAATAACAATAATTCACATCAAGCCAACATGTTGTAATAGCTTCTCCCCATTATAGTTGGTTTTTGGTCAGGAACCAAAGATGTCCCTTCTAAGATTTTGTTTATGTGGTATATATTGAAACGGATCCACCACTAGGCACAAAGACAGGACCTTAAAAGGTGTTTGGGAATATATGGTAACGAATAGAGCCTTTCACAAGATATTTATTTACGGCTCAATTAGTTGATATCCATCTCAATGGATTAACATTCCCAATATTAGGGGGAGATAAAAAGCAGTTGGAAAAGAAATGAGTTGGTATGAATTATCATTGATCCTCAAAACTAAAAGTGTGAACTAGAAGTTCAAAGGATAACTCAATTACAAAGATTAGCGAATCTATTACCAGACGCATTCACTGACCTTAAAAAGGTGACTATGTCACATATACCAACTGCTAATGCTCCAATTAAGATGAGTGTCCTAGAAGGGCAACCACATGTTTGTAATGAGTCTATTGCACGCCTGAAGCGTGGTAGACTAGTTGGTTCCAATAATAACATTCCTCGAAAATTGGAGCAAGTAATTAAGATGGTCAAGTCGAGGTTATAGTAATAAGATCTCCTGAAGAGACAGTAGACATGATGGTTCAAGAAGAAACTCAGGTACTTGAAATTAAAGAGATCTCGTTAATTTATATCATGTCTAAATATATATATGGAATCAAATTGAAATCGACGTCGTTATACTTTTGTATATAAAATAGTGCTTGAAATGATTGTTGGAACCTGAAGGTTTATACATGAAGGATTGCTTAGTTAAAGGATTGATTTTGTAATTGTTTAGTTTATATTTTGGGTCGACATGTATGGGTTGGGCTAGTATGGCCGGTTTCGAGTGGGCCTAGGTTAATAGTCCATATGTTTAGTATTTAAACAAACCTCAACCATTTGGTTGAGGTTGATCAGTTTGTTGCGACTAGAAGGCCAGCCGAAACATCAAGGAGTCTTGTATTAGTCATTGTTCAACTTTGAATGCAAGATATTCTGGTTTGTGTTTTGATCATTATTGTTTCTTTATATTTATTCTTGAATCGACTTGTGACTGTTTTCCGCGCTTTCACAAGCTAGTGTTTGATATCATTGAGGGATCCTAACGGGTTTTACAATTGGTATCAGAGCCAAGAAACCAATTCTTGGTTCGGTTTTGATATCATTCTGATTCAAGGACATCTTATGCTACTG
Source organism: Helianthus annuus (assembly GCF_002127325.2). Lineage (NCBI taxonomy): Eukaryota > Viridiplantae > Streptophyta > Magnoliopsida > Asterales > Asteraceae > Helianthus > Helianthus annuus. Next base: position 124,626,034 of record NC_035433.2, on the reverse strand, counting down.
ATCCAGTTTTTTTTATAGTGTTTGTTTTGCAGTGATAACAGTTTTGGTTGCATGTTCTATCTACGGATCATTCAATCTTCAAACTGTTCCTAGAAATTTTCGAAAGAAGTTACTGATTTTGGTTTGTGTAATTTCAGAGAGTTGTTTGCTGATTTTCCGGAGTTTTAGTGATCAAACAAAATTCAAAGATTACGATATCTTTGAATCTTTTGAAAAGTGCTGAAAATCAGGGATTACGAATCAACAGATTTCTCTCACATTTGTTTTGCAGGTCTCGACTCGCAACCAGCTGTCTCGACGTGTCAATATTTGGTCTTGACTCGTAACCATCTGTGGTCTCGACTTGTCTGCTTTTGGTCTCGACTCGCAATCAACTAAGGTCTCGAGTTGCTTGCTCTTGGTCTCGACTCGCAGTCAACTAAGGTCTCGACTTGTCTGCTTTTGGTCTCGACTCGCAACCATCAGTGGTCTTGAGTTGTCTGCCTTTAGTCTCGACTCGCAACCATCTGTAGTCTCGAGTTGTCTGCCTTTAGTCTCGACTCTCAACCGTGGTCTCGACTCACAACGACACTTTGCAACGTGATTTGGACTTGGACTTTGAACTGTTAACAGAATTTTTGGACTGAAAATATTTAATTGATTAATTAATCATGTCTTCAAATAATGTTGACTTGGCTGCACTTAACAAACAACAAGAACTGGATTCAAAGCTTGGAACCACTACACGCATTCCAAGGTTGACTGATGCAAATGATTTTCCCGAGTGGAAATAGCGTTTTGAACAACACTTGAAGGTCAAAGATTATAAACTTTGGAGAAGCATTTTGAGGAGTCCAAGGGAGATCATGATGGATAGTTCCATTGAACCAGGTGTTAAAGTAAAGAAACCCAAAAGTCAATATACTGAAGATGATCTACTTATAATTGAAGAAGATGAAAGAGCACTGTCCTACTTGACCATGGGATTGGGTCCAGACATTGCTATTGGCTTTCGCACCTGCAAATCCGCCAAAGAATTGTGGGAATCTTTGATCGACGTCTATGAAGGGAATGAAGATATGAAGGAGAGTCGAAGAAATCTGCTGAGACAAAATTTCAACAACTTCAATCATATTTATGGTGAAACTGTTGATAATCAAATTCAGAGGTTCGTCAAGCTAGTCACACAAATGCAGATGGAAGAAATTCATACATCAAATGCTTTTACAAATAGACAGCTTCTAAATGCATTGCCAAAAAGCTGGGATCATCATGTTGCTATGATCAAGAAAACAAAAGATCTTGCTAGGTGCAGTTTGTCAGAGATGATCTCTCATATTAAAGCCTGTGAATTAGATGATAAACAAAGAGAAACCAACTATAAAAACAGCATGCTAGCCGCAGGATTCTCTGTTGCTCCCACTTCATCAAATAACAATAACGCAGCTCTCTTGTCTCAAGGAGGTTTTCAAATGTTTAGCAATGCAGCATCTGCTAAGGCTGCCCCTACTTCAGCAAATGTCTATTGCTCTGGGTCCTCTAATCAAGTTACTCCATCACATTCTACAGTTGCTTCTGCTTCCGCTGTGAATGCCTCCACTGCTGCTTCCGCTTCCACTGTGAAAAATGAGATGATTGCTTTCTTTACACAACAGTCGAAAGAAAATTTGGATATCGCAGCTTCTGTCATAAATTGTTTAAACGCCTTTGTTGCAGGAAAAATTGGTCCTCCCAAATGGTGTGGCGATGACTTACATCAGATTCATCCTGATGATGTTGAAGAAATGGACATCACCTGGCAGATGGCTATGGCTGCTTTCAGGGCAACAAGGTTTATGAAAAGAACTGGTAAAAACAAATGGGGTGCTTCATTTACAGGAGCTTCTACGGTGCCTTTTAACTTACGCTGTTACAACTGTCATGAGGAAGGACACTATGCTCGAAATTGCACAAAGCCACCGATAAATAGAGAACAAACTCCGGCTCAGCCCGTTACACCTAATCGAGAAAGAGCTCTTATGACCACATCGAGTATAGCGGATGATGCTGCTACTAGTGGAAGTCCACAACCATTGGGATTAGCTCAAGCCTTGGTAGTTCAGCCTGATATTAACTTTGATTGGAGTTCGGAAACTGAGCGATTGAACATCTCAGCTCCAAAAAATAAGAACGAGTCAAACAACATTGCTTTCATGACCTCAACTGATCAAGGTTCTGAACCAGAAGAGGAGACTTCAGCTGAAAACTTTTCTCTTATGACTCAAATTCTTTCAGCTCTAGTTAAAGGTCTCACAAAAGAAGAGGTACTTTCTGTTTTCTGTACTCCTGAGTGTAGGGAAATGGTTGAAGCCTATAGAATACACAACGCTGAGCTCATTCAAGATTATCAAGACATAAAAATAAAAATTTTACTTTATCAAAAAACGAAAAACTTTATAAAGAAAAAATTGAGGCTCAGCGAAAAGACATCATCAAACTCAAAGATGATGTAAGTGTAAAAACAGTCCATTTCTTAGAAGCTCAGGAGAAAGTATGCATTTTAACTAAGGAACTGGAAGATATCAGAGATAGATATCAAATAAATGAACTTAATATTAAGAAATATGATTCTTCCAGCGAACTAGTTAAAAACTTGTGTGATCAACAGCTCGCATACAAGAAAAAGAAAGGGTGTGGTTTGGGTTTCAATCAGGCTCCTCCTCCTTATAATGACAATTATACGTATTTACCTATGACTGAGGAGGAGATGATGAATGAGAGTAAAATGACTTATGGTCCCAAAAACAATAAGTCGTCATCTAATGACAGACCAGTTGAGAAACAGAAGTCTACTCCATTAAATTTCGTTTCTAAAGGCTCAATTGATCCTAACGTTTCATCTTCATGTGCAGATGATTTTTCTGAAGTAAAGTGTGGAGATGTTCATGGGAGTGAACCAGTTGTTCATTCAAATATTTCTGAAAATTATTTTGAACAAACTGAATTTGATATTGCTTTTGGTCGGTCTTTGTTTGCGTCGTTTTCTGCTTATGTTTCGTCTAGTGAGCCTGTTGTTTTGGGCAAAACTGATGATGTTTGTGTTGAATCTTTGAACAATAAGTGTGGTGGTGATCGTTTTTCAGTTAATACGTGTGATTGTGATGTTTCTAATATTTCAGTTGATGACAGTGTTACAGGTGAGGTCCCTCAGGACGCATTCAGTGAAACCACTGAAACGACTTCTCAAGAAAATCAAGAGTATCCTGATTCTTCTTCTGAATCTGTCTTAGTGGGTGTCCCTAATGTTGAATCTAGTGGGACCCCATTGGAAACTGTAGTTGAAATTGAACCTGAATTGTTTCACATGATAAATGCATTGATGAAATGCATATTGATGAGACTTCTACACGTTCAAATAATGAAACTGAATTTAGTAATGAAGAAAAGGGAATTGAGATAAATGAGGAGTCATTAGAAAAGGTTTTTGAACTTAAAACATCCATTTCGAATGATGCTCGCATAAAAGAAAGTGTGTCAAATTGTTCACATGATTGTGTGAATTCCAATCAGCAGCCACCAAAATGCTCAGAACAACCACAAGCAAAACATGTTCAGAAAACAAAAATGCCAAATCATTCAAAACCAAGCAAATCTTATCAAAATTTTCAAAATACTCACAAAATGAAACGTCAAACATGTTTTAACTGTGGCATCGCGGGCCACATTGCCAGAAATTGTATTCAACTCCCAAGGGCACCGTACAAGAGGAAGTTTGCGCAAGATCAAAGGGTCAAGTCTAACCAATATCATTGTTTAGAGTCAATGACGACTGAAAAGTCTAAGACAGTGAAAAACAAATATCGCAAGATTAAACCTTCTGATCAGGATTGGAATGCAGCCAAACGTAGAAATCAAAATCAACAAAAGGATTTTTCAAAAACTCAATCTAAAGCGATTGGTCATTACAACTCTAAATGGTCGAATAACCATTGGAAACCTAAAGCTAAGGCCACACATTCCAATTCGTCTCATACATCTCATCAAAATTCTACCGTTAAAAATCCTTCGAAATTTTTAAATAAAGACAATTTGGTATGGCAGAGAGTAACTTACGTTGATGCACAAGGGAAACCCAGATCCACTATGGGCTGGGTTCCTAAATCTAACTGATCCCGCTATTCGTGCAGGAACAGCTGTGGAGGACTACCGTGCGCCTCTGGTACATGGATAGTGGCTGTTCCAGGCATATGACGGGATACTTGTCTCAACTGGTCAATGTAAAAGAATTTTACGGGGGATATGTCTCTTTTGTGGGAGGAGAATCTGGAATAATCACGTTGAAGGGAACAGTGAAAAACGGCATTTTAAGCTTCGAAAATGTGAATTATGTCCCAGAACTGAAACACAATTTGCTGAGCATCTCACAAATTTGTGACCGAGGAAATTCAGTTCATTTTACAAAGAAAGGATGCTATGTATTGAAGCCAGGGATCGTTATTCCTGAAGATTGGTTTTTGATGACCGCTGAGAGACGGGGAAATGCTTATGTCATTGATATGAACAAGAAGCCGTGTGAAGAAATTACTTGTCTATTTTCGAAGATATCAGAACATGATGGTTTATTGTGGCATCGTCGCCTTGGACATGTGAATATGAAGAATTTGAATCGACTTGCCAAAGGTCAACTGGTCCGTGATCTGCCAATCAAAGACTTTATGTTGGTAGAAAAGTGTGTTGCTTGTGCTAAGGGAAAAGCTCATCGGAAGCCTTATAAATCCAAGCCTACACCCTCAACCAAAGTTGTGCTTGAATTACTTCATATGGATCTGTTTGGTCCAGTGAACGTGTTAAGTATTGGCAAGAAGGCGTATTGTCTAGTGATAGTCGATGACTATTCACGCTACACCTGGGTGTACTTTCTAAGTCACAAGAGTGAGGCTGCGGGCTTGATCAAACAATTTATTACTTTGGTGGAAAATCAAGCTAGTACGAAAGTGAAGGCTATTCGATCAAACAATGGGACGGAATTCAAAAATGTTACCATGGATACATTATGTGCAGAAAAGGGAATTCATCAACAGTATAGTGCACCATGAACTCCACAACAAAATGGAGTGGCTGAAAGACGAAATCGTACTCTTATAGAGGTTGCGCGTACTATGCTGGCTGACTCAAAGCTTCCTAGTTTCTTCTGGGCTGAAGCTGTTAGCACGACCTGTTACGTCCAAAATCATGCTTTAGTAAACAAACGTCATATGAAAACTCCTTATGAGATTCTGGAAGGACGTAAACCTTCGGTTTCACACTTTCGTATCTTTGGTTGCCCATGTGTGTTACTACTTATGGACACCAATGGAAAGTTTGAAGTCAAAGGGGACGACTGTTACTTTGTTGGATACGCTAAAGGTTCAGCCTATAGAGTATACAACAAGGTAACTAAAAAGGTCGTTGAGTCGTGCAACATTGAATGGCTAGAAGAAAATGCTACTGAAGCTAGAGTTGGACCAGATTGGTTATATGATTATGCTGCATTATTTAAATCATTTAACATGTTGTCAAGTGTCCCTACAGCTACAGGCATGTCTACTCCAAAACAACCGTTATCATTTGGTGCACTAAAGAAGAAGAACAAGCTGAAGGAAGATCAAGAAATCATACCATTGACCCACTGGGAATGGTTTTCACTCGACATCCTACGCCTCAGCAAACGTCCCATCAATCCCCTGAAGGTGCTTCAACAGGTGGTACTGTATCTAATGGTTCAGGATCTGCACTATTTCCTGAATCCATTCCTGAAGATTGCATTGTTACCACTCCATTCGTTCATCATACTGCAGCATCTAATGAGGGGGAGTCTAGCAACACCTCTGCTGCTAATCAAGATGCTTCTCCTGAAGACGAGACCGTACCTGACATGGCAATACCTACAAGTGTCCAACGAAATCACCCTATAGAGAATGTGATTGGTCCTGTAAATGCAGGAGTCTTAACCAGGAGCCAATCAGGAACCATCAATACATGCTTATATTCTTGCTACATTTCACAAATAGAACCTAAAACTGTTGATATAGCTTTGCAGGAACCAGGCTGGGTAGATGCTATGCATGAAGAGCTGAACCAGTTTGAGAAGCTTGGAGTATGGAAACTTGTCTACTTGCCAAAGGGAAAGCGCAAACTTGGAACTAGATGGGTGTTTCGAAACAAGCAAGATTCTGCAGGGGTTATTGTTCGAAATAAAGCAAGGCTGGTGGTACAGGGTTTTCGACAAATAGAGGGTCTGGATTATGATGAAGTATATGCTCCGGTTGCCCGACTTGAAGCCATCTGGATCTTCTTAGCTTACGCGTCATATATGGGGTTCACTGTATATCAGATGGATGTCAAGACAGCGTTTCTATATGGAGATGTGAAGGAAGAAATCTTTGTTGAGCAACCACCAGGTTTTGTGCATCCAGATCATCCAGAATATGCCTACAAGCTAGACAAGGCATTGTATGGATTACACCAAGTACCACGAGCTTGGTATGCTACACTAACTGAACATCTTTTGGCTCATGGGTACACACGTGGCACGATAGACCAGACTCTGTTTATCAAGAAAGTGGGCAAGGATCAGATCTTGGTTCAAATTTATGTCGATGATATTATCTTCGGATCTACAAGTGAGGAGTTTTGCAAGGAGTTTGAGAGAGTTATGAAAAAGAAGTTTGAAATGAGTGCTCTCGGGGAAATGACACTGTTTTTGGGTCTACAAGTCAAACAGAATTCTCAAGGCATTCTTATTCATCAAGGGAAGTATGTGGATGATGTGCTAGCAAAATTCAAGTTTTCAGACGCAAAATCAGCTGAAACACCAATGGCAGAGAGACCGTTATTGACTGAAGATGAAGAAGGATCTCCTGTTGATCAACGTCAGTATAGGTCTATGATCGGGTCGTTGATGTATCTGACAGCTAGCCGTCCGGATATCATGTTTGCTGTCTGCAACTGCGCAAGATATCAGGCTAATCCTAAAACTTCTCATCTTACTGCTGTTAAACGAATCTTTCGTACCTTAAAGGCCGACCTCGGTTTGGTCTGTGGTATCCGAGGGATTCCAATTTTGACTTGTTTGCGTTTTCTGATAGCAACTTTGGAGGTACTGATAATGACAGGAAATCTACATCAGCTGGATGCCAATTTCTGGGTGACAGGCTCATTTCTTGGCAATGCAAGAAACAACAAACGGTGGCGATTTCTACAGCTGAAGCTGAGTACGTTGCCGCCTCTGCATCTTGCTCTCAAGTGGTGTGGATGCAACATCAATTGCAGGACTATGGTTTGACTTATCTCAATACTACTATTTACTGCGATAATGATGCTGCAATACAAATAGTTAGAAATCCTGTTTTTCACTCCAAAACCAAGCACATAGACATAAAAGTTCATTTCATTAGAGACTGCTTTGACAGAGGTCTTATTACACTTGATCAAATTGACACAGATGCAAATGCTGCCGATTTGTTCACCAAACCTGTCAGCAGCTCAAAATTCAAAGTGCTTGTGGATTTTCTGAAAATGATCCGTTTCACTGACTGAGCATGGTTTTGTTTCGTAGGTAAATTTGTTCATAAAGTTTTCTATTCTTAGGTAGTTTTTATTTATGCTCAAATTTAGGGGGAGAAAATTATGAAAAATACAAAAACATTAAAAAATTGAAAAATACAAAAAGAGGCGTTGCATGACTGGGAAATGAAATGAATTTTCACATTATGATCAAGGGCTGACTCATGTAAGACCAGTATCGAAATAGTTTGACTCTAGTATTGATGTGTTGGTAGGCTCTATTCTGAAGACTGGAAACATTGGCTGTTTCTGTTCAGAACTAAAATAGTACATGACCCCAGGAAAGAAAATCACTTGGAACTAGCTCATGTCTATTTGAATGTCTGTATGTTGTCCCGATACACACAATTTTGGTCTGACTCTGAAATCTTCTCTGAAAAAGTCGTGTATCTCCTCTGCTGCATCCAGATATATGCTGACCTAGAGGTGCTAGGCAACGTCAGCTTCTGCTGCATAGGGCTGTTCATGAGCCGAGCCGAGCCGAGCCAGGCCAAGCTCGGGCTCGGCTCGATTATAAACCGAGCTGGCTTGGCTCGGCTCGGATTTGAAACCGAGCTGAAAATCTAAGCTCGGGCTCGGCTTGGTTTTAAACCGAGCTAGCTCGGCTCGGCTTGGTTTGGCTCGATTTTATAAAAAAAAAACTAATATATATCTCTTAAAATTTAATAACCTAAAATATTATTCAATAATTTAAAAGAATATATTCAAAATAAGTTCAACCTAATACAATTCAAACCAAAATCAAGTTTAACAACGCAAAATAAGTTTTAATTTCAATGAAATACAATATTAGTTCATTAGTATGGTAATCAATCTTCAAATATGCCATAAATATCAAATTACAAACCTATATACATGTATATAATAATCAGTTTTTTTTGTAATATATTATAATGTATATAAAATTAAAACTTATTATAAGTAAAATAATTCGAGCTAAACCGAGCCGAGCTACAAAGCGAGCCGAACCGAGCCAACTCGGCTCGTTATGAGCCGAGCCGAGCTAGGCTCACTTTCTAACCGAGCCGAGCCGGCTCGGCTCACTTTTAAACCGAGCCAAATCGAGCGAGCTTTTTCCGAGCTAAATCCGAGCGAGCTCCGAGCCGCGAGCTTTTTGAACAGCCCTACTGCTGCATCCAGATACATGCTGACCTAGCTGTACGTTATCGCTCTGTAGATCAATTAAACACCCGAAAGAGGCCCTTAAGTGCCCAAAAGAAACCCGAGAAACCTATATCAAATTGAGAAAAACTCATTTGATCTGTATATTATATCATCTCTGCAAAAGATCTATTCTGTTCTCTTCTCAACCTATTCCCAGTTAAGATTTCAGAGATCTGGATTGCACTTGTGAAATATGTGGTAGGGAAGCTACTTGCATGATAGAGTGTGATGTTTATACTTCCGGGATTTGATTAGTATTTGTTTGGGTGTTCATTGTTAAGAAATCAAAACATGATAAAATTTGTTACAGGCAGTTATATGGAAAAGGTCTAGGGAGATGAGTTTAGGTGGACAAATATACTGGCAATCGTCTAGATCATTCGGTAGTAGATCAGTGTTGATAAGTGAAGTCAAGCCCGAAACCTTGTGATTTGATCCCTGAGCAATTTTGTAAATTTCCTATTTTTTTTTGTAAATAATAGTTTTTATTATTTAATTTTTGTTTTAGGTTTTGCATTTATAAATTATGCTCAAAAGGTTTAGTGGATTATTAAAATTATAACTGATTTATTAAAAGGATTTTTGTCATAAATTATTTTATCAAAAGAAATCCTTTAAGTCGGTTAAGCATAAACAGTTGGTCTCGGCCCAAAAGTCAATGGCCCAGTTTACTTAGGTTTGAGGTATAAAACACAGGTCTCGAGTCGAGACCTCATTTCTCACTCGAGACCATTTGATATTCTCTCTCAAAAGTTCCGGCAAGTCGCTATAGTTTCCGACGTGTTCTCCGGTTTTGGTTCATTATATTCGGTTTCCGGTCTAGATTCATCGAATTTTTAAGGTATTTTGAAGATATTGTTGAAGTTTTGCAGGTGTTATGAAGATCTGATGATGTTTTGATGAAGATTTGAAGATGACCAAGAACCCTAGTTTTAAAAATATTTTGGTCTTCAAATAAATCATAGGGTGTTTTTGGGATTTTGATCCAAAATCTGAAAAGATGAAGTTGTTTGTGGGGTCTCGACTCAGATAACACAAGGACTCGAGACCAGTGGTTACGAGTCGCAATCTCATGGTCTCGACTCGAGATCTCAAGGTCTCGACTCATGGTCTCGACTCGAGACCTCAAGGTCTCGACTCATGGTCTCGACTCGAGACCTCAAAGTCTCGACTCATGGTCTCGATTCAATAAATCATGATTTCGACTCGAGAACTCATGGTCTCGACTCATGGTCTCGAGTCAAAAGTAACAGTCTCGAGTCAAGCTTTTAAAATCTGAGCTATGGTGCTGTTGATGTGTTCTAAATGTTGACTTTGTAATTTGGAAATTTCATACAAATATAAATGTCAATGTTTCTAATGCATTTGTGTTTTATGCAGATTATGGATTTGAAATTCATTTCGACACATAATCAAGCAGGATACTTAGCACCTCCTCCGGAGAAACACAAGAAGGTGTATACTTCATTGATGAAAGGTCTCAACAGCTGCCGTATAGTTCATGCACTACGAGAAAATCCAGTTATCTACGAAAATCTTATTCAAGAATTTTGGAAAAATGCAAGAATTGAAGTTGTTGAAGGAAAGGGAGTTATTGTTGCTGACGTTCAAAAGAAGGTTGTCACTGTGACAGAGCAGATGATTCGAGAAGTATTACAGTTCAATGACCAAGAAACAGACTCCATTGAACTTCCCACTGGCACAGTTGAAGCAATATTGCCTAGATTGAGTTATGAAGGGAAGTATCCACCTCTGGTTAAGAAGTTTGTGCATCCTTATTGGCAACTTTTGTTGCACATGTTTATTTTGTGTATGACAGAGAAAAGAGGAGGCACTGATCAATTGAACATTACTCAGTCTGCTGCTCTTGTCTGTGTGATAACAAACGAGCCTTTCAATTATTCAAAGTATATTTTGGAAGCGATGAAGAGAAATGTGTTTGGAGTCAGAAAGGACAAGTTTCTTATGTATCCAAGGTTCTTGCAAATGATTTTTAATGCTCGCTATCCAGAATTGGAGAGATCTGGAAACACATTGGAGTTGAAGCCCATGGGTCCGGCTTGTTTTGGTGCACTCACTCCAAAGAAGGGTACTGAAAAGAAATTTGAAGGTTTAATTCCGTTAGAGAAATTTGGTCAATTTGCAGAGACTGAAGATGTAGCTGCTAATCCAGTAATAGTGCAACCTGTTCCAGTGAATGATGCGCCTGCAAATGCTATAGTTGCTGAAGAACATGACATTCAAAGGGGTATTTGTAACACCTCGAATTTTTGCGTCCAATAATGTGTTAACACGTGTCATTTGATTACACGTGGCATTTGTATTTAATAAAGGACTAATTTTGACAAACCTTGAAAGTATGTAAATTCGAGGGTTATAAATGTCAACAAGGGTAAATATACTGTATAGTAACCCTAAATAAATGCTTGAACCTTCAAACGAATGTATCATAGATCGTACGAAAGCGAAACACGAAAGAAAGTGAGAGATTACAAGCTACAGGGGTTAACTGTGTCAACATGTTTAATTATACCTCTGAGTGACCCTTTAACGTTCCCAAGGCTTTGTAACGGTATTATACACTCATTAAAATATAATATATAAATTTCGCGAAGTTTCGTTATGAAACGAGAAAGTTACGATCGAATTCGTAGGAGAAGGGTTAAAAGCGTCAATAATGAAAGTGAAGGCTTTCTGAATAAATTAATAAACTAACCGGGGACTTAACAACGCGGGTAAATAACACGAGGTCCTTAGTTGTAATTAACCAAGGGCCAAACCGCAAAGTTACCCCTTCAAACCCGAAAGGTCAGGTAATCATTACGAAGGATTTCGTTATTAATTAACAGGATTTCGTAATCATTTCAAAAGATTTAAAATTTCTGGAAACCAGGCCTCTCGCGACCCGCGTGATGGTTATGGTTAAGTTGAGGCGGGCCGCGAGCCTTCTCTTTTACACGCCTGATATTCAAATCTTAGGCGACCCGCATTAAAATGGCATGGAACTCCCATGCGGGCCGCGTGGGACGCCCAGATGCAGAAAGTTGTAACATCTTGCCTTTTGAGCATTATGAACGACCAAGAACCAATAAATGAGGCATGGGTGCCCCCTACTCGACCCATAATCCTCCAAGACACCTGCCATTCATCCAAGGGCACTTGTAGACCCTTGTGTGATGATCTTGGACCATGACATTGGCTATAAATAGCAAGGTTATGTCCATAAGTTCATCACAACTCAAAACACTTCTATCTGATCATTTCAAGAGCATCCAAGTCTTCTTCTTTGCTCTACAGACAAGTCTCAAGCTTCTGTAAGTGATCTAACCCTTTGTGGTTTCACATTTCCTTAGTAAATAGCTAAAAACCAAACCGTCGTAACTACGGTTTGACTTTACAATAAATCAGTGATGGTTCAGTCTTACGACGAATCAAAAATGGTTTTGAGTTGGTATTTATGTGGGTAATAAACCTCTAAAAGGGTTCCCTCTGATCACCACTCTAACTATGTCAAATATCGAGTCAAACGCGCACTTAAAAAGTCAACAGAAAGCTATTTTGCCGTTTTGTACATAATCTGTAATGTATATGTTATGAAACCTGTTTTGACACTTATAAAACATGATATTAAGTATATAAACCTGTTTGCGCTCGTTTGAATCGACCGTTTGCTATATTGAACCGGTTCGGAGCCGAATGTCTCAAAAGTTTGACTTTTGCTTTGACTTCAGTTCTGACCCGTTTTAGTGAGGTATAGATATGCCTTAGGACCCTCTTAGGACCAGGTCACATATTGGTATAAACCTCTGTGATCGGTTCATGAGTTATCCGAGTCTTTTACGTATTTCCGTTAATCGCCTAAAAGTTGACCGTAACGCCATTTTGAAAATAAAACGAGTATTTCGGACACGTGAACGGACCAGAACCTTGCTTATTAAATTATAAGCATGTCCTTAAAGTTTCACGTCAATCCGAGGTCTAGAATGAGAGTTATGCTAAATAGCGCAATTAAAGTAAACTTTCGTAATAAACGGCGCGATTAGCATAACGCCTATCTAAACCAAGATTTCGTCACCAAAACTTTTACCCACTGTATTAAAATAATATTTTGGGAATTTTAAAGATTTTTAATAATTTTTACCTTGCTCATAACCTGCGGTTATGGCTACGGTTCGGTAAATACCGAATATGCCCTTTTCGGCCAAAACATGAGTTCTACAAGGTCTTTTGACCCGATTCCAGTTGCTACTGGTTCCAAATAATAAATAAAGTATTTTAAGCTTTAGAAGCTGTTCGGGAAACTCAGATTCCCTGTAGAACTCGAAAAGCTCTTTAAAAGTCTTTGAAATGACCAAAAAGCCCCTACGGGGCATAATATTAACTTAAACTCGTTACGGGCATCACGGAAGGTATCCTACTGATACCACAACCTCTTTAAGGCGTATTGACTTAGGAAATAAGCGTAAGACTCTCATGGTTAACCGTTTCGCCTATTGCGCGCACGGTTCGGCTTATGAAACTAGTTTTCATAATTTAGCCGATACGGGTCAAATTATATTATTTGAACCCCAAAATCCAGAGTGTGAACCATAAACTCATATAAAACAAGTCTCTGAACTTGTTGGGTCAGAATCACACTCCATTCTCGGTTTTCGCCTTTTCGCGCGATTAAACCATATCTATATATATCGGAACCAACCGGTCTAGGCTACGGCTAATATAAGGACCCGTTAGGATTCTAAGAGGTTAATTAAAACCTTCGTTCCAGATTAGGAGCCCCGGTAAAAGCTATCAGTGATTTAATCAAATTAAGGAAATATACTTGCAAAGGTAAATACTTTAACTTATTTCCCCTATATGGGCTTGGGTTACGGTATGTTAATACCGCTTGATTGAGCATTATATTTCCATCGCTTAGGTGGTTAATTAAATAATATGATCGGCTCATTTAAACAGTTTTGTTTCTTAAAAGCCTTTGGGGGGTTTAATGACCGTTGTCCCGGATATCCTTGGCATCATTTTACGAAATGGCCACGACCATCGACATCCCGGTGTAGGCGTACACCCGGTATATATTGTCGACATTAAATTAAAAGACGTAGCCGTTGGTTTTTATACTACGATTTTACGCAATGTGGTGTGTCTATAAATCTTTAACCCGGCATGACCCGGGCTACTGAACGCATAAAAGAACATGTAAAACGTTCACAAGATTTTAATAATTTTCCCAAGTTATAAAAGAGTTTGTGCCTTGTGCATTCAAATCAATTTTAATAAACATTTTCAAATGTGTCCGTTGAATGTATTTACCAGTGTAAACTGACGTATTTTCCCCAAAAAGATTAAGTGCAGGTACTATACGAAATGGGCTGGTATAGGCGTCCTAAGCATCGTACATAGTCTCGCAAACTCGATGCTGCATCTGAATGAACAATATTTATTATTTTTGATCCGCTGTGGATATATTCAACTTCTGTAATACATTTGATATTACAACCAGAGGTTGAAGTTTATATATTTATCTTAAGCTTCCGCTGTGCACTATATAATTGTGTGGTTTGACTATATTGTTGCCAACATCGTCACGGTAATCCCCCACCGGGCCCACTGGTGAGACACGTGGAAATCGGGGTGTGACAGTATTGAAGATGAGCCTGAGACAGAGATTTTAACAATTGACTCTGACGATGAAGGCATTGAGATTATGTGTGATTCTGGGGAAGATGAAGAGCTTCCTCCTGAAGCTGAAGTTGATACTGTTGTTCCTGCTGTTCCACCTGTGATTTCTGCTGAACGTTTGGCTTTGCTGTTAAAGTCTGTAACTGATAAGATGGGAAATCCTCCTTCTGATCTTTCAGTAACAAGTGAAGAGCCTAGTGAGAACCCAAAGGATCCTGATTCCCTGCCATTGAAGCGGAAAAGGAGGGATCCTCGACTCGGAATGTATGTTGAGCAAAATAAAGATCAATCCATGAATATTGCTGAGGATGATGATGGTCTGTATGACTTCGATTTTGAGAAAAGTGTCACTGATACCACCACCACTACTGAAGATATCTTGGAGTTTGATGCTGACACTCAAAGAAATGATATGGATACCACCACTGTTGATGTTCAAGTTACAACTGTTGATACTGAACCTGCAGGTCCTTCTAGAATTGTTCATGACTTACCTAGCAGTTCAAGTGGAAAGAGACCTGAAGAACCGTTGAGGATGCCATTTGATGATGACTCAAGTGATGATGATGAGTTTATTAGTATGAGAGAGATGAAGAAAAGATTGGTTGTGCTTGAGCAAGATTCAATTCACAAAGATGCCAAGATTATTCAACTTGAAGACACTATAGTGAAGAAAGATCAACAGATTGAACAGCTTCAAGGAGATGTTAGTTTGTTGTTCAGTATGGTTTATGATTTACGAGGAAAGTTGGAAAAGAAGTTTGGACAAGAGTTTTCTGATCCAACTGATGTTGAAAACAGAAGAAAAGCTTTCGCTAAGGATGATGCTGAGAGAAGTGCTGCTATGGAACAATATTTCAAAAGAGTTACTAATCCAGTGGCAGACAAAGAGAAGGCTGAAAGAATTAGAAAGAAAAGGGAGTTTGTAATTTTGAAGAACAAGAATCTAAATCCAGATGATGATGATACTCATGCAACTCATCATTTAATGGATGTTGGTGAAACTCTCTATGATAAGGTTGGAAATCGTTTTGGTGTAGTTAGCTGGGGATTTGATCATGATCGCAAAAGATGGTGGATAAAGAGAAAAGTTGGTCCTGTCGAGTGGTACAAACATCCAGGCCAGTTTCAGTCTTTCACTAAAGTTGATTTGACAAATTTGTCTAAATCACCTTATGTAGATAATAAGCCTGGAGGTCCTGGATATATGTTTTTCGAGAGATTGAAGAGAGAGGTTCTTCGTAACTTTCCTTCGATGCGCACGGCAGAGTCTTTTGTTAAACCAGCTAAAGGAATTAGAGATCCATGCACAAACAAGCGTATGAAGATTGTGCATTGGCCTGTAACTGATAAAGAAAAGATGATTCCGTTGGTGAAAAAGATTCCAAAAGGTGCTTTGAAGTCCTTACATTTCTGGGCTTATGATGAGCGTCTAGGACAGGCAGTGTTTGTTTGTGATGATGATGTGAATTATCGATTGGTTGATCAAGTTGATGTGCTGAATCTTGCTCTTGAAGATCTGGAGGTGTTAGCTCAAAATCAAATACGAGCTACTGAAAAATATGAAGAGATTGCAAAAGGATGGACTGCTGCTGTTGTTTCAGCTATTCATATTCGCACAAAAGGTTTTGGTGGACTCAAGGATCGGTTGGGTGGTGATCGTGAAGGTTGAAGTCTCAAGAACCTCCATGCATAAATCTAGGGGAGATTATTGGAACCTGAAGGTTTATACATGAAGGATTGCTTAGTTAAAGGATTGATTTTGTAATTGTTTAGTTTATATTTTGGGTCGACATGTACGGGTTGGGCTAGTATGGCCGGTTTCGAGTGGGCCTAGGTTAATAGTCCATATGTTTAGTATTTAAACAAACCTCAATCATTTGGTTGAGGTTGATCTGTTTGTTGCGACTAGAAGGCCAGCCGAAACATCAAGGAGTCTTGTATTAGTCATTGTTCAACTTTGAATGCAAGATATTCTGGTTTGTGTTTTGATCATTATTGTTTCTTTATATTTATTCTTGAATCGACTTGTGACTGTTTTCCGCGCTTTCACAAGCTAGTGTTTGATATCATTGAGGGATCCTAACAGGTTTTACAATGATAAAATGATGAGGATCAAAATTTAAGATCTGCCTATGAGAAATGATTGGCCAAAAGCGTAAAGATGTGAATAAGGCAGAGTTTAATTCTCTAATGAAATGGAAAGTTTTTGAACCAACAATCCATGCAACTGGAGTTGTAAATCATGTTGGAAACAAACAGGTCTTTTATGCGAATTATGAATTGAAAATCAAATCAAGTAATATAAGGCAAAATTGGTGGCACAAGAATTTTCGCAAAGACCTATGATTGATTATGAGGAGAAGTATTCTCCAGTGGTGGATGCATTAACTTTCCAATATCTTATTTGTCTGGTAACATAAAGAGAGAATTGATATGCGTCTTATGAATGTTATGTTCACTTGATACTGAAAGTTTACATGAAAGTCCCGAAGGATTAAATTATGTAAGTCATGTAAAGTAAGTTCTCGAGAACAATGTGATCATTTATACATATTCGGATTTGCATAGGTTATGATTATTTTACATGTTGGATATAATTAGAACTCCTGATGAGTTTCTAAAGAAATTGAGTGCTTAAACAATTAATTGAAACATCTTAATGATGTAATACTTGTGCACCAAGAAACATACGTAGAAAACTTGTACCCGGTGATTGTGATATCTCAATAAATAGTGTACACGCATGGTACAATATGGATTTTGGAGATAAAAGTAAGTGTTCATGACATTTTTGCATATGATATAGATATCTATGTGTTAAATGGGTAAATTTATGTAGCAAAACTTCTAAAGAGTGAAAGCACATGCATATTTGGATCAGATGAAAAAAATTCCCTCATGGATTGATAATGCTAGAAGCATTAATGATGTCAAAACCTCAAGAACGTATTATATGAAGCTGACAAAATACGTATGGACTAAATAGTCGAGACGAGTGTTGTACAACTCGAGATATTCGGATAAAGAGGGATATAAGTTTGATTAAATTAGCCATGTTCCATCAACATTCTACTTTTAATGATGTCTAGGTATCATTGAGAGAAATTGTCGAGCTTTAAGAGAGAGAATTTCTGAATGACCTTGGCACGGTCTAATTATTACTCGAGTTGCAGTTCGAGTATATATGTAATTATATTTTACCAATCCCTCAAGTACATCTAGAAGATGATGTTTGGATATTTTAGTATGGACATAGTTAAACCTTAAAGTATGTTAAAGGTTGTTAAGTCATTTGTTATAAGAAATGCCTATTATCATCTCTTACCAAAGTAGAGATTCTCATTCTAGAAGTACCATCGTTAAATGCATAAGTGCATTAATATGTTTTGCTAGCTATGTATAGTTATAATATCTTTCACTTCAGCTTATTGTCATGATATAACCTTTGTCAAGCGAAGAGACATTGGAATGAGTTCAAAGAAATATTCCAGGTATTAACGATATTTGATTATATTTTACTAACCCATCAAAACAAGTTTGGTTAGTCTTGTAGATGCAGGAATGTAACAAAACACAGTCATGAACATATGATATTTTTTGGAAGGAGACACCTAAAGTCTCGTTAGAAGATTATACAACATTGCTCTACATAAAAGATTGCACATTAAAGGATCAAGCGACAAATCATTGGCTGCAAAAGCTTTATACAACTTTCAAGGAAGATGGACAGACATCAGGATACATGTTAAAATGAGGGGGAGACTTATTCAAGCTGCAATCTTTTTCCCTCAATAAGTTTTGTCCCATTTGGGTTTTCTTAGTAAGGTTTTTAATGAGGCAACACACATGATCCAGAATCATGAGAAGAAAATACGCGCTGCACTCTTTTTCCCTTAGCTGAGGTTTTGTCCCACTGGGTTTTCCTAGCAAGGTTTTTAACAAGGCAGCATCTCAAAGCGTATTAAGTTGATAACCAAGGGGAGTGTTATAAATATATTATTATATTATTATGGTTATCAACTCCTAAAATAGACTGACTTCTTCTCTAAGTTTTCTTCTCCTATATATACTACCTTGTATCTCTTGTGTTAGACATATCTATCAATGAAATATCAATCTCTTTCTCCCTACATCTATTTCTCTTATTGTTTGCTATTAGGCTAGTAGTTCGTTGTTTCACAACAAACAAGTCATTAACTTTTATCTTCTTTAATGCAAAATAGATACCTATCTATAGATAAGAAATTCAAATAATAACGAACTAAGAAAGTTTACATTTTCTAATGCCAAAACAGTAAACAATAAACTCATTAACTTTTATCTTCTTTAATGCAAAATAGATACCTATAGAAGCTAACAAATTCAAATATATAACGAACTAAGAAAGTTTTACATTTTGTAATGCCAAAATAGTAAACAATAAACTCTAAATCAATTTACTGATTATTTGTAGAAAATAGTTATTTAACCCTGAATTATAAATGTTGGCCCATTTCACATTCCACCAAACCGAAACTTCCAAAGATGACCGAAAACTTCATTTGCCTACTTCTCCCACTCCTCGTCATCTCACAAACTTTTCCGGCCGCCGGAGAACCCGACCCGATGAAGTACCCGTACCGAATCGAAAAACTTAGCCACTTCCGGTTCTACTGGCACAACATCTTTAGTGGACCCAATCCGACGGTGGTGAACATTGTTCCACCACTGGAACACAAGAACAAAACAACATGGTTATTTGGCAAGGTTGACATGATTGATGACCCATTAACCGAGACACCAGAAGCGGGGTCAAGGTTATTGGGAAGGGCACAAGGGCTTTATGCAATGGCATCACAAGAGGAAATAGGGATGTTGATGGCAATGGATTTTGTGTTTTCGACCGGGAAGTATAACGGGAGTACGTTGACGATTTTGGGGCGGAATCCAGCGCTCGAGAAGGTGAGGGAGATGCCGGTGATAGGAGGAAGTGGGCTTTTCCGGTTTGCTAGAGGGTATGTTAAAGCAAGTACGTATAGTTATGATATTAAGACTGGGGATGCGGTTGTTGAGTATAATGTTTATGTTTTGCATTTTTGATGTTTGATCGTTTATATATTCTCATAAAAAAAAAAATTCTAAAATCAAAGAAACAAAACTTGTTAAACCACAATCTATGCCTACCAAACAAAGCTGAAACCGCTACGATACCACACGAAAATAATTAGGTTTTGATTTGATTTGTATAACATGTTTCAAAATGAGTTATTTTTTGGCTTGAGATGTCTAAGTCATTTAATAGAACAGTTTGTGTTTATTTTGTACTAAAATTAACTGGGTTAGCCCGTTTAAAATTGAAATTACAAAACAATATAAAATATATTAAATATGTGTTCTACCTTATTAAAGTACAAAACTTTTACAACACATTATTATCGACAACTCATTTAACAAGTTTTAACTTTACATGGTTTTAAGTGTGTTCATATTAGCGATTATGTACTTGACACCGCCAGTCTAGACTCATCAACCCTCCAATACAACCTGATGAACGACACCCTGGTCCGGCTAATTAAAATGTTTTAATGAACTTTTTTTTCTACAAGTTAAATGTTCCGGAGAATATGGCATTAGGGCAAAGCGTGTTTGGGATTGAGTATGGAAATGACTTATTGACTTATTAGTTTCTTGAAAAAACAAATAAGTCAATAAGTAATAAGTCATTTCCAAAAGTTAGGATTTAAGGTTTTTACAAATGACTTATTGATTTATTGGCTCCAGTAAGTTAATTAATCATTTTCAAACTCAATCCACCCCCTAAACTTTATATAATTATTTCAATATTAAAATATGTACCTTAAAATGTTATAGATTATTTATGAGCCTCGTATTTTCACTTACGACCCCATGTATGGGTTTAAGTGGAGTAGGTTAGTCAAATAATCTCAAACATTTTAACGATAATTGTATTAACTAATTTCTTAAACAATTCTCTAGTATTTTTTTTATCTGACCCCTTATCTCATTGTTCGCGAGAATCTATGCTAAAGAATTTAAAAGTTTCAAAAACAATCTACAGGGACTAGAACTAACTTTCATTAAAATATGTTATAGGGAGTTAGGTTTGCAAATATGTTAAATATGTATCTATCTATACTATCTAATAAAGAACATACCTATGGGACACATGACACCCATCTAGGGCCTCTTTATTAGGTTTTTCCGCCAAAAACACAAACATCTAATTCCGTTTGGTGCATTTGGTTTGGGCGACCCGCTTTAGTAATACGGTTCTAAAATTGTTCATATATAAAGTTATAACCCGACGCGTTTCATTATTTCCTTCACTTTTTCAATCGCCGATTAGGGTTTCTTTGGTACTCCTCCTTTCTTTCAATCTGAAGGTATAGCTTTTTGATAAATCTTCGGATTTCAGGTTATCTGCTCCATCTTTGCGATTAAACATCTTGATTTCATCATTCAATCTGTCGATCTATGTTTATATTTTACCTGATATACTATTTTTATGTAATTTGTGTTTTTATGTTTGAACTATGCAATCGGTTCCATCAAGGTATGATTTCTGTATCAGTTTCCGAAATTCTTCTTCGTTCCATGCATTTCTGTTTGTATCGTCAAAAGATTTTATCGATTGATTCGTATGTAGGGTTTTAAATATCTTTGTCGTTTGAATATATTTGAGTACAGTTTGATTATCTTTTTTTATTTAGGTTTTTTTTAATATTTAGTATTGTGTTTTAGATCTGAAGATTAAATCTCTTTTTTTCAAATGTTGGCGTTGTAATTGATTATACAAAATCATCTCATCATCATTTGTTATTTATTGGTGATTGTGTTTAAATTTTGTATTTTAGGGTTTTCATTTGCATATTAGAGTGTTTGTATCAAAAGTTGTATTGTTATGTTTTGTTATTATTTTTATTCTATACGACGTTTTTAACATTGATGTTTGATCATTTATTTTGTTTCAAGAAGATTTGAAAATATGAATAAGATTTAATGTTATTATTTTTAAAACCAGTGGATGAATGTATATTAAGATTCATCAATAAAATTTGTTTTTAAGATACTTCATATTCATAAGAAAATATGTTTTTAAGATTCACCAATAAGATTTGATGTTATTTTTAAATCCGGTGGATTGTATGTTATATTGTTTTTTTAGAAATCTTAAAAATCTACTCGATTTAGGTTATTGACATAAACAATTTCGTAGCATGGGTCTAACCGTGTAATGTTTCATGTTCGTGATAATTGATTTTCCGTGTTAATGTTGTTTTTGAGCTTAAGAATTTGACATTGTGATTGATCATCGGATTATGATTGTTGTGTTTGTAATTTGTTGTTAAGCTAGATAAATTTATGGAAATTTAGAAGTGTTCGGTTGTTTTTTATTTCACTATATTGTCGAATCTTTGCTCCACCTTTCTATTGTTTTGTTTGAAGATTGGTTGAATATCATATGTGTTCTTGTAGTTTAATGGTTTGATCCTTGATGTTTGACAATTGAATTTCTGATCATGATAACGGTTCGGTACTTGTTTGTTAAAAATTATCATTGTTAATTATTATTTCCTTATTTAGAGGATAGATAATAACTTGATTTTAAAATCAAAATTTGATTAGGAGGATAATATGGAAGTCAACGATCTAGATTTAATAACATTAATTGGATTGCCTTTTCTGGTGGTTTCAATGTACCTAGACATGTTAGTGGTTTAAAGTTTAAAATTTTATATATAACTTTTGATTAAATTCTTCCAGAATATTATAGTAATTTTAAATTTAAATTCTATTTGACTTATTTTTAAATAAAGTTACCTGAAATAAAATTTGACTACATTCATTTTTTATAATTACTAATTATCCTAATTTTTAATAACCTCTAATTAACAATTATTGGTTTCTATATATCTAATTAGATTCAAGTTATTCAACAATCATTTTAAAAACATTTATTACTTGTTACCATATATGTTTTAAATTACTAAAATAATATATACAGAATTGACTTTTGAACTTCCAGTTTATTTTAGATGATTATGTCCCTCAGATGCTAGCATTGATATATTTTCTAATATCATTTTAATTATTAAAAGTCTGTTTTAAGAATATATTAATATTCTTAAAAACCTCAAAAAATGTGTTTTTAATATTTTTGGTTGATAATAATAACTAAATATGAAGTATATTAAGATCCTTGATTGAGATGAATATAGCTTATAATATTAACCCTGATTTTCGAAAATATAAATCACTCAGTGTACACTTTTGTTTGCCTTACATTGTTTTGACTTAGGTACATCTATCTTGGGTTGTTTCACAGTGAAATAGAAGTTGCAGCACAAACTTTCTATCCGATCTCTTATCATTTTCAAACTTAAATGGATTATTTAACATGAGGTAATAATGTGAATAACACTCTAGGATGCTTGCATCAAGTTAATTGTCTCTTAGGCAACACTTATGATGATAGGAGAACGACAATAATTAGAAATTACACTTTTAGTCATTTTCCATACTTGAGCTCTATTACTGGCTTAAGCCATCTTCATTGTACCATTTCAGGTTGAGCACTGCACACGTATGACACGTGGAACTCAGACGGCTCAGGCCCACCCTCTCAACCTGAGCGGTGTTGTGGCTTCCGGTTTATATCCTGTTGACTAGGTAAGTTCAACGAATTTTTTTGTATTCATGAATGTATAATGGTCTATTAATTCCAAAACAAATACATTAATGCTTGCCATAATCAGGGGACAACAATAGAGAAGACTATGGGATCTACTCCACATTGGGCATGGCAGGTTTTTGGTCCACATGTAGCTCTTAACTTCTCTGTTGCTGCAGAATCATCAGTATTGGTGGAACTCACCCATTAGTTAAAAATATTAGTTTGAGATTTACTACAAATAGATACACACAACCTGAAGTATTTAAATTCATATTTTATGCTCCTTTATACTTTATTTCTTTTCTAAATATTTACTGCTTGAGCAGGCCATAAAAGTAGTAAATTTTGTAAAAATGAAAGAAGAACTTGATTACGAGTTTGGATACTTTGTTATGTATAAAAAATGTAGAATTATATCCAACTATAAATTTATGCTTTTCTAATTCGGTTTGTTTGAAATTACTTTGGTTTGTTTATTGTAAAATGCTTTATAGTGGCAAAAGTGAAACGAACAAAGGCAATGATGTGGAGCAGTGCATGTCATATGTGAGCTTCAAGTCAACTTACCTAATATATAATCGGTGATTAGAAGTAATGCAAGGGTTTATTAGCAAGGAAATAATGCAATGATTGATTAGCACCCTCATTATACTTTCAAAAAAGGTAATTTATAATTGTTTTGTGTTTCTTATCTTCTCTCAATTTGAAATTCGACCTTATTATCTGGGTATCTGTGTGTGGTTTAGGTGTTTCAACTTATGGTTAGTTTTGAGAAAGATGTGGACAAGACAGAGTCAATGTGGGAGATACAATATCGACATGCTGCTGATAATATTTAAGCCATCTACGATTACATGGGTGGATTATTTTTAAGGGTTAGCAGTACAAATTTTTAATTGCACGTATACATCATCACAAGCACTTTGCTTGCTTAGAGAAAATATTATCATGGATTTTGTTATCATAAAATTTGTAGGTACATCAAAATTCTTTTTGTTTGTAGAAGGAAAAGCAACATCTCGGGTATATCTAAGTCTCTTAGTCTATCCATGTGAGTTCATGTTACATATTGTCTATTTTGCGTCTTCAAGACATGTGAATTATTGTTCCACTTAATGACTTTAATTAACAAATCTACAATAATTTGTTTGCAGGAGGTAAAGTTGCCATACAAAACAAGAGAACTTGAATAGCAACAAACCAAGAGGTTAGTTGTGTTTGTATATGTGAGTTTATATAATAAAGAAGAGAACAAATGAATGGTTCCATCAGGTTTGATAATTAACATTGTAATGATAAGTTGTTTGAACTAAAGACATATTCATGATTCTTAATGTTTTATGATAACATATGTTAATATATTTATGTTTGTTTATGTTGTTAAGATCGAACAACATCTTCCAAGTGGTTATGGCTACTTTTTAAGCCATAAAATTTGAGACATAAGTTCGTGTTAGAAAGGTTAACATGATATGAAGTGTCATTATAGGGTAAGCAATAACCGAACCATTAACCGAAACCGAACAAAAACCAACAAAACCAAACCGAAATTAACCGAAAGTCGGTTAACGGATATTTTTTACCATCATTAACCGAACCGAACCGAATCATTTATTTTTTTTATATATTTCTAGCTTTTATACCTCTATTTCATGTTTTATACTTTCATTTCATGTAATAATATCTCAATTTAATTTATTGATGTCTTCATTTCATTTATTTATATCTTCATTTCATTTATTTATACCTCCATTTTATGTATATAAACATCTATTCATGCATTTATACCTCCATTTCATTTATTTATACATCCATTTCATGTATTTATACATCTATTTCATGTATTTATACCTCCATTACATGATTTCTAAACAAAAAATTTAGCCCTTGTTTGAATTGGTTATTAACCAAAAAGTAATCGAACCGAACCGAAAACCGACAAATTAACCAAATTAACCGAACCGATTAACCGATAACTTCGGTTACGGTTACGGATAATGCTAATAACTGAACCGAACCGAACCGTGCATACCCCTAGTCATTATATTCTTTTCCATACTTGGTTCACTAGGATGAAGCTTTTAGCGGTAATGTCATATTTAGCAGTTACATACTACAAATAAAAATTGAAAACTAAAAGTTATTAATAATATACTTTATATATTTCTTATAATTGACCCATCAACATTTCTACTTATTGAAGCAATGTAAACCAAACAACCTGCCATTTTCATTTGGCCCATATTGTTTTATTTACTTTATGAACCTTTTGTATTCCATAAGTATTTCTTTTAAAGAATTTTGATATGTTCATTATAAACATATAATGTCCTTTGTCAATATCTCGAAAACATATTATTTTATTAAATCCGCGAAGTTCTCAGGAATTAGCACTAGTGTACTAATATAATGGTAAATAGAATAAACGACAACAATTACGCTTCTAAAAACACCTTCCCTTATTGGTCTCCTAACCCCCTCCTTCCAAAACCATACCTCTCGGCCCCATTTCTTGACCACGAAAACCACATGCCATCGACCCCCTCTCCAGGCCCGGCTTTGAGGGCTGGGCAGCCCAGGCAAACGCCAAGGCCCAAAAGGTTTATAGGGCCCAGCAAAAATTTAGGGTCAAGATTTTTAAATGAGCATTGTTATCTTAAATGTTTAATAAATGACTTTAGTAACAAAAAATGAAACTAGTTCAATGGTTAAGATACTCAAATTTGAATACCAAGGTCATGAGTTCTAAACCCTACCTTTACATTTTTATTTCCTAAACAATTTTCAGTTAATCCCATGCATTCCTAAACTGCTTTGAACTATCAATTCACTTAATTAATTGACTCTTCGATCTTGTTAACAAGATGATTATATGATTAATTGGTTAATGTTTTGGGTTATAATCTTGAGGTCATGAGTTCAAACCCATGATTAGCATGTCATATTGTGGTTTCTTGATATATATTTGATGAGTTTATATTATACCAATTTTTTGTTTCGTCCGAGGACCAATTTTTTTTTATCATTCTCGGAGACGGTCCTGCCCCTCATGGTAGTCTTCTCTTGGACCACATCACTGTTTGGCTTCAAATTTTAGATTTTGTGGCCGTTGAGAAACCAAAGGTATACATACGAAGGGGAAAAAACGACCGTGAAGGGTTTTTTTTGGTAATTTATAAACTTTCTTGAAAAACACAGAATTCTTTTAACGGTTTAAAGAAAAGTCAACATCTTTGAT
This sequence comes from Helianthus annuus, assembly GCF_002127325.2. Classification (NCBI taxonomy): domain Eukaryota; kingdom Viridiplantae; phylum Streptophyta; class Magnoliopsida; order Asterales; family Asteraceae; genus Helianthus; species Helianthus annuus. The sequence continues at coordinate 124,599,713 of NC_035433.2, read as the reverse complement.
CAATGGAATTTAATGTAAAAAAATCAAATTCCAATCTATCACCAAATCATTAAAACACATTATCTTTTTTTTTTTTAACTGCAAACGACATTTTATTTATCACCAAATTGTATACAATGCTTGGTTAAGCAAGACACTAGACCGATGCATTATACACGATCACCCATATTTTGCCTAACAATGATACATTACTCGACTATATTAAAAGTTATCCAATTTCGCAACTCCAAGTTATTCCGTTTCGCCCTGTGCTTCACCCAAAGGAAAGATGTTGTTTGTATTTCGTTGAATATCTTGTTGATGACGATACGTTTGCCAGAAAAAATAAGTTAATTTCGCGCGTTCCATATCTCCCAACACGAAGTTAGTATTATCAGTTGAATCACCCTTCTCTTATATTTTGACACCATCACCTTTTTGTGAATCTCTAATAATTCTTGCATTGTATCAGCAACCACACTAGGAATACTGCACCAGCTGCATACCATGTTCCTTATTATTGTCGATATGCAACATGTTACAAATAAGTGATCAGAGTCTTCATCTTCAGTTTCGCATAATCCGCATCTTGTAGAGCCATTAAGAACATTCTGTTTTTGCAGATTTTTAAGTGTTGCCAGCCTATTCTGAAAAAAGAAAACACATTATCTATTTTACAACTTTAATCCTATCAAATCATGTAACCAAACAGACATAAAATTATTGGTATTTACACTAGTACTACAGAATCATATATTGCTTTTATATTACTTATTTTTCAACTCAATAACAAAATATCCATCAACTTTTATCTACATTAACACAAAACAAATAACCATAGTAGATAATTAATTCCAAACATTTAACAAGTTAAGAAAGTTCCTATATTTTATAATACTAAAGTAGTAAACAAATAAACTTTAATAAATTTACTTGATTTGTTGTAAAACATACATTATAAACTTGGCCCTTTCACTTTTCCACCAAACTGAATCTTACAAGATGGCCAAATATTTTCTTAACCTTCTTTCCCACTCCTCTTCATTTTATCAAAAACTTTTTCGACAGCCGAAGGAGACACCTTTCTAAAATCTGTAAACCGCAACTCATTGAAGCCCCGAATAAGCCACTTTAGGTTCTACGGTCACATTATCTTTGGCGGTCCCAACGCGACAGTCGTGAACGTTGTTCCACCGCGGGTAAACGTAAAAAAAAGGTCATATGGCCTTGTTAACATGATGGACATTCCATTGACGAAAACACCCGAATCAGGATCAAAGTTATTGGGGAGGGTACAAGGAATTGACGGAAGAGCATGGCACGAGAAACTCGTGCAATTGATGGCAATGAACATTGTGTTTTTCACCAAGAAGTATAACGGGAGTACGTTGACGCTTTTGGGGCGGAACCCGATGTCCGATGAGGTGAGGGAGATGCCAGTGGTAGGAGGGAGTGGGCTTTTTCGGTTTGCTAGAGGGTATCTTCAGGCAAGTACGTATAGTGTTGATTTCCAAACACGGGATAATGTTATTGAGTATATTGTTCATGTTTTTCATTATTGATCTTGTTGTTTATGCTTTTGGTCATTGACAACAAGTTAATAATCATTTCGTTTTTGTTATTTGTGTTTTTTTTTTCTATTTTGGAATGTGGCTGATTTTATAACCTTAAATTAATAAAAGCGTTATATTTTAATAAACCAAAATTCCAGTTATAGATTTTTTTGGTTTTAAATTATCCTTTTAAGTCTTGTACTAATTAGTTTCAGATTAGAGTAATTTGGCAGTATTTGCACATCTTTAATCGGATAATTAAAAAAATCAAGAACAAATTAATAATCATTCCTTTTTTGTTATTTATGTTTTTTTTTTTTTTTTTTTTTTTTTTTTTTTTTTTTTTTTTGGAATGTGACTCCTTCTAGCAAACCTTAAATTATTAAGATCACTCTTATAATTATTATACATATCAATCCATAACACATGATTGTTACAGTGTTCTGTTCTGGGCATTTTTGGTATTTAACTTAGTTTGGTGACTTTGCTTTTGGCTACCAAAGTTTCTTTGTAGTCAAAATGGTTCCAAATATATTTTTTTTGATGTTTTGGTTTTTAGTATATGGTTTTTTACCAAAAGTTTTAAAGTTGTCACTTTTACTTCCGTTTTTAAAAAATTTTATAAAATGTCACTTTAATCATCTCGGATTTCCAATATCGGTATACATTCGAGTTCATCTATGTTTTGCGTCACATGAGTAACCTGGTGTTATGAATTCATTTTTTTGCGCTTTTTCTGGTTTTGGTCGTCTGTGGTTTGCTACCTAACATGGTTTTACACCCACTGTCCGCAATGCGGGGCCTAAATACTAGTTAGTAAACTAAATTCACATTACAGCTTTTATAGGTTTTGTAGTTTTAAATTCCTAATTTTTTTTTTTTAAAATCGTGTACTCGTCACTTTTAGAAAATTTGACAGTGCTTTAAATCTATAATCGGATAATTAAAAATAAATCAAGAATTAAATACGAAAGATTTGTTACAAAAAATGTGCTAGAAATGAGATAAATAAATCATTCCTATATTATGGATAAAAGATACAATGAATCATTGCAACTAACTGTTTGTCTCGCTCGGAAAATCTTTAGTACAACTTTCCATGCAATTTGTCTAGCTTGATCCTCGCCATGGTTATATGGCTATGGGACCCCACCAGGGACGATGCTTTCTTGGAACCTTTCAGGGCAGGGGGCTTTACCTCTGAACTACCGAGTTAATATGATAATTCAAAAGAAATCAAGAACAAATTAACACACTCTTTTTTTTGTTATTTACTAGTTGGATTTCCTCGCGTTTCGCTAACGGTCTTTGGTCATCGTCAATACGATTCACTATAGGGCCAGTTCGATACTGGCATTCGACATAGCAATCAACACATATTTTACGTCGACTAAACACCAAAAAAACAAATACACGTACCTGTACCAGTACCGGTACCGGTGGTATTCGGTTGGTATTGGTTCGCTACGGTACCGGTATCATATAGACACTCGATACTGCTTACAATACCAAAAATAGTTTTTTATGAATCTAACTCTATATTCAACGAATTTTATACCGCCATGTCGAGACAACTATAAAAGAGAATATATCAGTACTGATGTTGTTTGGTCGATATATGTTTGGCTTGTGATGATAAAAACAATCAAGAATATATGACCCGTTGGAATATAATTGAATCGTACATAACCATAAGCATATGATAACGATATATTCGAAATTTTATAAAACGTTAATAAAAAACGATACCGATGTTATACAGTACTGATACCGAGGTTGTTCAGACAACATTGATAATATTAAAAAGGGAAATCATTAAAAGGTAAAGTTAAAGATACTTATTCGGACACTATTTTAGTTAGTGTTTTTAATGGGCACTAAGTCACCCATTAGAAGTCCAAAATAAGGAGTATAAAACTAAGATAACTTACACCTTAATATATAACATTCAATCATGGTTCCATTTGATGTTATAGTTCGGTTTTGGTAGTATTATATAGGTATATTAGTATATATATTATAGTCATGTATTAGATGTAGGGTAATCCACTAACCTCATGATGTTCATCATTGCACAAAATCACCACAAGGATGATTCGGATGGTCATGAAATACAAGGATGAATAACATAAATAAATCATCTAAATCACTAAGTAACCAAGTGAATACAACTAGACGAGTGCATTCCAAACAATTGGAGACTTGGTATACTTTGTTCACTCTGTTACTTGGAAGTTACTTAGTGACTTAGAGTGCATATAATGGAGGCTTTTGAACCTCAATATTACTGGAACAAAACCTTAACACAAGCCATTCAACATTGAAGTTTGTTGATGGCTTGGTTTGGTTTGCAATTGTTCTAAGAAACCAAGTATAATGAACAAGTTTTGAAATAATTCAAGAAAAATCCCAACTTTGGACCTCAAAATAGTGATGCACCATCTTTGTTTACCTTAGTAAACATGTGGTAACACTCCTAGAGATTATCCAATAACGGAGAAAGCAAGAAAATAAGAAGAAATTGTAAGAAAATGGTCCAAAACTCACTGTTTGAACTTGGAGTTTTCTGCCCTAACTTGAGAAATGTGGAGATTTAAGAGTGTTAGAGAGAGTGTTTGGAGTGTGGAAAGTGTTTAGGAGGTGGTAAGGGGTTGCATTTATAGTTGGGACTAGGGTTTGGGTGTTAAATGAGGTGGTTGGGGGTTGAAAGGAAGGAAATGGAGCCAAAATTCGCGAAATCCAAACAATCTGCCAGACCAGGTCCTTGCGGACCATAAGAGGTTTGGTCTTGTGGTTCGTAAGACCTTTCAAAATTACCAAAATTCCATTTTGGCCCTTGTGGTTAGGTTTGGTTGTTATATGGGGCCATAAACGCATAGTTAAGCACGTTTTGGACATTTCAAGGTGTAATTACGCATGTGTACTGTATGGACATGTATGAATATCATTCCAAGAAAATATAATCTCGATTCATGTCTCGGTTTTTAATTAAAATGCATATCTCATGATTGTTTGCGTATTGTGCATGCATGATTAAACAAGTATTATATAAAATGCGGTTTCCGTTATGATCAAAGTCTCAGAATTACAGTAAAACAGAAAGAATTACAAAAAATACGGAATGTTACACACCCCACCCTAAACTCGGGTGATTATGCACAATTTTGTTCCATTTAATAGTGAAAGGAAACATAAACTTTTATTAAAACTAGTAACATTCTTGATTACATCAAGTTACTATGATACTTAAGAACTTCTCGGTCTATGATGGTACTTATTACTAAGTAGCTCTAACAGTTTCATCAGGGTTTACCTTTGAAATGTATACTCAGAACGATCTCCATTATGGCTGGTGGGCGCATGAAATATGACTCACTAGCTACATTGACAGTTTATGTGTACATAATATGGAGTGTGATATCGGGCCATAGGCGTACCGTCTTCCATGGTGTTACCATAACCACTAGGCCAAGGACATGTATCCCCTCCGAAAACCAGTGAATAGGTATTAGTGTATTGTTAGGCCATAGGTACACAACCTCCCCCAAATTTTGTAACACACCCTGTAACACCCAGTGTTTTCGAATGTCAAAGTCAAAGTCAAAGTCCAAGTCAACTTTGACTTCTTTGACTATTAATGTTTCTTTTGCTTTTGTATTATGTGGAGTAAGTGTTGTCTAAATGAAATGATCGAATGTTTAACCAAAGCGACCGATTTACGACTGTGAATAGTAGGAAGTAACAATGCGGTAAAGTTAACTAATCAATAATCAAACCGATCTAAGTATCATCGAACTCGAAGCTCGAATTACGCGAATTTTGGTATGGTTATACGTGTGTGTGTGCCTTATGTGTTACCTGTGCGTGTTTACTTTATGATTTGTGTGGTGATCAATCGAAACTCGAAAAGCAATCAAACTCAATCGAAACCGACATCGAAACGCGAATTACAGATGATTGTATGTTAGATATAGTATTGGGACTGAAAGTAATTTGACTAGGAACTCTATCGTATTCGTATCATTGTCCATCGAAATCGAAATATCGAAAACCGTCGCGAAACACTCGAAAAGGGTTGCTGATCGAACAGGAAGCACCCTGATCGAACAGGCCAGCCGATCGAACAGGTTGTTCGATCGAGCAGGCCATTCGATCGGAGGTCCTGGCCGATCGGTTGACACTTTCATCTTTTGGAGCCTATAAATAGCCCTGTCATTGTCACTCTTTCTACTTTTGGAAAGCTCTGACTGAACCAGCCCTTGTTCTTCACCTTTTCTCAGATTTCTCTCAACTCCGGTAAGTTTTCACTCTAATTCTTGTACGTTTTTTTTATCATTACACGATTCTACACCTTTCTATCTTTCAAAACTTGAATTCTAACCGTGAAATCACTAAGATCTAAGTGTTCTTGGATGATGTCATCATGGTGTTCTTGAAGAACATCATACCTTGGCCTCATTCAACCATGAATAGCTTATATCTAACCGATTTCCACATAAACAAACTAAGATTTGCAAGAATCTTAACATTTTCGGGTTAAACATCAAACTACCGTTCCGAACAATTCATCGGCCGGACTTGGGTGATTCCTGTCCGAACCGGTAAACAAGTAAGAACCCACGTTCCATGGTTTAACTCGCTGTCAAAATACCTTGAAATCGTATCAAAACAATCAAAACAGCCAAGTGGTAGACGAAAGGCCGACCAGGTCAGAATTGCTGGCCGTACGGCTAGGCTGTCCGAACGAACAACCCAGCCGATCGGACGAACCAGCCGATCGACCGGGCCAGCCGATCGGCTAGCACATGGTCCCATACTTTCAAACTTCATGAAGTATGCTATTGACGAGGTGATGTTCGATCGAATATGCTACTCGATTGGTAAACATTACTCTTCGGATCATGAGATACTATGCTTCAACACTCAATCGATTTTACAACTCGTTCGTAGTATGGAGTGCCACCCGATCGAGCATGCTGTTCGATCGAGTGACATCCTGCTGAGGATCACTTCTGAAGTTCCTAACCGATCGGTTAAGCCGGCCGATCGAACAGACCGTTCGATCGATCGACCTGAAAGGTAAGAACGCTTCAGTGTTCTCAAATGCTACAACAAAAACTTCAAAAGTTAAAACCATCATACACAAACACATCCTTCTCAGAGGAAGAAACAATCCACTCGAATGGTCCAGCCGATCGAGCCTACCAGCCGATCGAACAGGACTGTTCAAATGGACTTTCAAACCGAACGAACAGCCCGTTCGATCGAACCTGCTGTTCGATTGACCAGGCTATTCGATCCATTTACACTTGTTTGCATTTTCCGCGTTACTTATCGTTATGCTATCGAACTATTCAGGCTAACCCTACTCTCAGCGCTCCCTTCAATCCATAATCAATCACTGTTAGTATACTCGAATCCCTTTTTGCTTTAGCACTTTTGGGTGTTACATACGTTACTTATCAAAATCACAATCGAACACACTATTCAAACTATTTGAACGCTAACTGATTGCATGTATTACGTGACTAAATGAATGCTTGTTGTTATGTTTACACGTGGAATGCTGTCTACCTGCCTTAACAACATAGTACTATAGTTTGGACTCAGCACCCGTTCTCACGGGGGTTGTTAAGGACAATTACTTGCATGGATTACGGTGGTAATCATGTATTGCGAACTGTCTCGGACAGTCAACCCGCAGTCGTTGGTATCGATAGATCCATGTCGATAATTAACATGCATCATTTCTCCCTGTGTACGTGCTGGTTATGCGTAAACTATTCAAACTCTATATGCTATCATTAAACTTGTATGCTCACCTTTACATTCTATGTATTGACTTTATTTTAACGTATGTGACAGGTGTTTAATATATTTGCTTGCTAGGGAAGTGAAGCTAGAATAAAGCTTTAGAGGCCCCCAACAAATAGTTGTCTGTCAGGAACAAGCAACTAGGGCATAGTTGTCTGTAGATCTTGTCAGGCTGGGTCTTAGAAGCATTGAACAATAATTATTTATGTTAAATCTGAGTTGTCGGAACAGAATTACTTGTTTGGATGTTATCTGTAATAATGTATTTGTTTATTCGGGATACGGTATGGGACGTATCTATAACTGGATTTTATGAATAGTTGTTGTGGAAACTTCTGAACAATTTGTTTCGCTCAGTGCCATGCCCCGATAATTCCGCCATCGGTTGGGGTGTGACAGATTGGTATCAGAGCACTAACTATAGGGAATTAGGCTAGACACGACCTAGTCCGGGTCGCTGTCTTAGAGACCTAGACTATAGTTAGGAACCAACAGACCAAGCCTATATGCCTCATATTTCTTGCTTTGCACTACACAGCTATCACCTCACCATCTGACGCCGAACGAGTAATTTGGTCAAGATTAGGTGTGAAAGCCTCAAAACTCTCGACTAAATTATTTGTTCCGGCTGCAATTTATTCAAAAATGAGGAGATTATTCATCGGGAATAGGTGTGGAAACCACAAACTCTCGACCGAAATTATCTGCTCAACTTCCTCAAATTTTCTAAAACAAGGAAGAAATTGCTAAGCCAGGGGTGAAACCCGAACCTTGGCAACTTATTCCAACTTTTACTCATCTCACAAAAGCCTCGATGGACTCCAACGACACAAGTATGACCTAGGGAATACGCGCGGAATGCCCAAGAATCGAGGCAGAAACGCGATCCCGAAAGTTGGAAAGTGATGACGGGTCTACTGCGAATAGTCGAATCACTTTGGGTAGTCGATGTCTAGTAGCCGCAGACAATCCCATTTCCGGATTTTGTGTTATGAGTTGGCAGATGCAACTCTGATGATTCGTCGATTTTATGTGTTTCAAGTGTGTTTGCCTGTTTAAATGTTTAATTTTGATGATCGCTCGATTTTTGCTATCACTCCGATTAACACACACGACTCGTATCGCTATCCTATCTCAAAACGGTAACAAGTTGCTATAGTTCTAGACGATACTATGCTACGAAATACAGTTATACTATACTATTCGACACGCTATACGACTATACGATGCTACTCGATATACTATACGCGACCAATATATACGAACGACACGCGAGCTTTGAATGATAGGTTTCTGTATTCTGACTCCCTCTGCGACTAAATAGGAATGCGTTCCGTGTTTATATGTTTCCGTGCTCTACGTGCTTGTGTGTTTCCGTGATCTATGTGCTCTACGTGCTTCTGTGCTCTATGATTACGTGTATCTGTGGTTATGTGCCTATGTGTTTATGCGATATGTGTTTCGACGTGTTCTTAAGCTTTAGTAGTCTAGACGTGTGAGGTGAGATTAATGATTTCGTTGCGTTGAGTCCTGTGACGATGTCTATTGCAGACCATGTCGTCGTCTGGATCCCGACACCACCTGACTCGTCAAGAGAAGAGAGACAAGCGTCTCGCCGCCATCATCGCCAAAAGTGTAGCAAAGGCTGTGAGCAACGTTTATGAGAACGCCAACAAGTCGTCTGAAGAATCGCGAACAGACGCTCCCAAAGATGCAAACAAGGCTGCTTTCAGTTTCAAGCAGTTCAAAGCATGCGGACCCAAAGAGTTCACCGGAGAAGATGGCCCTACCGCCATGTTTCACTGGTTCGACTCAGTCGAAGTCACTATGCGACAAAGCGGATGTCCTGAAAATCTCCGCACTCTCAATGCTACAGGCGTCTTCCAGTCCCGTGCTCTAGACTGGTGGACAGCCGAAAGGAACAAGCGCGGAAATGATGCAGCTTACGAGTTAACATGGGAGGAGTTGAAGGCAATTATGATCGACGAATTCTGCCCTCCTCATGAACGCCAAAAGCTGGAGGACGAGTTTTGGACCATCAAGCAGAAGGATGGAGACAACGCTGCTCTCACTGCTCGCTTCAAGCAGCTTAGCATCATATGTCCCGATCAGGTCAAGACCCCCGACCAAACCATCAAGAAGTACATTCGAGCTCTGCCCGATTGTGTAGCCGACTTTGTTCACGCCGCCAAGCCAGCAACGATTGAAGAGACTTACCTACTCGCCGCTGAGATCAATGACAAGCGAGTGAAGTCTGGCTTTTGGGATAAGCAAAACAAGTCTCTGCACCAAGCCACCGCAACAGCATCCACCGACACCGCCATTGCTCAATCCTCCAAGTCATCAAGAAGAAAGAAGAAGCACAACAACAACAGCTCCAGCAGCAAGAGCTGTGTTGCCGCAACAACTGCCGCTCCTCTACAAGCTGTACCAGCTCAGCAGCAACAGCACCACCGCTCAGCTCCAGTGATCAATGCACCGCCAGCGAAGCGTGCATACACAGGCCCTCACCCGCTCTGCCCGACATGCTCGTATCATCATCCAGTGGGTCTAGCCTGTCGTTTTTGCGCTCACTACAACCTTTACGGTCATTTCACTGCGAACTGTCGTTTTGGTCCCCGTCAAGCCCTAGTGCAAGCTACTGTCAACCAAGCTCTACTCCCTGCCCCTCAAGGCCAACAAGCAGCTCAAGCACCTGCAGTCAATGCTCGAGTCTGCTTTGCATGCGGTGATCCTAACCACTTTGCAAACCGGTGCCCGAACAGGGTGGTTAAGCAAGAGCCCCAGCAGCCCCAGCAGCAACAACAGCAGCCTCAGCAACAGCAGCAAGGAGCCCATGCTCGAACCTTCAACATCAATGCCCGTCAGGCTCAGGCGGATGACAACGTGGTTAATGGTACGTTCCTTGTGAATGGTATTTATGCATCGTGTTTGTTTGATACTGGAGCTGATAACTGCTTTGTGTCGTTTGAATTCGAGAAGCTCCTTAGTCATAAGCGCTCTTATCTTTCCTCGTCATTCGAAGTCGAAGTCGCTACTGGAAGAACTGTCGCCGTTAACTCTGTTCTCCGTGATTGTACTCTGGAGCTCAACAATCACATCTTTCCAATCGACCTTATTCCGATGCAACTCGGAAGTTTCGACGTCATAGTAGGCATGGACTTTCTTCGCGAAAACCATGCTGAAGTTGTGTGCTTTGAAAAGATGATTCAATTCTCGCTCGCGAATGGTGATTTGTTATGTGTGTACGGTGAAACTGCGTCGAAAGGTCTCAAGCTCATGTCATGCGTCCAAGCCCGCAAGTATCTCCGCAAGGAATACCGAGCCTTCTTGGCCAACATTGTAGTAGCGGAGAAGGAAAAGAAAAAGAAGGTTGAAGTCAAAGACGTTCCAGTGGTTCGTGAATTTCCTCAGGTGTTCCCTGATGATCTTCCTGGACTACCGCCAAGTCATGATATCGACTTTCGTATTGACCTTATTCCTGGAGCTAACCCCATTGCCAAAGCTCCGTATCGACTCGCTCCATCCGAAATGCAGGAACTCTCGAAACAACTCCAGGGATTGCTTGAAAAAGGCTTTATTCGCCCGAGCACCTCTCCGTGGGGCGCGCCAGTCCTTTTCGTCAAAAAGAAGGATGGATCATTCCGGATGTGCATCGACTATCGGGAGTTGAATAAGCTAACCATTAAGAACCGATACCCTTTGCCTCGAATCGACGACCTATTTGATCAGCTGCAAGGTGCCCAATGTTTCTCGAAGATCGATCTGCGTTCAGGCTACCATCAATTGCGGATTCAAGAGGAAGACATCCCCAAAACCGCTTTTCGCACCCGATATGGCCATTATGAATTCGTTGTTATGCCTTTTGGTCTAACTAACGCACCCGCGGTCTTTATGGATCTGATGAATCGCGTGTGTAAGCCCTTCTTAGACCGTTTCGTCATCGTGTTCATGGACGATGTCTTGATCTATTCCAAATCGAAGACCAAACACGCGCAACATCTACCTTTGTTCTCGAGCTACTTCAGGGGAACCAACTCTATGCCAAGTTCTCCAAGTGCGAATTCTGGTTAGAGGAGGTTCAGTTTCTGGGTCACATCGTGAATAGTCAGGTAATACACGTCGATCCCGCGAAGATTGAAGCCGTCAAAAGTTGGATTACGCCTAAGAACCCGTCTGAAGTTCGTTCTTTTCTCGGACTAGCGGGCTATTATCGACGATTTATAGAAGGATTCTCCAAGATCGCTGTGCCACTTACCGCTCTTACTCATAAAGACAAGCCTTTTGTGTGGGGAACCGCACAAGAGTCTGCCTTTCAAACCCTCAAGCACATGCTGTGCAACGCTCCAATTCTCACGCTGCCTGACGGAAACGACGATTTCATTGTTTACGGTGATGCTTCCAACCTTGGTCTTGGTTGTGTTCTCATGCAGCGAGACAAGGTTATAGCTTACGCATCTCGTCAGCTCAAGATCCACGAGAAGAACTATACAACCCATGACCTCGAGCTAGGCGCGGTTGTCTTTGCGTTGAAGATTTAGAGACACTACCTGTATGGCATTAAGTGTACAATCTACACTGATCACAGGAGTTTACAACACATCTTCAATCAGAGGGAACTTAATATGCGTCAACGCCTATGGGTAGAACTCCTCAACAATTACGACTGTGAGATTCTTATCACCCAGGCAAGGCGAATGTGGTTGCCGACGCGCTCAGCAGAAAGAGTTACGTGCTCAGTATCCGAAACGTTCAAGCCCAGCATAATCTCGAAGCTCTCATCCGCGAAGCCCAGCATGCGTGTTTTAATGAACGCACCTTGAAGAAAGAAAGGATCTACCACGATGGAGCTCAGCTTGTAAGCAAGGCAGATGGGATATTCTATTACCTGGATCGAATCTAGATTCCTAGACGAACTGATCTGCGAAAGATTATCATGAACGAAGCCCGCAAATCCCGATATTCTATTCATCCCGGTGCTAATAAGATGTACCAGGACCTGCGCTATAAGTACTGGTGGCCGGGCATGAAACGGGATATCGCTCTTTACGTTGGAAGTTGCTTAACCTGTGCAAGAGTCAAGGCTGAACATCAAAGACCTTCTGGCTTACTCGAACAACCGTCGATACCTATATGGAAGTGGGAGAGTATAGCTATGGATTTCATAACGAAACTGCCGCCCCCGCCATCAGGTCACGACAGTATTTGGGTTATAGTTGATCGTCTAACCAAATCAGCCCACTTCTTGCCAATACGAGAAGACTACAAGGTTGAACGACTAGCCCAAATCTACACCGACGAGATCATTTGCAATCATGGTACGCCTCGCGACATCATCTCTAATCGTAATGCTCGGTTTACTTCTCGATTGTGGGAAACTTTTCAAGCGGCTCTTGGTATGTCGCTTAATCTGAGTACTGCATTCCATCCACAAACCGACGGACAGACTGAAAGAACGATCCGTACTCTTGAAGACATGCTCCGGGCGTGTGTCATAGATTTTGGTGGTAGTTGGAACAAACACCTGCCACTAGTCGAATTCTCGTATAATAACAGCTATCATGCCAGCATCCAAATGGCACCCTTCGAGGCCTTATATGGAAGGAGATGTCGTTCGCCTATTGTGTGGCACGAGATCGGTCATTCGCAATTAACCGGTCCCGAGATACTACAAGAAACGACTGACAAAATCCTCCAGATTAGAGACAACTTGGTAAAAGCTCGAAGTAGGCAGAAAAGTTACGCCGATAGAAGACGCAAGCCCCTTGAATTTGACGTTGGCGACTACGTACTCCTAAAGGTATCCCCTTGGAAGGGTGTAGTCAGATTCGGCAAGAAAGGGAAACTAGCGCCTCGATATGTTGGACCTCTTAAGATTCTGGAAAGAATCGGAAAAGTCTCCTACAGACTCGAACTACCAGAAGAACTCAGTAACGTCCACCCGACTTTCCATGTGTCTAACCTCCGAAAATGCCTTGCTGATCATGATCTAATTGTACCACTCGACGATCTTCAGGTCAACGAAACCTTACACTTCGTGGAAAAGCCTGTCGAAATCATGGATCGCCAAACCAAGCAACTTAGGCGCTCACGCATCCCTATCGTGAAAGTCCGATGGGAAGGCAAGCGAGGCGCGGAGTTCACTTGGGAACTCGAAAGCGACATGAAGGCCAAGTACCCGCAGTTGTTTAAATAGATCTGAAGCATCAAATTGGTAAATCACGGTGATGCACAGCTCTCAGCCTAATTTCGGGACGAAATTCCCTAAACAAGGGGAGGCTGTAACACCCCGTGTTTTCGAATGTCAAAGTCAAAGTCAAATTCCAAGTCAACTTTGACTTCTTTGACTATTAATGTTTCTTTTGCTTCTGGACTATGTGGAGTAAGTGTTGTCTAAATGAAATGATCGAATGTTTAACCAAAGCGACCGATTTACGACTGTGAATAGTAGGAAGTAATAATGCGATAAAGTTAACTAATCAGTAATCAAACTGATCTAACTATCATCGAACTCGAAGCTCGAATTACGCGAATTTTGGTATGGTTATACGTGTGTATGTGCCTTATGTGTTACCTGTGCGTGTTTACTTTATGATTTGTGTGGTGATCAATCGAAACTCGAATCGAAACTCGAAAAGCAATCAAACTCAATCGAAACCGACATCGAAACCGACATCGAAACGCGAATTACAGATGATTGTATGTTAGATATAGTATTGGGACTGAAAGTAATTTGACTAGGAACTCTATCGTATTCGTATCATTGTCCATCGAAATCGAAATATCGAAAACCGTCGCGAAACACTCGAAAAGGGTTGTTGATCGAAGAGGAAGCACCCTGATCGAACAGGCCAGCCGATCGAACAGGTTGTTCGATCGAGCAGGCCATTCGATCGGAGGTCCTGGCCGATCGGTTGACACTTTCCTCTTTTGGAGCCTATAAATAGCCCTGTCATTGTCACTCTTTCTACTTTTGGAAAGCTCTGACCGAACCAGCCTTTGTTCTTCACCTTTTCTCAGATTTCTCTCAACTCCGGTAAGTTTTCACTCTAATTCTTGTACGTTTTTTTTTATCATTACACGATTCTACACCTTTCTATCTTTCAAAACATGAATTCATCATCATCATCATCATCATCATACTCAGTAAATCCCACAAATAGCAAAGCTAGGGTAGGGTCTGGGGAGGGTAGATGTAGACAGCCTTACCTCTACCCCGTAGGAATAGAGAGGCTGCTTCCAGTGAGACCCCCGGCTCGATTGTAGTTTTGTATCAAGCCTTGGACCTAAGACACATAACACTCAAAACAATCGGGACAGAGACTGATTGGTGCATGTACCCCCGTGTCTTTCAGCTATCAACGTCACCACATGATGCATGATTAACCATCTGCCGTTTTTAACGTTATTTTCACGAAATTAGTAAGATAACGTTAAAGTTAGTACCATTTCACTTTTGCCCCCCGAGCGCTCACACATATATACATTATATGTGCATACCGCAAGCGGGGCATCTTTCAAAACTTGAATTCTAACCGTGAAATCACCAAGATCTAAGTGTTCTTGGATGATGTCATCATGGTGTTCTTGAATAACATCATACCTTGGCCTCATTCAACCATGAATAGCTTATATCTAACCGGTTTCCACATAAACAAACTAAGATTTGCAAGAATCTTAACATTTTCGGGTTAAACATCAAACTACCGTTCCGAACAATTCACCGGCCGGACTTGGGTGATTCCTGTCCGAACCGGTAAAGCAAGTAAGAACCCACGTTCCATGGTTTAACTCGCTGTCAAAATACCTTGAAATCGTATCAAAACAATCAAAACATCCAAGTGGTAGATGAAAGGCCGACCATGTCAGAATTGCTGCCGAACGGCTAGGCTGTCCGAACGAACAGCCCAGCCGATCAGACATACCAGCCGATCGACCGGGCCAGCCGATCGGCTAGCACATGGTCCCACACTTTCAAACTTCATGAAGTATGCTATTGACGAGGTGATATTCGATCGAATATGCTACTCGATTGGTAAACATTACTCTTCGGATCATGAGATACTATGCTTCAACACTCAATCGATTTTACAACTCGTTCGTAGTATGGAGTGCCACCCGATCGAGCATGCTGTTCGATCAAGTGACATCCTGCTGAGGATCACTTCTGAAGTTCCTAACCGATCGGTTAAGCCGGCCGATCGAACAGACCGTTCGATCGATCGACCTGAAAGGTAAGAACGCTTCAGTGTTCTCAAATGCTACAACAAAAACTTCAAAAGTTAAAACCATCATACACAAACACATCATTCTCAGAGGAAGAAACAATCCACTCGAATGGTCCAGCCGATCGAGCCTACCGGCCGATCGAACAGGACTGTTCAAATGGACTTTCAAACCGAACGAACAGCCCGTTCGATCGAACCTGCTGTTCGATTGACCAGGCTATTCGATCCATTTACACTTGTTTTCATTTTCCGCGTTACTTATCGTTATGCTATCGAACTATTCAGGCTAACCCTACTCTCAGCGCTCCCTTCAATCCATAATCAATCACTGTGAGTAAACTCGAATCCCTTTTTGCTTTAGCACTTTTGGGTGTTACATATGTTACTTATCAATATCACAATCGAACACACTATTCAAACTATTTGAACGCTAACCGATTGCATATATTACGTGACTAAATGAATGCTTGTTGTTATGTTTACACGTGGAATGCTGTCTACCTGCCTTAACAACATAGTACTATAGTTTGGACTCAGCACCCGTTCTCACGGGGGTTGTTAAGGACAATTACTTGCATGGATTACGGTGGTAATCATGTATTGTGAACTGTCTCGGACAGTCAACCCGCAGTCGTTGGTATCGATAGATCCATGTCGATAATTAACATGCATCATTTCTCCCTGTGTACGTGCTGGTTATGCGTAAACTATTCGAACTTTATATGCTATCATTAAACTTGTATGCTCACCTTTACATTTTATGTATTGACTTTATTTTAACGTATGTGACAGGTGTTTAATATATTTGCTTGCTAGGGAAGTGAAGCTAGAATAAAGCTTTAGAGGCCCCCAACAAATAGTTGTGTGTCAGGAACAAGCAACTAGGGCATAGTTGTCTGTAGATCTTGTCAGGCTGGGTCTTAGAAGCATTGAACAATAATTATTTATGTTAAATCTGAGTTGTCGGAACAGAATTACTTGTTTGGATGTTATCTGTAATAATGTATTTGTTTATTCGGGATACGGTATGGGACGTATCTATAACTGGATTTTATGAATAGTTGTTGTGGAAACTTCTGAACAATCTGTTTCGCTCAGTGCCATGCCCCGATAATTCCGCCATCGGTTGGGGTGTGACACACCCCATTAAGCATACATGGATCATGTATACCCCTATCAACTCGTGTATATTGCAGCATTCTCATTATTACCAGTGTGGACATTACGAGCATCTTATCATAGTTTTGAAAGTAATCATGACTCATTGGTATAATAGGTAACAATATGGATGGTACAGTCGTTGGTCTTGTTCAATTTAGGGTAACCTCAGGTTAAGCGAGGTTGTACTTAACTAGTTATTACCGTGGCCGGTATTGAATATTGCTATCTTGTTTAAGCATGCGTGATCAATTTATGCCTGACTAAGGTTAGGCTGTCCAATACTTACCATGGTTAAGACCTTGAAACTTAATTAAAAAATTACACAACATAAATGAGATTATATGTGAAAACTATCTACGACACGTTGTTGCCGAGCTTTCTTATTAACCACACTAAAGATTAGTAACTGACAGCACCCAAGAGGGGTATCATAAGCTCGAGATTCTTTTAGATAAAGTGTTCCCAAAGAACTAAAAATGTACACAAATGATTCCATTGAACCTCTTATTTATAAACCTTCGGATTGGCCGCCACACACAGTTATGATGTTGGTGACGGTTTGCTACCCTATCTTGGGGAACAATAAAAACTGCTTCACCGTATCGGACCCTTACGGAATCAGTAACGATCCACCACTCACAATGAGTCACCTCACACATGCTAGGATATCAAATTGTGGCTACCGCCTCTCGAAATTACGACACCGACCATTACCTTTCCGGTAGTGGTCCAATACGAGCCACTAAAATTAAATCCTTAGTTTTTAACCTAGACCTTAAATTTATAACTCATGTAACCATTATCCTGATTACGTGCCTTATAATTTAAAATGTTACAACTTACAGATACTCAAACCACCTACCTCCACGTATTTTTCTCCTATCACTAAGGTGTTGTTTGTTTTTTAAAGGTAAAATGTCTGCAGTCTGCGGACCACATCTGCAGACATCTGTAGAAGAAGATGTGGACCAAACCTTTCCAGTCTGCAAGAAGAAGGTTGTTTGTTTTTTAACGTATGTAGACTTCTAAAATAAACTGGTACTGGTGTACGGACGATGGTGGTGGGTAGTGGTGGTGGTGGTGGACGGTGGTGGTGGGTGGTGGTGGTGGTGGTGGTGATAGACGGTGGTGGGTGGTGGATGGTGGTTGTGGTGGTTGGTGGAAGATGGTGGTGGTCGTGTTTAACCCTTTGCAGACCTTAGAAGATCATAGAAGTGGTTGGGCCAAGTCTGCACCAAGAAGAGCTCGCGCAGACAATTTTTAGTGAAACATCTAGGAAAAACAAACAGTCTGCAGATGGCAATGTCTGCGCGTAGTCTGCGCGGCGCAGACAGAAGAGCCTGCATAGATCTTTTAAAGAAAAACAAACACCACCTAAATCAACAAAGCATTCAAGCAAATACAATCACATGTTAAGAATACCTTTTCATTTCTAAAAATATTCTCTATGCAAATTTTAATGTTATACATAAACCTACGATAGTGTTTGGTATGTAGGAATGAGAGACGACATGACAACAAACTTCGAAACTTTCTGTGAAAAAGGCATCCTCGTGTCACGCGAGGAGGATATGGCTTCATGGCTGCGTCACACGAGCACCCCATAAGGGTTTGCAGGTTCAAAGGCTCCTCTCGTCACGTAAGGACCTTTACATTCATGGTCGCGCGGCACGACGTGCTTCTAACTCAAACCAGGTCAAATTGGCAGTCCACGCATCATGCGGTGATGTTTGTTTTCATGCTCGTCCGACGCGACAACCCCATTTAACGCTGATATCAATTAGTTTTCCCCAAATCGCTGCAAACTTTTTCAAGACCTACCATACTTTCTTCTCCGGCGATTAACACCATTTTACCACCAATCCTCCGTCAAAGCACCTCCATCCACCTCCCACAACCCTCTTACATCACCTATTTCATACCCCATTCAAAACCCACCATAAATTTTCCATCTTTCACCGAAAAACAAGCTTTTAAAAGGGATTTTGGGTTAAAAATCAAAAGTTTATTTCTCCTTGTTCTTCAATCGACGCTCAGGTATGATCTTCTCTACATTTTTGTGTTTTGTAGATTGTGTCTAGTTGTTTTTTGTTCGTAGTAGGTCTCGTTTGGTTGTTTATGTGTCTAGGTCTTGTTCAAGTCATAGTACCAGGAGACCTTAGTTGTTTTGAGGTTGTTCAAGGTTGTGGTTGGGTTGGTTTGGGTTATGTTTCAGTTTGGCTGCGTATCGGTTGGTTTGGGAGGCGATGGTTATATTTTGTGGATTGGTGTAACACCTCGCTTTTGAAACCTTCCTTATTTAGAAAGATTATTTATATCCCTATTTTTGGAAACTTATATCCGTATCGTATTCGTATTTCACTTCCAGCTTCGTAATTCGAAACGTTGATCATAATAAAGCTTGAGCATTTTATACGGACTATACCTTGATTATTCGTACTTGTTTTACATTCGACTTATTCACATACTTGATACTTGCTCATCATTCTCGTAAACACATACTTATTTCACGAACAAATACGCGTTTTAGGACTCTTTATGCATTCAAATACTTATTTATACCTTCACTTTACTTGAGTTACACTTATATACATGATTTATACTTAATTTTATGTAAATAATACAAGCTATAGCATAAAATAACCAACAATACAAGTGCAAGGACTAAAAATGAAAAATTTCATCTCCCCAACCACTTTTTTAATGTCCTAACCTTCAACCAACTCATTTAATACCCATCCTAACTCCCAACCACCTTCATTTAAACCCCAACTAGTTAACCCTCGTATAAATACCAACTCTAGCACCTTCCAAACACTTGCACCAACTCCAAATTACTTCAAAACTCTCTCAAATATCCAAGATTTTCAACTTTCGGCAAAAAGTTCAAGAACCAAAATTGGTAACTTCGGTGTTCCAACAACTCAAGACTCGTCAAACTCCATAAGTGGAAATTTCTTCGCAAATCGTGAGTATACTCGACGCCTTTTTACCGTTTTTTACACTTTTTGGGTGCAACATGTTTACATATACAAAAACACACTCAACATACATACTTTTATGCAATCATACATACAAACAATCCAATACATACTCACTAATATGTTATGCTTTATTCGTATTTTCTGGGTTTGTTCATTTTGTGATAAACTTGTCATTAACTTCGTACGAGCCTACCCTTAACATGTATAGAGTTATAGGAGTAACGCACCGCCTGTGAACGTTGGGTTATGTTAAGGCATTCATTCATACTTGCGTTAAACTTTGGTTTGACTTGTTTGTTCACATGCCGGTTTATACGTTAATCTTGATAACTAGGTTTGCCATGTGGATTGTTCATTTTATACTTATATGCTAGTACACCAAACTTGTATACTCGCCAATACTTTTGTATTGAACTATACTTTAAAACATGTTGCAGGTTTATGATGATGTTGATGATGCACGGAACTTAGTAGATGCCTAGAAACGCATTTTAAACTTTAAGTACTTGTTGTAATGTAATTCATTTGTTTCAACTTGTTGTATTCTATTTCAAACAATGTATTTGCTTCTTTTAGCAATGAAATGAAATTTATAGTTAAATACTTGTCACATTAGTGTTATGAAGTCACTTGCAATCTCGTTTTCATCTCACTCCGATGTTTCCTGTGACAACCCTCAAAATTTCATGTATCCGTACGATTTATTAATGTCAATTAAAGTGCTTGATGACTGTGCTGAATTACTTAACTGCTTTCTGAGTACTGTGTCATACTTACATGTGCTTGTTAACATGCTAGTCTTGCGCAGAAAATTTACTAAATAGTCCTGTATGCTTTCCCGAGTGTTGGGAATTAAAAGTGTCATTACGGTATATTTTAACACTTTAACGGAATGATATTTAACCGAACAACCGGACACTACCCGAAACACCAAAATAATGCTAGAAGCATTGTTTATATTTTTCTGAACTAGTTATGGTTCCCGAACATCATAACACACTATATTATGACATAACACTTAAACACCTAACTAGTTCACTTCACAACTAACCATTTAAACTAACTACCATTACATCTCAACTAAACAACACCCCCCCCCCCAACCAGTTATGGAACAAGTGGGACCCACCATGATTTTATCTTAGTTATTTATTAGATTTGTTAAGTACTTTTGTAACATAAAACACAATGGTTAAGGACTTGTTGGAGGATTATAAGACTGACCATTAGATCATGAATTCTCATTTCACCATCCACATTTCACTCAAAACTTTCTCTCTTCTTCTCCCTTGGCTTCGGCCGAACTCACTACCACCATCATCACCCTCATTCAAGCTTGTTTCATCCATTCCATACATATACAAAGGCGTATTAAGGTGAATCACGAGGTGTGGAACTCACGGATCATCAAGGACCTTCTTCACGAGCTTTTATCCACTCATTTTCTCTAGTGTTTCTTCCCTACCTTAAAAGCTAGTAGTAAGCTTCTTTGATCCTCATTTACTTCATGTTTATGGTGGTTAATAGTTATGTCTTGACGAAAATATATGAACACTAAAAGATCATAAACACAAAACTTGAACATAAGCTTAAAGATGAAGAAACAAGATGAAATAATGGTAGTATGATGTTGTTTGAATGTGTAGATGATTTCTTGATGATTACTAGTAATATGATGGTTAGTCATCATATGAGACTTGTTAAGTTATGATTAAAAACATGGCTTAACAAGTTAGGGATGATTATGTGTACATGAAATAATCATCCACTAGTGAAAACATGAACTTGAAAGTAGGATGATTTTCTTGAAAAATAATAAACCGAGTAAACTAGTAATCCTGTAAATCCAAGTCTTAAGGATGATTTTTCTAAACAAACCAAGTTACTACGCGTTTTTATGAAAAACCAAGTTCATGTTGTTATATAAAGTGCATTGTTTTAGCACTTGACTAGTGCAATGTTGTTTAGTAACTTGTTGATTGATTTATTGAATGATTTCCGAAAAGAAAATGATATGCTAATAAGCATGGACACCTCCATTTACAAAGGAAACTCTGGCGAAATTTTCTAAAAATCCCAACACTTAGAAACTATTTTTCTAACAAGTGTTCACAAATACGTTTTAACTTTGTTTTTCAAAATAAACTTCACCATGAGTTTTGTTACAAAATACAAAGTATCGGAAGTTGACTTTTACAAGTAAAATGGATAAATATATATAGAATATATATTTTATATTAGAACACTTGTGTAGATACTTGTTTATTTTGTGAGATAGTTATATTATTTTAGGGTAAAATAATATAACAAAATACCTTGACATTAGAATTGTGTAGCACGTGATAGAAGTAGTGAGTAGATAAACCATATGTAGGATACGTGTTATGCATGCACGAGAAACTGATTGTTATATGTACCTTATTAGGACGTGCTTGATTTCTGATTATTAGAGTAACTAATCTAGCCGAGCAAACCAAGGTGAGTTCACACACTTTCTAAGGCATGGGATTCCCGGTGGTTGGGAATGGGTTAAAAAAATTAAAACGGAACCTACATATCCTCCTTGGGTAGGATATGTACCGCCATCCTCCATGGGTAGGATGCCAATATAAATCCTGCGTATTCTCCTTGGGTAGAATACATACGTTCGTCCTCATTGGGTAGGACAACAACCTTAAAACTTACTAGACAAAACTCTATCATTAAGTCCCTCATTTTATATCGACTTAATCGCCGAGGCCAATGACGAGCGGGTCATTAGTTAATAGCGCTATTAGGTTTAACAAACCTCACACCGTGCCAGTCGGACGGGCGTGTACTAATGGACTATGGCAAACTGTCAATGATGATAGACATTGACGTAGGGCACAACTTACTTTCGTTAGTAGTCGATATGGTAACGGTTTAGTGGTTCACATGGGGAAGCCCCCACTGATCATGGATATGGTATGGATAATAAAGAAGGAACTGGTTAATCATATTTTCAACTATGGGGTAACCCTCACGGCAAGTAAGCCAGCAAAAGACAAACCATTTTTTCGGAAACAACTTAAAACTAAACAACCAACCGTGAACTCACTCAACTTTGTTGTTGACTCGTTGTTACATGTCTTACAGGTCGTTAGATGCTTATGGAGCTTGCACGAGGAGGAGGTCGTTGTGGGATATGGACTGTTATGTCCCGTGCTTAATATTTGAAATTTATGAACTTATTGATCTTATGTTTTGGTTTTATGTTTTACGCTTCCGCTGTTTAAATTGAACTTGCTTAACTAGCTTTTGATCACCAATTATATTGTGTGGTTGGATTTTATCTATTTTAAATACATTGTTCAATATGATTGGTGGCTTGATCCTGGTCATGTCACGCCTCCAAGCAGTGATACTCCGCATGGTGGATTTTGGGGGTGTGACAGATTGGTATCAGAGCCATTGGTTATAGTGAACTTGGTTTTAAAAAGGGGAAAAGCTTTTTGATAAAACCAGACTATAATCTGTACAGTGCTCAACTATCCACAACGACGCTTCGCTCCACGTGCAAGACTCGATGCAATAGGTGGTATGATTTACGTTTATATTGTTTTTTTGATAGTTCACATAGTGCATTAGTTAACGTGATAACTGCTATTTGAGCCTTGTGTGATTACTCTCTTCTGTCGCCCCACGCTTACGCACTTTCGCGACACTTTTCTCACTTACGTTGCTTCGTTGTGAAGATCATGAACGGACGCGGAGGACGTGGTGGTATCAACCTGACTCAAGCCCAGTTGATGGCTTTGATCAATGAACAAGTTGCTGAGGCACTCGCAGCAGCTCCAGCAGGAGGTATAACCTGCTATTTCGACCTATCCTAGGATGTTTAGATCCTACTCTCATAAACCAACCCTTGTGATAAACTTTGTCCTTCCTTACTCTCACGACAGGTCAGCCTGCACAACCTCCTGTGTGCACGTTCAAAACATTCATGGATTGCCGACCTAGTACTTTCAGCGGCACAGAAGGAGCTGTAGGTCTTCTTCACTGGTTCAAGAGGATTGAGTCTGTTTTTGAGATGTGTGAATGCCCTGAATATCGTAGGGTGAAATTTGCTACTGGAACACTCGAAGGTGCTGCGTTAACCTGGTGGAAAGCACAGGTTCAACTGCTAGGGCTGGCGGTTGCTAATGCCACCCCATGGAACGACTTCAAAGATTTGATCAAAGAAGAGTACTGTAGTCGTGACGACATCCACAAGCTAGAGGTGGAATTTTTCAATTTGAAGATGACAGGGTCTGAGATCGAGGCATACACAAAGAGATCGAACGAACTAGCTATCTTGTGTCCTACTATGGTGGATCCTCCTATCAAGCGTATCGAGTTGTACCTTAAGGGTTTAGTGCCAGAAATTCAAAGCCACGTGACCTCAGCTAACCTTGGCACCATTCAGCAAATCATCCGGTTGGCTCATCATCTCACTGATCAGGCAATTGAGCAGAACAAGATGCCCACGCGTATTAGCGCTACTACTACTGATGCTCCCAGTGATAACAAGCGCAAGTGGGATGGAATTTCGGGTAAGGGTTCTACTTCAGTTCAGTCTCAGTCCCAGCAGCGAAAGACTGATGACTACCAGAGTCCTGGTCAGCAATCTTCTGGTAATCAAGGACAGGGTGGATACCGAGGGAACCACCCCAAGTGCAACCGGTGCAACAAGCATCATAGCAGGCAGTGCCACAAGGGTCGTTGTCTGAGGTGTAACAAGCTGGGTCATGAAGCCAAGGATTGCAGGAGCTCACGTCCTGCGAATCAGAATCGTCAACAGCAGCCACAAGCTCCACAGAACCACCAGCAACAGTAACAGAAGGGCAATAAAGGATGCTTTCAGTGTGGCGCTGAAGGCCACTTTAAGAGGAACTGCCCTCAGCTGAACCAGAATCAGAACAACAACAACCAAGGAAACGGGAACAACAATGGAGGCAACAATGGAGGCAACAACGGGGGTAACAATAATGGCAATGGCGCCCGAGGTCGTGCCTTCGTGATTGGTCAGGGTGATGCAAGGAACGATCCCAACGTTGTGATGGGTAAGTTTCTTCTGGACGACTTCTTTGTTACTGTTTTATTTGATTCGGGTGCCGATACTAGTTATGTGTCCTTAAAAGTTAGCCAAATGCTTAAGCGCACTCCAACACTCCTGAACACTAACCACATGGTAGAACTAGCAAACGGTAAAAGTCTTGAAGCCACACACATAGTTAAGGGCTGTAACCTCGTCCTAGCTGGTCAGATCTTCTCTATCGATCTTATTCCTATCGTTCTGGGTAGTTTCGACGTTGTTATAGGGATGGATTGGTTATCTCATCAGCAAGCGGAAATTCTTTGCAACGAGAAGATGGTCCGCATCCCTCGTTCTGGTAAAGAACCCCTCGTAATTCATGGCGACAAGAGTGGTGCTGTTGTGGGCATCATATCTTTCCTTAAGGCCCAGAAGTGGTTGCGAAAGGGCCACACTGCTATTCTAGCCCTCGTTTCTGATACATCCTCGGAAGAAAGGAAGATAGAAGACATACCTATTGTACGTGATTTTCCTGAGGTATTTCCTGAGGAATTACCTGGCCTTCCACCTCATCGTCAGGTTGAATTTCAAATCGAGCTAGCTCCTGGAGTAGCGCCCATAGCTCGAGCACCTTATCGTCTAGCTCCATCAGAACTTGAAGAACTGTCCACGCAACTACAAGAACTCTTGGAAAAGGGTTTCATACGTCCTAGCTCTTCGCCTTGGGGAGATCCAGTGTTATTCGTGAAGAAGAAAGACGGTACCTTCAGAATGTGTATTGATTACCACGAACTCAACAAGGTGACCGTGAAGAATCGTTATCCTCTTCCACGAATTGCTGACTTATTCGACCAGTTGCAAGGGTCGAGTTTCTACTCAAAGATTGACCTGAGGTCGGGCTACCATCAACTGAGAGTCCGAGATGAGGACGTCTTCAAAACAACATTTAGAACTCGTTACGGGCACTACGAGTTTTTGGTCATGCCTTTCGGATTGACGAATGCACCTGCGGTCTTCATGGATCTCATGAACCGAGTGTGCAAATCTTACCTGGATAAGTTTGTCATAGTTTTCATCGACGATATCCTGATCTATTCGAAGAGTCAGGAAGAACACGAGCAACACCCGAGGCTTATTTTGGAACTTCTTCGAACAGAGTAGTTGTATGCCAAATTTTCGAAATGTGACTTCTGGCTTCGCGAAGTCCACTTTCTAGGCCATGTGGTAAACAAGGATGGGATTCATGTTGATCCATCCAAGGTTGACTCGATCAAGAACTGGCCTGCACCCCGTACACCCACAGAAATCCGCCAATTCTTGGGTTTGGCAGGATATTACAGAAGGTTTATCAAGGATTTCTCAAAGATTGCGCAGCCTCTCACTTCACTAACTCAGAAGGGTGTCACCTATCGTTGGGGTGATGCACAGGAATCCGCATTTCAGCACTTGAAAGATAGACTTTGTAGTGCGCCTATCCTCTCATTGCCTGAAGGCACGGATGATTTTGTGGTTTAATGCGACGCTTCCATCCAAGGACTTGGTTGCATGTTGATGCAATGTGACAAGGTCATTGCCTACGCATCACGCCAACTTAAAGTTCACGAAAGGAACTACACTACGCACGACTTGGAATTGGGAGCAGTTGTTTTGGCACTTAAGATATGGAGACATTACCTGTACGGTACCAAGTGCACCACTTACACCGATCACAGGAGTCTCGAGCATATCTGATGTGTGTAAAATACAACATATAAATTACATCAAATAAGGATAAAACTAACCCTTTTAAGTACTAATGTTGGAAAAAGAGTGTTTTTGTCTTCCTTTTGTATTTTCAGGATGAAATGAGCTCAAATTCACAAAAGAAGCAAAAAGACAGCTAATTCTAACATAAATACAAGAAAAGGAATAAAAGTAGACTGCCCGAACCCTCAACGGCATCCTCCCAAGCGAAGAAGAGAAAACAGAAGCCTGAACACGCCCCGTGCTCAGCCAGCACGGGGCCGTGCCCAAGAAGCAGCAGAAAAGACAAACCTGTAGAAGCTTCTATTGCCCACCACGGGGCCGTGTCCAGTGAGCACGGGGCGTGGCGAAAGTACAGCAGGCGCATGAATTGTAATTGCGAATTACAATTAATGAAGAGAGAGAGTGTCAGACGGGCACGGGGGCGTGTCCAGCGGACACGGGGCCGTGCCCAACCTTCTGTTCAGCCTATAAATAGGAGTGCTTGGTTTCATTCCAACTCATCCCTTGGCACACCACCTCTCTCACACTTCATCCACCACCCACCACCACCATAACACCATCATTGTAACATTCCTATTTTTATCATGTAAATTATAAGTATGGTTAAATTTATTAACCACTAGTAACTAATAACTAGTTTATTTTTTTAATATAAATATTCAACCCAAATAATTTTAAACACTATTTTATATAGTTGGTTGAAATAATATAATTAATTGGCCGGTATATGAGTGACCTTTCTAATAAAATAAAAAGTTTATAAAAACTTATATTATTAGACAGATAACTTACGAGTAAGTTAATTATTAGAAATATGAAGTACCTGAATGGGCCCAGGAACCGTTTAAATAACTAAACTATAAAAGTATATTATAAATTGAACCTACTCCGTTTTAATAAAAACTTAGACCTAAATGTAGACAAAAATACTCTCATTCTAAAGACATATTCATTGTTTTATAAAACGTTATATTTTAGAAGTTATAAGTGCCAAATAAGTAAAGTTGTTGAATTAATTATAATAATAAAATATTAAAACTAAACTTAATTTTTGTTATATATACTCATGCATACGTATGTGTATGCATGGACAATAATAATAATAACTTAAAATAATCATATAGAATAGAATAATAAAATAATAAATGAATAAATTTAAACACTTGAAATCTTTGAATTATGGATGCATCAAGATAATCGGATAAGAACAAAATGAAATATAAAAATAAAAAAAAAATTAAATCAACAATTGAAAAGTATACGTGTAAAGTAAATATGGAATCAAATTTCAAAGTTTCATGAATACGTGTCCAACAGGAAATTTTAAAGTAACCCGACGCCTGCCATGTGTTCCTTTTCCAAATCTTGAAAAAACTATATATATAGCAGTATAGTTCCTTCAATAAATTGCGCAGACCATTTCTTTCTCTCGATTGCCCCCTCTCTCTCTTTCCATAATCCCTATTTTGTTTCCTTTAAATATTTCTTTTCCCTGTCTTATTTTAAGTATTGAAACTCCCAATCACCGCTACCCTTTCCGATTGATCTGAGTCCCATAACGCATGTCAAGGCTCTGCCCGACTAAGTTCGTTTGGATTCTATCTCGGGACTTCGGGACAAGGTTGATTTAGGGGTACTATACTTACCATGAGTACATTATATATTTTTTTTAGCCCAAAAGTTATACCCAAAATTTATACCAGGAGGTTTTCTAGTTGAACCCTAAAGTTACAAAGTGGGTCCATTCTCTTTTCTCACCATTTTATTTCTCTTTGTGATTTACCCCAAAACTATTATTTATTATTTATTATTTCTATTTTGTAAAACAACTTTCATCAAAAGTCATGCCTATTATTTTATTTACCCAATAGGAAACCATAGTTGAGACACCCAAGTAATTCTACACAATCCCTAAAATTTTCATAAAAATCAGAATCAGGATCAGGGCCCCTAAAACTCAGGGGGGATATTCCCTACTTGACGTTTATCCTTATATCTCGCTGTCTAAATTAAAAATTATCGTTCCGTCAATTCAGCAGACCTAAGTAGGTGACGAAGCAGGCCTAGCCTACTTTGGATTCCCACGCGACACGCGACAGATCCCGGGGATCCTGTCGCGACACGCGGGCGGTTCCAAATCAGGCTATAAATAGAGGGGCCTGGGACTTGATTTCTGGCATTCGTTCGACGTTCAAATTCGTTTCCTACGTTGAGTTATTATCCGTTTACTACATAACACACACTAGCACGAAGTGCTGCTACAATACAGGGTATTAACTCGATCGCTATTACGATTCATTTTCCGGGATCAATATATCCAAAGAATGTCTAAGTGCCGCCCATATTGGGTTATGCTTTGTCGTTTGTCGATAATTCGATAAATGAGTTGAAGCATTATACTTTGTCGTTTGTCGATAATTCGATAAATGAGTTGAAGTATTATACTTTGTCGTTTGTCGTTAATACGATAAATGAGTTGAAGTATTGCACTTTGTCATTCATTGTGAGAATTTGATCTCGTGAGTTATCGTAAAAGCTGTATTGATCATTAACCCAGTTTTGTGTGCATCCTTTCCTAAATTAGGATTATTAGTCTTAATACACTTACAATCAAAGTAGATGCTAATTCTCAGAAGAATCTGAACCATGAAGCTTGT
Organism: Helianthus annuus; assembly: GCF_002127325.2. Lineage (NCBI taxonomy): Eukaryota > Viridiplantae > Streptophyta > Magnoliopsida > Asterales > Asteraceae > Helianthus > Helianthus annuus. The sequence continues at coordinate 124,570,556 of NC_035433.2, read as the reverse complement.
TAATTCAAATACTGCATGCTGATTTGTGAGTCATTCTCTTTTTATTAACTGTTTTACAATACTCCAAATCATTTTCCGAAAGTTATAATTACAGTGATTAAGTTTATGTAATCACCAAATTACAGCCGGTATGTGGGGTATTGTGCACAGTATTATTATTGTTTTAATCACATTAGGTGGGCGAGCCTAAAAGTAAGTGATATACGTCACTCATTGGGACAGCCAATGGTGATATGACCACAGTCACAGAGCTGGTCTGTGACAAATACCTATTCTTGAATGTTGGTTGATAATAAACATATGTAAAAACTCTTAATACTGTAAATTATAACAAATATATCGTTTTCAGTAAAATGAATGATTCACTCAGTATTTCCCGCTGACAAAACCTTTTTAAAACGCGTTTCAGGTGATTACAGTAGATTGGAGTAAGGATTGGATCCGGCACTAAAAGACTTCAAGAAGTGGCTTATTTTATTAATTAAATCAAATTAAGAAATATTGTTTTTATTAAAAGCTACCTTTGTAAAACTTAGAATTTATTCCATCCATTTAAATAAAATCCGGTGTTTCTAAACTCTGATATTTTTCCTAACTCACGGTCCTGATGAAATTTCCGCTGCAATGTTTTTCAAAATAATCACCGGTACCACTGGACTGCTCACGGCACCGATTCCGGCTAGATGGGGTCGGGGGTCGTGACAATCATCCACCACCATCATCCATTGTCCATCGTAGAGTGTGTGAGTCGTCTCGGGATCCAAGATTGATCGTAAGAGTTCTTGACAATCAAGGCCATGTTTGCCTAAGTCTCTTACATCACTTGGTGAAGACAAGTGTTTAGTATAATACTTTCTATTTTTAATCTTTTGCACTTTTTATTTGGTTTTGTATTAATGACTTTAATAACTAGTTACTTATGTTGAAGGTGATCTTTCCTTATCGTTTGTCCGTGGTGTCTTGGCATTATTTTACTGTCTATATAAAATAAAAGATTTTCACCATTCATATCTCCACGGTCTATATGGAGGTATGTTGGCTACCTGGTCGGGGGTTAAGGGAACGGTTTGGTAAGGGTCTTGCCCTTGTTCAGCGTTTAGAGGTCCTGCAAGGGACCTGGGTCAAATTTAGTAGGATCTCCTTCAATGCCCATAGGTATTGGATGGCGGGGATCCAAACTCTTTGACCCCCTCATAAGTTAACTACTATTAATACTATAACCCAGCTATTTAGGACTGTATCCCTGCTGACTCAGACTACTTAGCCGAGGGTAACGTCACCGCCAAAAGCGGGGCCTACCACAATTTGCATTAATAACTTAATTCATTATCTTCCAATAATCCAACCCTTTAGGATTGTATCCTTGCTGACTCAAACTACTGGGTTGAGGGTAACGTCGCCTTCAAAAGAGGGGCCTACTACAATAACTAAGATAATCTCTTAAACAAGTGCAAAAGTGCGAAAATAATCAAAGGTTATACTAATACACGAGTCGGATCCAAGTGATTCATCTTCTATCTGTTTTTATTTTATTTTTATTTTTTTCAGCATTTAGTTAGTTTTTATTTTCTTAGTTTAAAAACATTTTTCTAACTTTTTGATTTGATTAGACGTTGAGGTAAACCGGTACTAAAAGCTCTTGTGTCCTTGGACGACCTCGGTATCTTACCAACACTATACTACGTCCACGATGGGTGCACTTGCCCATATGTGTGTTTAGTGTTAGTAAATATCGTGTTTTATAAATTTAAAACTTGGCTAAAGGTGTAAAAAGGGCTTAATAATATATCTAAATTATATACACACTACACACGCATCAAGTTTTTGGCGCCGTTGCCGGGGACACGAGGATTTTAAGAAAGCTTAAAATCAACGGCCTAATCAGTTTTTCAAAACCTTTTTAAAACGCGGCGCACATTTTTCTGCATTTTAGTTTAGTTTGCATTTACAGTAGCCTGAACACGGGGCCGTGCTCGCTGAACACGCCCTCGTGCTGCATATTTTTAGCTAGATACCCAGATACAGAGTCTAAAACGGGGCCGTGCTCACTAAACACGCCCCCGTGCTCAACGTGACCAGTAACTTTAATTAAAACGCCCAGATACAGACCCTGACCACGGGGCCGTGTCCAGCTTCTGTTTCCGTCTTATTTTTGTTTTCTGGTCCCGAGACTCAGTTGTGGTCTGTTGAGTGATTCTTATGGATCAATACTCAAGAGGTTACAACTACACCTATAATGAGGATGGTTATAGGGGTAATTATTGCACTAATTGTCGTAACGCACGCTCGGTTCAATATAATAACTCATATCAACCATCCAATTCATACAACTATTATGAGGAGCCCAGGTACGAGCCATCAACTTCATACACATCCTATGAAGACCAAAGGTATGAACCTCCTTCCTCATACTCATATTTTGATGAACCAAGGTATGAGCCTTCATACTCATACTTTGAAGATTCAAGATATGAGCCACCACCTTCATACTCTTATTATGAGGAACCATGGCGTGAACAACCCACCTCATATGAGTACTATGAAGAACAAAGTTTCGACCCTTACCCATCATATACTTACAATGAAGAACAATGGTGTGAACCATCTACTTCATATGAGTACTATGAGGAGCTAAGGATCGAACAACCGGATTCAAGCTTTGAGGATCCAAATTCTTTTTCTCTCACCGAAGTGACCAATAGGATATTAGAACACATTAAAACTATCGAACGTTACATGAAAGAATCTCGCGCAAGGGAAGAGGAATCCCGCGCAAGAGAAGAATTAAATTGTAATAATAACGTAGAGATAGTTGAAAATGTAAAAATGGAAGAACAAGAAAGTGAAAAACCGACACATGAGTTAAACAAAGAAAAAGGTGAGTACGATAACGTTAAATTACAAGAAGAGTCTAATTTTGAAGAAATTAATCTCTTGTCACCTACTTTCGAAAATCATTGTTTAGTAACCCCTCATGCCAAGTTTTTAAAAGAGTTAAACACTAGTGCTAAAATCAAAGAAGTAGTGAGTGTTAAGTTAACTAATGATCAAACTTCGCTAATAAAAGAAGATCCTTTTGAAATTAACATTACACCGGTTCCATGTTTCTTTCAAAATTCATTTATTAGTAATATCACCATTGGTAAAGATCTTTGTGTTAACATAATGCCTAACTACATTTTTGAAAAATTAAGTAATAGTGACTTTACTCCACTTCAAATACCCATTTTTCTATCCGATCGAAAAGTGATAAGATCAATCGGTGTAGTTGAAGATGTTTTGGTTCAAACAAATCAAATGGTAATCCCAACCGACTTTGTCATCCTTGATGACGCTCCTCTAGTCTTGGGAAAACCTTTTGTACAAACTCATAAGGCTTTGAAAAACCGGAAATTCAACAATCTACCTCTTCAGTTAGGGGCATTCAAAAGGAGCATAGATCTTGAGCGTTCAATGAAATATCCTTTTGGCAATAATGACCCCCTAATTGAAGATGAAGCTGAACCACCCGATACAACTAAAGAAGATGACCACTTTGTCGAAGAAGAGATCGCCATAGAACAAACCTTTAAGGTTCTTGATCTAGATGAGCCACAAAATAAGGTGTCTTCTAAAGACCCACCCATTGAGCTCAAAGAACTTCCTAAAGGTTTGGAATATGCTTTTCTAGACAAAGATGGTGGTTTACCTGTAATTATTTCTTCTACATCAAGTAACATAGAAAAAGAGAAATTAGTTAATCTATTTAAAAAACACAAAAACGCGATCGCTTGGAAGCTTGTAGATATTAAAGGAATAAGCCCTTCCATGTGCACGCACAAAATTTTAATGAATGATGACTACAAAACAGTAATTCAACCACAACGAAGAGTGAATCCTAATGTTCAAGAAGTGGTTAAAAATGAAGTCATCAAGCTACTTGACGCCGGACTAATCTACCCTATCTCCGATAGTCCGTGGGTAAGTCCCGTCCAAGTAGTCCAAAAAAAGGAGGTATAACGGTAATAACTAATGAGAAAAATGAATTAATACCAACAAGAACCGTCACAGGATGGAGAGTTTGTATAGATTATAGGCGATTAAATGAAGCGACAAGGAAAGACCATTTTCCTTTGCCTTTCATTGATCAAATGTTAGAACGACTATCCGGTCATAAATTTTATTGTTTCTTAGATGGTTTTTCAGGTTACTTTCAAATACCGATAGCACCAGAAGACCAAGAGAAAACAACTTTCACATGCCCCTACGGAACTTTCGCATATCGACGCATGCCATTCGGTCTATGTAATGCACCCGCAACATTCCAACGTTGTATGGTAGCCATTTTCCATGATATGATAGAAAAGACAATAGAAGTCTTCATGGACGACTTTTCCATCTTTGGAGACTCATATGACCAATGCCTCGATAATCTTGAACGAATGCTATCCCGATGTGAGGAAACTAACCTCGCCCTTAACTGGGAAAAATGCCATTTCATGGTAACAGAGGGAATAGTACTCGGTCACAAAATCTCAAGCGAAGGAATGGAAGTTGATCGAGCAAAAATAGAAACTATTTCTCGATTACCTCCACCATCCTCCGTAAGAGCAATCAGAAGTTTATTAGGGCATGCCGGATTTTATAGAAGATTTATCAAGGACTTTTCAAAAATTTCAAGACCTCTAACAAAATTACTTGAAAAAGATGCACCTTTCATCTTTGACAAGGAATGCAATCAAGCATTTCTAACCCTCAAAGAAATGCTAGTCAATGCACCTATCATGATAGCGCCCGATTGGAAATTTCCTTTCGAAATCATGTGTGATGCAAGTGACTTTGCCGTTTGGAGCAGTCTTGGGACAAAGAAAAGAAAAGCATTTCCACCCAATCTATCATGCTAGTAAAACGCTTAATGATGCACAAGAAAATTATATAACTACAGAAAAAGAATTACTAGCAGTGGTGTTTGCTTTTGATAAATTCCGTTCTTATCTTGTTCTTTCTAAAACTGTAGTCTATACAGACCATGCAGCCATCAGGTACCTCTTCAAGAAACAAGATGCAAAACCCCGTTTGATCAGATGGATTCTACTCCTCCAAGAATTCGACATCGAAATCAAGGACAAAAGAGGAGCAGAAAACACTGCTGCAGATCATCTCTCACGCCTAGAAGACCCAGCTTTGGAAGCGACCAGGGACGAGCAAATCAACGAGAAATTTCCCACCGAGTCCTTGGAGATGATGGAGAGTAGACAAGAGCCATGGTATGCCGATTATGCTAATTATCTGGCTAGCGGTATAGTCACCAGAGGATGGCCGCATCATCAAAGAAAGAAATTCTTTGCTGATGTAAAGCATTACTTTTGGGAAGACCCTTATCTTTTCAAAATATGTGCCGACCAGCTCATCCGAAGGTGTGTCCATGGTAATGAAGCACGAAGAATTCTCCGTCATTTTCATGAAGGTCCATACGGAGGACATCATGGTGCCGCGAGTACCGCACGAAAGGTATTTGATACAGGATTTTATTGGCCAACCATTTACAAGGATGCACAAAACCTTGTAAAGACATGTGATGCTTGCCAAAGATCAGGTAATATTTCTTCCAAAAACGAAATGCCCCAAAATGGCATTCTCGTTTGTGAAATCTTTGATGTGTGGGGACTCGATTTCATGGGACCTTTCCCACCGTCAAAAGGAAACAAATATATACTTGTGGCAGTCGATTATTTGTCTAAATGGGCGGAGGCCGAAGCTCTTCCAACAAATGATGGAAGAGTAGTGGTAAAATTTCTGAAAAAAATATTTTCTCGTTTCGGAACACCAAAAGCTTTGATAAGTGATAGGGGCACCCATTTTTGCAATCATCAACTCGAAAAAATAGTAACAAGGTATGGGGTCTATCACCGGGTCTCAACAGCGTATCACCCTCAAACAAATGGGCAAGCCGAAGTGACTAATCGAGGTTTAAAACGAATACTTGAAAAAACCGTAGGACTAAATAAAAAGGAATGGGCCGACAAATTAGACGATGATTTATGGGCCTTTCGAACTGCTTATAAAACCACTATAGGCACGACCCCATATAAGCTCGTCTATGGAAAGAATTGTCACTTGCCAGTAGAAGTAGCTCACAGAGCCTACTGGGCAATAAAAAATGTAAACTTAGACTTAGAAACTGCCGGTAAAAATCGATTTTGTCAAATGAATGAATTAGACGAACTAAGGAATTATGCATATTCTAACTCCGAAATTTATAAGGAAAGAATGAAGAATTTACATGATAAATATATTAAGTCTAATGAATTTCGGGTAGGAGATCAATTTCTATTGTTTAATTCACGACTTCGATTATTTCTTGGTAAACTAAAATCTAGGTGGTCAGGGCCTTTTTCCGTCACCCATGTTTTTCCTCACGGTGCAGTAGAAATTAAAGCTCGAAATGGGATACCATTTAAAGTCAATGGCCAACGGCTAAAACTCTACAGAGGATCCATTGAGGATGAGGAAGAGGAGATCTCGCTTCAAACAGTTAACGAATAAACTCAACATCATACCCGACATGTTACGAACAGGCAAGTGTACGTCAAAAACCGGTAAGTCTTCTAACCATTTTCGGAAAAAAAGGGGCATGCACACGAGCACAAAAAAAAAAAAAAAAAAAAAACTTTGCTCGGCACGGGGCCGTGTCGAGGCGACTGTCGGGATAAAACCCTCTTTTCACAACAGTTACCTCATTCCACACGCCCCGTTTTGCCGAAAACGCTCTGGTTCCAGGCGATTTTCCGCAGATTTCCGACGTCACTACCACGTTTAACAACATCAAGGTATGATTCTATCACCTTTAGTAGTTAGATTAGTTACTTGCATGTAGTTAAAACATCAAAAATTGGGGAAAAATCTAGGGTTCTTCGTGTTCATCCGGATCGAACTTCAAATTTTTGATGCAATCTTTTAGTAGTAGTTTAGATTAGTGTAGTAGAAAGTAAATAAACATGTATTGTTGATAGATTCGTTCGATTTCCTACTAAAACCCCAAACCCTTGTTTTTGAGCCGAAAAAGACGAAATTGGTAGGGTAAACGGTTTGTTTTGGGAAAAACGACACTTAGGGTTTCATTTTCGGGGGAAACCGCAACTATTGGGCTAAAAATTTTCAGGTTTTCGGAACCGGGACGAAAAATGAAGTTTTTGGGTTACAGACGCCTGGACACGGGGCCGTGCCCGCTGGACACGGGGCCGTGTCCAGCCCACTGTTTGCAGTTTCTTTTAAAACTTCTTTGTTTCGTACTAACTTTTGGTGTATTCTTTCAGATGTCAAAGTTTAAAAGGTTCAACGCAAGCGAACTCGATGCTAGGGCGCGATATGAAATACTCCAAACAAGACCCGAGGAGTACCCTAGGCGAGCATGTACGGACTTGTTAACCATGGTGAACCAACTAGACCGATTCAACAACATCGTGACAGGGCCACTAGCAGTTGCATTGAACACTCGGCTTCGGTCGGTGCATCAATGCACAATGGAGTTTTACAGTACTTTCGCTTTCAATTCGAGGTGTGACCCATTTGACAATGAAGGGGTCGCATTTCGGTGTGGCGGGACAAAGTACTCAATCTCCATGGCACAGTTTGGATCTATAATAGGACTATACGGTGAAGAGGAATCGGGAAATGAGGAAAACACTGGGGGATTACGAGACTTGGACGAGACCGAACGACAAGCCGCATGGGCTCAAATCGGTGAAGGAATCTACAACCCTAGCAGTACTAAGAGTACCAAACTGAGGGACCCGCTATACCGCTACATTCACATGCTCCTCACCTACTCGCTGAACCAGCGTCACGACAGTAGTGGCGTTGTGGGGTTAAAAGATTTGGTTGTCCTTCACTGCATCCACAACCGGAAGCCTCTCGATGTTCCATATCTCCTGTTGCGAAACATGCATCTCAATCGCCTTGCTCGAGCTCCAACACCTATCTTCTTTGCGGGATGGGTGTACCGTCTTTTCAAGCACTTCACGAACATTCCAAGGTCCTTTGAAAGGAGTCCGTGGTCGGGACGAGTTGACTACCACATTTGCCGAGCCATGAACTTGCTTTATGAGGCGGAAGACGGGACCGTGAGCTTCCAAAAATGCATGGAACCCACAGGAGGCCCTAGTTCTTCATGCACCACCTCCCCAATACCAGTACCAACCCCATGGCGATCCGGGTCAATCCTCCTCACAAGGAGGCGGTTTTCCTAACTTTCAAAGTTTACATGATCTTTTGCAGGAAAACCTCATGTGTACCAGGAACACCTACAATCTCGCCAACAACACATACCACCGGGTCGGAGCTATTGAGCGCAACATCAACGATATACAAGATGATATCGGTAGCATCCGGGAGTATATGGCGGGGCAGGGGGTGGAGGTGAGGATAGCGATGAAGACATGGAGTAGGAGGCTTGAAGGAACAAGGAGCGGGTTGGTGGTGATCCCACAGGTTTAAGTACCCTTTTCTATCGAACAATTTATGGCCTGCGTGCCACTTGTTGAACAATTTACTTTCCTTGACTACTTTTTATTTCCGTTTTATTTTTCTTTTACTTTATGCGTGGAGACAATTAACTATGGTAATGTAGGATGTTTTATTTTTGCTTGGTGTGGTATTGAGTGATTGAACAGGTACAAATCAAGGGTTAGAGTGCTAAACCTTAGCACTTACCGGCCCAAAATGGAGAAACCGGGAGACGACACCTGTCTTTCAGGCTCACAGACTGTCCACACGGGGACGTGTCCAGCCGACACGCCCCCGTGTTCATCTCCCAGACCTGCTGTTTGGTTACTGACTTGCAATTCTTTGCCAGACACGGGGCCGTGTCTAACCAACACGCCCCCGTGTTCACCTTCTGTAAGTTTTCAATACTGGCAGTTCACCACGGGGCCGTGTCCGGTCCCCACGGGGCCGTGTCCAGACTGCCAGTAACATAAATCTTTGCTTTTTAACACCACATTACACATCCAATCAACCTAAAAATTTATTTTTGGGACACATTGAGGACAATGTGTAATTTAAGTGTGAGGGGGAAGCTAACACTTTGAAATCTTGCAAGTCCTAACAACAAGCCTTACACAAAACTCTATTGGAACCGCTAAACACCCCAAATTTTTTCAAAAATTTTTTTCAATTTTTTCTTTTTACTTGTCTGAAGTTTAAGTTAGGAATCCCAAGATTAATAAGGTTATATTTTTATAAAATTTACAACCGAGAGCGTCGTGATAACAAGAACCAACATAAGAAAATTATGAAACGGCATATCAAGTCTAGTTAAAATTCGATTATATATACTTGATCACATTAAAAACCCATTCCCACAAAAGTGAGTTTTGAGCCTTTATAGAGCATACAAATTTACATCTTTAGACTAAATGCTCATTTTTCGTTTCTTGTGTGAATAGCCGCTTGGTTCTTACAACTCTAGAACTTGCCACGACGATTCATTCCCGGTCCTTACCAACTTAAACCCAAGTAAGTAAATGATAGAGGCATTAGGACTAACCATTTTTCTTTCTACACCATTATTTTTCAATTTTTTTTACCACCTACCCAAAATCCCCCTAGTTAACCCCTTTGAGCCTAAACCTTTCGTTTCTTTACCCTAAACCCTTTTTACCCACCAAAAACCCTTTTTATTTTTTTTTTCACCCTTTATTTTAGTAACAAGCTCGGTTTTTCGCAAGCTCGTTCTTTATGTGACCGAAAAAAAAAAGATGATGAAGTTAAAAACAAACAAAGCTATGCAAACAAAAGCTTGTTTGGAAAATACTTCAAAATAAAAAGTCACTAAAAACAAAATGTGTTACGAAAACCGACGCTTTTTACGCTTTTCGCCCTTTTACTAACCACTAACCCAACCACCCACCTTTAGCCCAAGCCTAACCCTTCACCCAAAAAGTCCTCTTGATATTTACAAAGGTATAAAGTTAAAAAGGAGGAGGATTGATTGCTTGGCAAGCCTATGGAAGGCGTAAGTTCCATGCCGCTCTCGAGTGATTCACTAAAAATACACCTTCGGCCGAGTGTTGAGTGATTTCTCCCGTGAGGTATGTGAACTTGTATATAAATGAAATTTTAAAAAGGAATGTTATGCCCAAATAAGTAATTTATCCTATGAAACGTTCTAAATAAATCATAACGAATAGGATTGTAAATAAATAAAAATAAAACCCAAAAAGATCTTGGATTCCCGACACTCTATGACAAGCCAAAAACCTTCTCTTCTACCCATTCCATTTGGGAGTGTAAGCCACATTTAAAGAGTTTTGCTTGAGGACAAGCAAAAGTTCAAGTGTGGGGGTATTTGATGTGTGTAAAATACAACATATAAATTACATCAAATAAGGCATAAAACTAACCCTTTTTAAGTACTAATGTTGGAAAAAGAGTGTTTTTGTCTTCCTTTTGTATTTTCAGGATGAAATGAGCTCAAATTCACAAAAGAAGCAAAAAGACAGCTAATTCTAACATAAATACAAGAAAAGGAATAAAAGTAGACTGCCCGAACCCTCAACGGCATCCTCCCAAGCGAAGAAGAGAAAAACAGAAGCCTGAACACGCCGTGCTCAGCCAGCACGGGCCGTCCCAAGAAGCAGCAGAAAAGACAAAC